>NC_135330.1:40613945-40922702 GCF_023851605.1 Tamandua tetradactyla | reverse complement strand
ATGGCAATACTATGAACAGAATTAAAAGTTGGCTCAGGGAGGAAATATAGTAAGTTCAGTCTAACTATATTGAATTGGGGCCCCATGGGACATATAGGTAGACGCCTGGAAGTCGTTTTATACATAGGTCTCAGGGTCAGAGTGCAACTCAGGGTTTTTGATAGCAATACAAATTTAGGAAAGCACAGCATAGGGATGGAATGATCAGTAGGGCTGTGAAATTGGTTGGGATCCCCATGGGTGGGGCATGTTGGAGGGAGGATATAATTTAGAAGAGAGCCCAGGACAGAGCATGAATAATGTTTAAGGTGCTTGCTGAGAATGAGTATCAGTAAAGAGCAAGAGAGAAAGAGAGAAGTGTTAGGAGAATCAGGTATCTCAAAAGCCAGAGGAACATGTCAAGAAGCAAAGAATAAATGGTATCTATTTGTCGTGAGCTGTTTCTTTCCCAACAACAATACGTGTCTATCAAAATTTTAGAACCAGAAAGGGATTTAAAGATTAAGAACTCAACAGTGCAGTGACGAATACGAAGTTATTTTTCAAACTTAGTTATAAGAGTTGCCTCCTGCCAATCTGACAGCACAATAACAAGTTAAAATATTTCTCAAAATAATTAAAAGAATCATTTTAAAAATGGTAGAATCTCTTTTAAGTCCCATGAAATTTGAGAGACAAAAGAAGGAGAATTATTCTTGACATCCAAAATAAGCTTTTTCCATTCTAATTTCAGGTGGCTTTCCCTAGAGGGCCCTAGAACAGGTGTTCAGTGAACATAAAGGTCAACTCTCTCCACTTCAGGGTACCCTGGCTGTCTGATTATTTATAACTTGTCATTCACATGAGCTAATTTAAAAACAAGCTAGAAAGTCCTGAGGTCAAATGTGCAAGGACTTAAAGGAGCCCATTTTTTATTTTCCAATTTTGATTTTTTCCACTTTAATCTTGCCTTCCTACAGGACAGAGATTAAGCATCGTTAAATTAGTCTGTTGGGTAAAGGTGGTTTTGTCTCATTTATTTTGTTTTAATCTATACTCCTGAAAAACGTATTTCATGGACTTTCCCTTGTATAGGAGCAAGAAATTTTTAAAGACATTTAACACCCCTAGAATATAAGGAACTCTATCCTAGAATTTAGAAGTCATTCAAACTGAACAGCTTGTTCTGGATTTCTCAAACAGCTAGGTGTAAGGTGAACGAGTATCACTACAGTGTAAGTTCTACAATTTCATGAATGCAGCCATTATCAGGGGACAGTAGACTCCTCAAGGGAATCCAGTAAGGTCCCTTTAGATCCCCTCCCTTAAGGAATCTCCCTTAGGGAGACTAAACCAGCTACCTCTGACCACCGGAGGGGGCCATTTCATCAATTTCAAGCCTGACTCTAATTAAAAATAAACTATCCTTTGCACCACTAGGCCTCCCACCTAGTGGTGAGAAGCACTGTCTTGCTGTCTTCGTTTCAAACGGGGAGTCAGGACCCTATTTGGTTGGGGCTTGGTTTGAGAGAGTGCCTCAAACCTTTGATTCCCCTCTGGGAGGATGGGGAGTGTTCTGGCAGGGGAAGTGCCAACAGCCGCAACACTCCCCGCAGCTGTCCGTGTGCTGTTATCAGCCAGGTCCGCAAGGAAATAAGCATCACTCGCTTTCCCACGTACAAATTAACTCATGGCCAAACTGCAACACCAAACACATTCCTTGAGTAAAATGCCCCTAACAGAGAGGTCTGTGAAACTTGGGAGGCAGGATGAGAATGATTCTGCTTTAAATTTACTCACATTATTTAATCAGCACACATCCTTGAAGAGATTGGCAATTAAGAGCAGGAGCTTTTTAGTCACATCATGTCTGTGTCCATTTCAGTGGCCAAGAATAAAAACCCAGCTCAAACTAGCTTAATAGGTATAAACAGGAATTTACTGGGTCACTGAGTGAAAAGCCCAGCCGTACGCTCCCTTCAGGAATAGCTGGCTTCAGAATTTAATGTAGTGAGGATGCTGTTATCCCCTCTGTATCTGTTGGCCCTGCTTTCCCGGGTGCTAACTTCATTACAGGCAGGTCCCCTTCTTGTGTTAGCAGGCTGGCTTGAGTTCCAGGTTTAAATGGCCCCTATACCCAGAGACCCTAGCAAAAGAAGAGCATCTCTTTTCCAATAGCTCCAGCAAAAATCAAGGCTCTGACATGGCTCATTCCACCTTCAATTGCATGCCTGTCTGTAATCACTCACTGCGGACCCAGCCGAGCCTGACTCCTGCGGCCCCTCATGACCACTACCGTGGAGCTTAGGGGAGGGAAGGACAGAGGTGTGGATGTCCAGTCAGCCCCACCACGGCATAGAGTTGGAATGGAGCAGGGCTAATCTCCAAAAAGGAAAAACATATAAAACATTTTGTGTCAGTTTGAAAGGATTTATGTTCCCTAGAAAAGTCATGTTTTAAGCCTAATCAATCTTGTGGGAGTAACTGTTTCTTCTAATCCATATAGGTTGGAAGCTCGATTAGGTTATCTCCATGGAGATGTGACTCAATTGTGGGTATTAAGCTTGATTAGATGGAGACCCATTCTACATGGGTCTTGATTCGTTTACTGGAATCCTATAAAAGAGGAGACATTCTGGAGCGTGCCACTTGCAGCTGGCTGGGGCCTTCTCATCCTACTCAGCTTAAATGTCCTCTCTTCTAAGCCCTCCACGACCCTGAACGTTATGATAGGTATGCCACTCCCCCCTCCCGTGATTTTCCAGAGCCTTTTCAGGAGTTGAGGCATGCATGCTCTTCTTGAATATCATCAATGCACACCCTTCAACAAGACTTTCTTCTACTTGGCAAGGCAAAGATATTTGCCAGGATAAAAATGGAGGAGAAATTTAAACTAAATGGCATGAACACACAAAAGGGACATGAAGATTTCAGCAAAGGGGAAGAGTAAGCAGGGTTACAGGGAATGTTGTATTTTATTTATCACAGTATATTTAGCTCCGTGCTCGGTGCCTAGAACAGAGTGGGCACAGAGAATATTATGGATCACTGACTCAAGAGATGTTAGGAGGGACCAAGAGATGGAGGAACCAACTGATAGAGTGCCAAGCATAAACTGCATTTGAACACTCAGGGCTGGATAGGTTATTTTTGTTATCATGTTTGAATTTTTCATTAAAAAATATGAATTATGCAATGTTTGCTTTATGACAGAGGTAAAGCAGCACCTTAAAAAAGAAGAAAGAGAAAAAAAACTAGAAGGAAAGAAGTGAAGATTTGGGGCAAAGGGAAGTAAGAAACAAGCACATCTACAGGGTTGTAAGCTTAATGGTTTATATTCTTAACTTCTAGACTGTCTAAGAGCAAATGTATCACAGCAAATCCTGAAGTTACCTGCAATGGATTCCATTTTAAAGTATTGTTTTTGATCAAATTGAATGCTTTAAACTTTGATCAAGAACTGAGAAATTATATAGCTCTTATCCCAAATAGCATCGCTCAGACAAATGTGGGATGTATTTCCCATGAAACAGAAAACAACACATTAGTGGAGTGAACCTTAATAAAAGTTTTGGGTGATCTATTGTTTATCAAGCCAGCGGTCTGTATACATGAGCGGTAATGAAATAACCACTCCACAGGAACTTAATACACTCTGGGAACGATTCCTGTGTGTTGTACCCAGGGACCGAAATAATGAAACTTGAAGCAACTGTGTAAGAGGAAGAGGAAAACAACCCAAGCTGTTATCTCTTATTGAGTCTATTTTCTCCTAGAGAATCCTGAGAACACAAAAGACATTTTGTTTGAAGTGTTTTTGCCTTCTTCAAATCTGGGGGAAAAACAAAATTCCCTTTGATGTACTTACAAATTAAACATAACTGAAGTCTATTTCTTCCTTCATATCGGAAATACTCACTAATTCTGTAATTGGATAATTTTGTCTATCAAAATTTATTTAATTTACATCTACTTGTGCCTGGGTTGGGTATTGTGAAAAATGCAAGGGAAATCGCATCAGTGTTACCTGGGAACTGGTTAGAAATGCAAATTCTTAGGATCCACCTGGGACCCACTAAATCAAAATCTATATTTTAGCAAGAGCCCCAGGTGGCTTGTATGTGCTTTAAAGTTTGAGAAGCAATACATAGGACTGCACATGGGAATCACTTGGTGGGGGCAGGGCACAAGGGTTAGAAAACACAGTTGCCAGACATTCTTATTCAGTATGTATGGGATACAGCCTGGGCATTGGGATTGTTCCAAAGCTCTTCAGATGATTCTAATGTGCAAAAGAGTTTGAGAACTATCGCGATGGAGTCAGTGAAGCTATACCATGGTTCTGGTTCTTGTTGCAACCTGGGTTACTGCTGGTGCATGGCCCAAGTAGCAAGGCTTTATAGAATTCTAAGTACAGGACCAGGTAATCTTTTAAGACCTCTTTCTACTTTTGATTTTCTTTGGTTCTATTCCATGATTCACTGCCCTCAAGGATTTGAGGATCCTTTAGGTTTAATAAAAAGGAGAACTGCATTGCACTGAGTGAACCCATAACCTAAATCATTGCAAAAGAGAGAATCGGGGCTAGCTGATTAAAAAGAAATTATGATGCATGCTTGTTATACTGTATATTTTAAAAGTCCTGTACTACCAATAATCTCTTGACCTAACAATCAATTTTTGAAAGTGTTGAGCTCCATAGGCTTGCTGTGAGGATTGAATGATAAATAATAAAGGACTTTGCACAGGGCCTGGCACAGAGTAGGTACTCAATCAAGTCTTAAACTCATCCTGTTTCTAACTACATCGAGTCCTTACTGACTTTTGATACTCTTATCTAGAAGTATTTGGTGTTGTCTAGTTGTCAAAATATAATACGACCAAATATCTCGATCCTAAAATGATCTCAGCTTTGCAAATATGTCAAAATGATATTTGCCCACAAAATTTCCCCAGACTGATCTCAATATGCTTTTGATAAATGGAGTTAAAGAATTTATAACACACAACTTTGCTCATCATACTCACAAATTCATAATTAGAGCTAAAGGGTGTTATAACGCATCTGGTCCTATGCCTTTACTTCACGGAAGAGTAAACTATGGAATGTGAGGTTGACTTGTCCTAGGTCATACACCTAGGTGCAAGCCAAGACTAGAAACCAGCTTATTCACCTCCCAGCTCCTTTGTTTCACTAGTTTTACAATAAGGAAGATGAACTGAGCATGTTATTTGAGTAGACTGGCAGGCCTTTTAGGCGAAACTTGATAGAGAGACATTTCATTGAAAAATCAGCAAGGCAGGCCTTAGAACTCAAATTTATCTGGGTCCCAGAGTCCCTTGGGCTCAGGGGACTCTGACTTATGCTAGCCTATATAAAAAAAATAGAAGTATATAAACACTGATGTCTCTTTACTCAGTTTTAAGGGGGCATAGGTTTTTCTATATGACAGTGATATGGCTAGTGGCAATCAAGGATTTCCCCTGTCCAGTATCATTAGAGTTGGAAATGAATCCAAATTAATGAGCATGGAAATCAAAGCTCAACCCAGAAGAGAAATGATTTAACTACCTTAATTTCTAAGATTTTCAGGAGGCTTTTTTTTTTATCTGTATGCCATATTCCTGGGGTCACATTTCACTCTTTTTCCATGTGAGTACCTCATTATTGCAGCACCATTTGTTGAAGTTTTTTGCTTCTTTTTTTCCTTCTTTGTTCACTTGTTTGTTTGTTTTGGTGAAGTGCATGGATCAGAAATCAAGCCCGGGTCTCCCACATGGCAGGTGAGAATTCTACCCCTGAACTACCCTCGAACTCCCTTTCAGGAGGCTTTTTTATGTTGCTATAATATTCTGGATATTACAGCATACAACTCCATGTAAGAGTGAGCCTTCAAAGTCCCGAATTTTGAAACTTATGGAATTGGTTAAATAAAAGTGACAGTCCAACAACAGCAAACATCTCATAGGAGAGGGACCAGGGAAGCTAGAGGCCAGGCCAGTGTGGTCCAGCCCAGGACACAGGGTACCTGGGAGAGGAGCCTGGAGGGAGAGAAGCTAAAAGCAGTGACAAGGTGGTTTGTTAGCAGCACTGAAAACAAATTCTCCTTCACAATTTTCCCATGGCCAGCCTTGAGTAGATAAAATGTTTTCCTTTCAGTGTATTAAAAATATGCCTGGTCTTATTTCTAAATCTTTCTTAATATGTGTGTCTGTGAAAAGACCACAGCAGATGAGAACTTTATTATGAATATAGTTTTGTATCAGAAAAAAAAAGAATAAATGAAATCAAATTTGCTTTTCAACATTTATTTATTATTGAACTTCAAAATGAGACTAAACTAAGCCCATATATATATATACATATATATATATATATATATGTATATATATATATACATATATATGCTTGTTTTTTTTTTGCAGGGGTGGGCATGGTCCAGGAATTAAACCCGGGTCTCCCGCACGGAAGGCAAGCATTCTACTACTGAACCAGCTGAACACCCTAAGCCCATATTTTTAATATTCTCAAACCAAGTAAAATTCAGGACAAGCCAGCTATTTTGCCATTTTAAACACTCATTGTATAGGAATAAGAAAAAATTACTGATGTTATTGTTCTACAAGAGATGAAAATGAGAAGTTTATTTCCCATAATTATGCACAACACAATCTGTCCCTCTATTTTTTTTAGAGGCAGAAGAACTCCTAAACTATAACCAAACAGAACTATCTAACCTAACTTAACCTGGAAAATTATTCTAGAATTGATTAATTTCGTGGGTAAAAGGAAGAGTACGGTCTATTTTTTAGATTATGGAGAAACTTCTTTTCTTAAGTAGTTTACCCTTAAAAGTAATCTACACATACTTATGGAATACATTCATCCTATTTTATCATCATTTATCTCTTTCCAGGTCTGACTATCTGTGAACTCCTAAAGAGTAGGGATTACCTATTTCGTAGTTATATTCTCCGGACCCTCTGGTTGCTCAATAATTTTTTGTTAAATGAGTCATTATAAAACTATGAAGTTGATTAATACTCTAGTGAACTGCAAGGCAGGAAATCTAATGTAGGGGACATTTGTCATTTTTTTTGGTTTCACATCGTCAATGCATCTTTCATATGTGTACTGAATTTCCCTCGTGTAAGGCTAAATACTCACCTGTAAGAGCCCCTTGTCACACTGACCCCCTAATCAGTGAATTAGAACAACATAACACAGACAAACAGCAGCCCTGGGAAATCCATTCTGTTGGTGGCAGACACAGTCCTGCCTGAAACATTCAGACCCCGAGCGCAGTAGTGCCAGTGTCTAATACGCACAAAGTCCAGAGGTCAGCAGTAGTGCAGCAGTGACCTCACAGGATGGGTTATGGAGTGTGGTCCTGCTGCTGCCCAGCATCCCCTGATCCTTTCCCCTTTCTGATTCTGGTTCTCCAGCCAGGATGTGAGATGCCCCAGCTAGTCTAGATAAATCTCTTTTCTGCCTACATCATCCAGTGTTCATTTCTGAGCCCATAACTAAGAATCCTGCCAAGTTCAATTGCATTTCACCACTCATCAGCAGAATGACTGGCCCCTCTAAATGCTCTGGGATTAATTATATTACCCATGTGTAAAAATGACCTTTTTGATGATGTGTCTGAACTTCCTCCAGTCCTAAAATTCTTTTATTCCAGTAGGACAATTTCAGTGAGGAATGTAAATATTATGTTAACCCATTACCTGTATGTCTTATTCACCCATCCACAAATGTGTAACTGTGCCTTCTAGATGGATTGGTCAGAATCCATAATTTGTCCAGTGTTCTTTTGAAAACTGGTCAGTAGAGGGGTTCTGGATTTTTAGTTTTAGAAAAGATATAGAACCAACACTGAGAAGAGTAAAGGTTCTGCTACTTACATCACATTTATCTCTGTATGTGTCACTGAAGGGAAGAAGAGACTTCCTTTGGACTCAATTATGATCTGTAGAGCTATTCAGTAAAGTGCTCTCATGAGAGTTAGATATGCTTAGTGTGTTCCTTTATTATTCATGGCTGTCACATTTAGCAGACAAAGTCATTCTTGTCCAAATAAGAAAGGCACTGGCAACTCTATCACATAGTTGCTAGGATGCTTTTTTAAATTAGTTATGTGAAAGGCAAATTCAAAAAAAGCCAAATTGCACAGAGCTGGTTACCTGCCATCCAGCCAGCTATGGTTATCTTGTTTTCTTGGTCTTCATGCTAACAAAAGGCTCATGCACTTTGGCACTTATCAGGAAAAGGCACTAATTTTCTCTTCACTTACACATGAGATATCTCTTCCAGATGAGATTTAAATAGCAGATTAGCATGGAATCCTTGGCCTTTCTTCTATTTCTATAATCTGGAAGCCACTCAGTGAATCTGATAAGAGCAGTTTCCCTTGGCATTTGACATTGAGAGGGCACTTTGAAGAGCTACTATGAAAACTAAGTTGTTCTCCAAGTTTCATAGGAATGAATTATATTTTCTGTACTGAATTCAAAGGAGCTTCAACATACAGAATCTATACATTCCAGATAGTGTATTTTCCAAACTCTTTTTTTGTATGTAGAGAAGAATATTATTCATTTAAAAAATGTAACCCTTCCTTTTTTGCACTGAAAACCAAGTTAGGAACGCTTCTGTGAAAAAGGAAATGCAGCTTCTTTACTCTATTGGTAAACTTCTTTGATTACGATTCTCATCCCCACATTCTAAAGGATAATACACCCAAATTTGCATAATAATCAGTGACCCTTAAGTTGATCTTAAAGCAATGCCATGTTCATTTTATTTAATAAGTCCATGCTTCTTAAGCCTGGCCTATGCTAATCTGCAGCCCCAGACTAGCTATAGTGATAGGAAGAATAATTTTACTTTTAAAATTTCAGGTCTTTTAATGTCTCAAACTCAGGCCATAAATACTCCTGAGAAGAGCCAGGCAGCTGCTGTACCTTGCCCCTCTGCAGCCCCTGGGATGGTAGAGGCAGGTGGACAGAGGTACAGAGGTCAGACATGGAAAAGGGGTGGTAATTAGGCTGCTTACAATTTCCTGTCCTTTCCCCTGTCAGAACCCAAAGGTTTTTTTGGTCATTTGTCTGCCTGAGTGAATTTAACAAAGATCAAAGAAATAAATGGGTAGGAAGAAACTATGTAAGGTGACTTTTCTTTATTATTTTTCTCAAAACTTGGGGTATAGAAAACGCCTTACACAAAGGCAGTGGTACCAATCAAAAGCAGAGGGTTCTCTGCTGCCTGATGCATCTGCCTGATGCACTCAAATGACCCTTCTCTGAGACACCAGGGTTTCAAAGAGAGAAAGAATGTATTGCTAAGCAGAAAGCAGATCAGATGGCCTAGTGGCCTAAAAATCTGTCGCCCTGATCTGCAATACCTCTGACAGTTTTGTAGTACCAAGAGATGGGCAGGTTTTAGGATAATGAGTATAGTTGTTCCAGATGATAAAGTAGAGATTATCTCATATTGAGCATGTGCAGATTGATTACATGCTGAATCACAGAACATGTTAGAAAATGGCAGCCTTGATATGATGATGGGCATGGTTTTTAGTATTATAATATAAATTTACAGTTTACAGCTTAAGCTACTGTGCATGCCAGGCAGGCCAATTTCAGTAAGATATAGCTTCATCCAGTAAGATAGTTTAGGAATTGGAGTGAGATAGTTCTGGGCTGACTCTAGCTCCTTGATTAATAAACAGCAGGCACTACCTTTTGTGATCATAAGACTCTAAACTTGAAAAACAAGATAAGGGGATACAAGGAGGGGGCCAGTCACAAGGTTTTTATAATCACAAGATAAATGTTTTATAGTTATACAATCATTATCAAGGATTGAGACAGCTGCATTCCTTTTCAGTAATTTCAGGTACTTCCTCTGGCTACTCTAATATTCTAAAATGATCCAGTAATCATACTTATTTGTTAACTTCTGTTATTGCAGTAATCAAAACTTGAACAGAAAAAAATTAAAGAAATAATCTCAGGCATAGGCGACTGATTTCTCAACCAAGCAGGAAACTATGGAATTATTAGACCCTTGACTATTTGGGTGAATAACTCTTCAACTAAATTTATCATTCATCTAGAGAAAAGCAGCACCAACCTTCCCATGAGTCTGCAGAACTAATTAAATATATGTTTCATACATGCCATAGCCCACTGCTCTTAGGTTGTGTGCTCTCTGTGTTGCTTCTCATGTTTCTCTTCTGTGTTGAATGTCTAACCAATCATCTCTTCACAGTAAAAGTGGATCATTGTGAGATGGGTGGCCAAATTAGTAGTTTAGTCCATGGCTATGGAAAATACCTTACTTTACGTCATGACTCCAATCTTTGACTCTAGAATCATCTTCAGCAACAATCATTTGTGGTATATGAGGCTTCAAGCTACAATTAAAAGTATGTGGGTTCTGGATCAAACTGAAGGGTTTGAATGCCAGTCACATGCATTATTCTTGGTCTCTTCCTTTTTTCCTATACAGTGATGTGGTAAGCAGCTTCTCAGATGTCCTCAGTGACAGCCTCCTAGTATTCATGCCCTTGTGTAATCCCTTCCCCTTGTGGATGTTTTGGACCAAGGGCCTTGCTTGAATGAATAAAATGTGGCAAAAGTGATGAGATGTTGCTTCCAAGATTTGGTTACATAAGGGCTGTAACTTCCATTGTGGGGTTCTCTCTCCCACTCCCTCTGAGCCCTCTCGGGGAGGCCTCTACATTGTTCTGAGTAATTTATGGAGAGGTCCATAAGGCAATGAACTGAAGTCCCCAGCGAGGACCCAAGCCTGCCAACAGCCATGTGAGATGAAATAGCAACTACCAAAGCAAGGAAGTAGACCCTCCTTTAGTTCAGCCTTGAGATGACTGCACAATGGCCAATGCCTTGAGTGCAGCCTTTGAGAGGCTCTGAAGCAAAAGACCCACATTCCTGACCTTCAGAAACTGTTAGTTAAATGCATGTTTAAGCTGCTAAATTTGGTGTCTCTGTTGTGCAACAATAAATAACTAATATAAATGTGAAAATAATAACATCTCTGTTGCCCAGTTGTGTGAAGAGTAGAGGTGGTGTACACCTCGTGTTTGTTACATAGCCTCTCCTCAAGAAATGGTAGTTCTGACAATTCCAAGTGCCTTCTCTATGAAGAGATTTGTTCTTATCCTTTATATATCTAACATTTATCATTGTGCTGATTTGGAGCTGTGACGTACCCCAGAAAGACCATGTTCTTTGAATCCATTCTGGTGGGGTCAGGCTTACTGTGCATGGGAACTTTTGGGCAGGTAGCTCCAATTGAGATGTGACCCACTGTGGCAGGACCCCCTCCCTTAGGAGAAGAATGAAATCTTAAGCACATAGCAGCCTTGGTGACGAGACACAGGCCAAAGGAAAAACAGCCTCTTTGGAGGGGAAAAGAATGGTCAAGCCACATATCAAGAAAAGAGCCACTGAAGTCAGAACCTGAAAGCAACAAAATCAGGAAGAGAAGGACCAGCAGACACCAGCCCCATGCCTTCCCACGTGACAGAGGAGTTCCAGATGATGGCAGCCTTTCTTCAGAGAAGGTACCCTCTTCTTGATGCCTTAATTTGAACATTTGTATGGCCTTAGAATGGTAACTTTTGACCTAGTAAATCACTATGGTTACAAGCCAGTCCATTTCTGATATATTGCATTTCTGCATCTTTAGCAAACCAAAGCAATAATACACTTAGAGGAGAAATAGGTTTCCTTCAACCCTACCGTTATCTCTGAATTAAAATTAATTTGCAAAGAATAGAATTGTGTTGTTGGATGCTGTGGAATGGCAGACTGGTAGATTTTTTTTAAAGTATAGACTTGATGAAGGTGATAAAGGAAGAAAACAGAATAAGCTAACAAGATGATATGGAATCTAATATGGACTAGGATTTAGTCTCTTAAGAATAAGAGTCTAGACATTTGGTGAGACAAAATAATCCAGAAACAAAAAAAAAACAACAACACTGGTATATAGAAAATGCTAATAAGAAAACAAGGACCTAGACTGTAAGCTTTAAGAGTGGACACATTAAGTCCGGAGTGGTGATTATTATTTCTGAATTTTGAAAGGCTGTTTTATATATATAAACTGATATTTATTTCTGTATTTATTCATTTATTATTATTATTTTTTAAATATGGAACACTTCACATATTGACATGTCATCCTTGCGCAGGGGCCATGCTAATCTTCTCTGTATCGTTCCAATTTTAGTATATGTGCTGCTGAAGCAAGCACATAACCTGATACTTAGAGATAAGAACAAAGCTGAACAGGTTGGGGTTAAAGTAATTCAGAACATAGGATTAAGGAAGACAGTGTCTATATTTTAGAACCACGCATACTCTTTGAGACCAATGGCAGAAAGGTTTATTTGATCTGGAACTAAAATTTTCTGCAGTGCATAATCTAATCCAACCTATCTGTATAGCTAATTTGAACAACTGAAACACAAGAAGCATAGAATAAGAAAGAGGTCCTTTAATCCTGTATAGATCAATGCCTGGAAACTTCCTAGAGTATATTAAGTAGATAATCAAAAAGCATTGGCAAAGTCCCCTGAGGGAGGGGAGAAAGAATATGGAACTATTAAACATTACCATCAGGGAATCCCCTGACACTGTGTCAAACTTTAGGGGTACCCAAATCAAGAGGTCATGCCCTCGATCATGAGGCTTACGCTTGTAAAGCTTATGTAGGTAGCAGAGAAGCTTAGACTACCTACAGACATGCCTATGAGTTACTTCTGGAGGACCTCTGTTGTTGCTCAGATGTGGCCTCAGCCTTCTAAGCCCAAGTCTGCAAGTCTTCATTGCCCTCCCCACTACATGGGACATGACATCCAGGGGTGAAAGTCTCCCTGGTGAAGTAGAAAATGACTCCCAGAGATGAATTCAGACCTGGCACCGTGGGATCAACAGTTCCATCCCAACAAAAGGGGGAAAAGAAGTATAATTAATAAGGTATCAGTGGCAGAGAGAGTTCAAATAGAGTCAAGAGGCTACTCTGGAGGTTGCTCTTATGCAAGCTTCAGGTACACCTTGCTACCTATCATAACTTGCAAACCCCCAACCAGGACCATTCCAGTCAATCCTAAAGAACACCTAGGGCAATATATAAGATCCCACAAGGGTTCCAGGCACTAGAGTAACTGTCCAGAGACCTACAAACTCCAGATGAGTCCCTGGCCCAAATAAGCCCTGATACCTAGCTGAGCCTCTCTGGAACATCAGATAGTTCCCTCTCCCAATCCCATATTAGTGACAGACCCTCCCAATATCAAAAATTTAGAATTGCCATAGCCCAAACAACCCGAGATAGAGGTATGGAAAGATCAAAGGTGATGGTGGAATTATACATAGAAGATAGGAATTAACATATAAAGATGAATGCTGAATCATTAAACTGATATCTCTTTTGGTCTCCAGTATCTTAGAGCAGCTAGAAGTAAAAACCTAAAATTGTGAAATTGTAACCCATGTCAAATTTGAAATATGTTCTACAACTAATTGTGGCACTGTGCTTAGAAATTTATAGCTCTTTTGTATATGTTTTTATTTTTCACAAAGTGAAGGGGGAAAAAGTTGATTGTGATGATAAAAAAGTATTAAAGTCCTCTAGCCTCCTCTATTATGGAGCAGTTAGAAGGAAAAATACAAGAGGATCATATGGTAGCCTATGACAAACTCTGGGATCTTTCCTGTAACCACTTGTTGAAGAATGCTTTGAAAACTATTGTTTTTTTATTTCTTTGCTTTGTATATATGTTATGCTATACAATAAAAAAAAAAGTTAAAAAAAAAAGAGTAAGAGCCTAAAACTCCATTAACTGACTCAACCACCTCAGGCACAGTCATTTTCAAACCTTTAATGTAGCACTTGAAAATTTTAATGATAAAGGGTTAATCATTTTTTATTTGGTAAATAAAAAAATACATTTACAAAAGGCAAACAGAAAAAGTAATATTAAAGGAGTAGAAAGAGCTCCCCAGAAAGGCAGTATAACATCAGGAAAAGAATTAAAATTAGAAGCTTTGGTTCTGGGATTCACTTTGCTTTAATTCTTTCAAAAAACACACATTGAGAGACTATTATATGGGAAGCCCTTTTCTAACTCTATAGCTGCTGAAATATAAATAACCTGTAGGCATGTTAATGGGACATGAAAAAATACATATTTAATTACAATTATATAAGTACCACCAGGAAAAGAACAGGCTGTAATTAGTAAATGACAAGAGGGAACTATGCTGAACTGAAACGTTTAAGAAAAACTTCTCTGAGGAAGTGACATTGAACTGAAGGATTTGTGTGAGTTAGCCAGGTACCTGGGTGACAAAGAGCAGGGGAGGGATATATCAAAAGAGAGCAGCATGGGTGAAGACTGTAAAACAGGAACAAACTTGCCATATTTGAAGAACAGAGAGGTCCACCTGAGTAGACAGAAAAAGGAGAGCGGAGGTTGCAGAGATCAAGGGCCAGATCACACAAGGCCTTGTAGGTGTGTTAAGAACTGTGTCGTGGCACTGATGGATTTTCAGTACAATAATGAGCTTATCTTTTTTTAATGCAATTTTACTGGGATACATTATATATTCACATGCCATATGATCATCCAAATTGTACAATCACTGGTTCACAATGTTATCATACAGCTGTGCATTTGTCGTCACAATCGATATTTGAGCATTTCATTGTTCAAAAAAGATAGAAATAAGAATAAAATTTAAAATAAAAGTAAAAAAGAGCACCCAAAACATCCCATATCCCCCTATTATTTATTTATTTTTTGTCTTTTTTTTTTCTTATTCATCTGTCATACACTGGATAAAGAGAGTGTCAGTCACAAGGTTTTCACAATCCCGCAGTCACACCTGAAAAGTTCTACAGTTATTCAGTCATCTTCAGGAATCCAGAACTATTGGATCACAGTTCAACAGTTTCAGGTATTTCCCTCTCGCTAGTCCAATACATCAAAAGCCAAGAAGGGGTATCTATATACTCTATAAGAATAACCTCCAGAATGACCTCTTGATTCAAATTGAAATCTCTCAGCCACTGAAACTTCATTTTGTTGTATTTCTCACTCCCCTTTTGGTCAAGAAGGCTTTCTCCATCCCTTGATGCCAGGGCCAGGCTCATACCTGGGAGTCATGTCTCACATTGCCAGGAGACATGATATACACCCCTAGGTGTCATGTCCACATAGAGGGGAGGGTAGTGTGATCACCTACCAAGTTGGCTTAGAGAGAGGGGCCACGTCTGAGCAACAAAAAAGGTTCTTTTGGAGGTGACTCCTAGGGAGATTATCTGTTGATGAACGGTCACTCTAGTAGCAATACTGAAATTGGATAAACTGCAAAGGACCTGGCCTTTTAAACTAGAGTGTATACTGTAGAGATGGAAAGAAGGAGGTAGAATACAGGGACATGAAAAGCCCTGGACACCAAGGCTTAGGAGAGCTTCCCAGGTAGGCAACACTTTGCATGTGTTGTCACACATCATGGTTGGGAGAATAAAATGCCATTTCTGCACTCCACTCAGAGAGAAGTTTGTGCCTGGTTTCTCCTAGACGGTAACCTATGCACCTTTTCTTTTTGCTGATTCTAAGCTGTATCCTATCACTGTAATAAACTATAACCATAAATATAAAAGTATTTTCTGAGCTCTGTGAGTCCTTCTAGCAAATTGTCAAGCCTGAGGATGGTCTGGAGGACCCTGAGCACAGTAAAAAACCAGGAATGCTAAAATGAATTTGCATCTATTAAAGATGCAAAGCAGGACTTTTTTACAAGGTAGAAGGAAATCATCTTCATTTCCACTGGACAAAATAATTTGCATTACTACCATCTTTCTTAAATTTACGGAGTTGTAAAGCAGGTTAAAGGCAATGAAAAGCACTGGTCCTTATGGAATGAGACTCTGGAGGGTCAATTAGGCAAGGCTCTCCCAGCATTCTGTTGAAAAGACACCCAGTAATATTTTGCCCATTTCAAAGTCTTTCACAATCTTTTCTGGTATATTCATTAAACCAGTACTTAATCAATACATCTTAAGGAATTCCCTGGCCCAGGTAATGAAGAGTCTTTAGAGGCTAGCATTACTTTTAAAGTGGTTATTTTTATAGGTAATTGTCTTTTAATGTGTTTGATCGAAATAATGCCATTTAATTCTCCAGTTTATGAACCATGAATTTACTAATAGTGATGCAGAAACCTGTTCACTTTCTTTTCCCCAAGAAGGAGTCACAATTCCAGGTTATTTGAAAGAGAGGCACGCTTCTGAAAGAGATACAGATGTCTAGGAAGCTAGTTTAAAGATATCATCCTGAATAAAGTCTTCAATAGAGCACATCATTGAAGGAGCTGCCTCATGAGGGCATACAAGATTACCTAAGTTTAAATGATAAGGGAAGAAAGAATCAAAATCTGAATCGTGCTTGCAGGAATGAGGGCGAACATATGAATCCCAGAGTGGTGGAATATAGGGACAAAACTTGAAGCCTGCAGCTCGATACTCCCAATACCAATTCTTTATCCACATTGCCAAAGAGTAATCATCTTTAAAACTAACAAAATTATGGTACTTCTCTGCCTAAAATCTCCCCAACTGGCTTCTGACTCTTTCCAAAGCACTCACCCCTGAAAAAAATATCCAGATTTCATATTCTTCTTTTGACAAATATCAATCCCTTATTTTTCCTAAAGGCCTCTCCTTGACTTCAACTTGTATATCTCTTACAACATTAGCTTTCTCAAAACCTACACTTATATTCAAACAGGCTCCAGTCTCTGTCAACAGAGTTTAGTTTTCAGATGATGGAGGCAAGGAGTTTTCATTATAATCTTAAGAACAGTAGTTCTCTGAGTGATTTGAAGGACACAAAGAAAATAATCTAATGTTGATTTTTAACATTTTTAAATTAAGGAGAAGAGAACTAATAGAAAGTTTTAATGAAATTAAGCAGAAGATAGAGAAAAAAAGCATAGAAATGAGAGTGGGGTCCTTTAAGATAAGATAACATCTCAATGATGGAAATGGACTAGAGTTACTCTAAACTAAAAAAATCAAAGGTGGAATACAGTATGTAATATGTAAGAGCCTAGTAGAATAGAAGAAATAATTACTCTTGATTAAAAAATTAAGTTATTTTTTATAATATTTTTATTGCTAAAACAACATACAATATATGTTATACAATAAAAAAGATAAAAACAACAACAGTTTAAGAACACAAACATTCTTAACATGTAAACATTTCATACAGGGTGTACTATCAATGGCTGATGATATCATCACATAACTGTGTATTCATCACCATGATCAATTTTTTAGAATATTTGCATCACTCCAGAAAAAGAAATTAAAAGAAAAAAGAAAAACCTCATATATGCCATACCCCTTACCCCTCCCTCTCATTGACCACTAGTATTTCCATCTACCCAACATATTTTAACCTTTGTTTCCCCAATTTTTTTCTATACCCCTTACCACTCCCTTTCATTGATTACTAGTATTTCAATCTACTCAATTTGTTTTAACATGTGTTCCCTCTATTATTTATTTATTTTTAATCCATATTTTTTACTTATCTGTCCAAACAGTAGATAAAAGGAGCAGCAGACACAAGGTTTTCATAATCACATAGTCACATTGTAAATGCTATATCATTATATATTCATCTTTAAGAAACATGGCTACTGGAATACAGATCTAGAGTTTTAGGCACTTCCCTCTAGCCTCTCAAATACACCTTAAACTAAAAAGGGGATATCTATATAATGTGTAAGAATAGCCTCCAGCCTGACCTCTTGACTTTGTTTGAAATCTGTTAGCCACTGACACTTCATTTTGTCTCATTTCTCTCTTCCCCCTTTTGGTCAAGAAGATTTTCTCAATCACTTGATGCTGAGTCCCAGCTCATTCTAGAATTTCAGTCCCACATTGCCAGGGAGGTTTACTCCCCTGAAAGTCATGTCTCACATAGAGATGGGGAGGGCAGTGAGTTTTCTTGCCGTGTTGGTTGAGAGAAAGATAGGCCACACCTGAGCAACAAAAGAGGTTCTCTGGGGGTGACACTTAGGCGTAATTATAAGTAGGCTTAGTCTATCCTTTGCAGGGATAAGTTTTATATGAACAAACTCCAAGATTGAGGACTAAGTCTATTGATTTGGTTTTCCCCACTGCTTCTGAGAATATGAGGAATTCTCCAAATGGGGAAGTTGAATTTTCCCCCTTTCGCAGCATTCCCCCCAAGGCTTTGCAAATATGTCTTCATTTACTAAAAAATTAAGCTATTTTAAGGGTTAGATTAATGAAGACAGGAGAGAAGAAAATGAATCACAAAAACCAAGATCAGTTTTCCCATCTACTGCCCAACTGCTGAAACCATCCTTGGCGGAGACCTGAGTCTGTTCCAGCCCCCTGGTTCATTGTTAGAGCACCAACACCCATCTAAAGAAAGATGGGATGGAAGTCACTGAAATTTTGTCTAAGAAATGCTATGAGCCTTGTATCAACAAATAAAAGAAACTGGTTTTGATTTAACCCCAGTGAATAAGTAAACCAGGTATTATGGTTAATTTTGTGTTGACTTGTCTAGGCTTTGGTATCTAAATGTTTGGTTAAATGTTAGCCTAGATGTTGCTGTGAAAGTATTTTGTAGATATGATTAGTATCTACAGACAATTGACTTTAAGTAAAAAAGATACACTCAATTATGTGGGTAGGCCTCAACCAATTAACTGAAGGTCTGAAAAGCAAAGAACTGAGGCTTCCAGAAGAAGAATTTCTGCCTCAAGATTACCACAGTCACTTTTGTCTGAGTTTCCACCCTGCCAGCCACCCCTACAGATTTTGAGCTCAATACAGCAAAACTAACTCTTGGCATAATTGCCAGTCTGCCACCTGCCCTATGGATTTCAGACTTTCTTACTGCCACAATCAAGTGAGCCAATTCCATAAGTAAATCTCTTAATATCTACATATACACATACATTGTTGGTTCTATTTCTCCAGAAAACTCTGAACTAATACACCAGGCCAGGTTTATAGTAAAACCTCTATCTATAAAACTTCTCAATGCTCGGCAAATTATAGAAATGCACATACTGTAGTTTCTTCAGTATCTCACAAACCCAAAAGTGACAAATCATTCTCTCCATATTCCCTCCCTGAGGGAAGATGGATCTTTGGGTGTTGGAGAAGGGGCCTAGGAAACAAGAACTCCGGACACCTGTGCTCCACTTTTCTTGAGCATCATTGTCATTAAAGGACAAAATGTAGCAAACATACTTTGAAAGTCTATGTGGTTTTGCCTCTGAAAAATGACTCCCATATTAAATTCTTCCTTGAGTCATATTCTGACAACAGAAATTCATAGCATATTTTATTTGTAATCAACAATAATAGTTACTGTTCATATATGGGATAAAGGGCAAGAGATTAAATTTCTATCTTTAGATTTGTAATTCTGATAGTGACAAGGAACACTGATAAACTTTAGACTAGTAATTTTGCAGTTATCATATGTTGATCATATCTTGCCAGTTGTCCTGGTTTTAAAGTAAGAAGCACATATTTTGAAAAGATTGATTGAGAAGTAGTCGTTAAGAGTCCAAGGCTTATAGTCAGGAAAGCATGGACTTAACTTCTAGCTCACGAATTGCTTAACCTTACCAAGCCTTAGTTTCCTTCTCTGTAAAAACCTCCACTGGGGATTATTATGAGGATTAATTGTGATCATGTTTGTAAAGAATTTAGAACAGAGCTGGCACAAAACAAATGCTCTATAAATAATGATTATCATTATCAGTATTATTATACTCAGTTAAATTTCTACTACTCATAGTACAGTGTACCTCAGAGATATTATGGGTTCAGTTCCAATGCATTGCAATAAAGTGAGTTAAGTTAATTTTTTGGTTTCCCAGTGCATATAAAAATTATTACACTATACTGTAATAAGTATGCAATAGTATTATGTCTAAAAACTGTATAAACCTTAATTTAAAAATATTTTATTGCTAAAATATGCTAACCATTACCTGGCTTTCAGAAAGTCCTAAGCTTTTTGCTGAGGAGGGTCTTGCCTCAATATTGATGGCTGCTGATTGATAAGAGTAGTGGTTGCAGTGGCAATTTCTTAAAATAAGACAACAGTAAAGTTTGCCTCATCAATTGACTCTTCCTTTCATGAAAAATTTCTCTGCAGCATGTGATGCTATTAATAGCATTTTACCCACAGTAAAACTTCCTTCCAAATAGGAGTCATTCTTAAACCCTGCTGCTCCTTTATCAACTTAGTTGATGTAATATTCCAAATCTTTTGTTGTCATTTCGACAACATCCACAGCATCTTCACCAGGACTAGATTCTATCTCAAGAAACCACTTTCTTTGTTCATCCAGAAGAAGCAACTCCTCACCCGTTACTGCATGAGATTGCAGCAATCCAGTCACATCATTGGGCTCCACTTCTAATTCTACTTCTCTTAATATTTCTACCACATCTGCATTACTTCTTCCATTGAAGTCTTGTACCCCTCAAAATCATCCATGAGGGTTGGAATCAACTTCCTCCAAATTCTTGTCAATGCTGATATTTTACCTTCTCCCAGGAATCATGAATATTCTTAATGGCATCTAAAATGGTGAATCCTTTCCAGAAGGTCTTTAATTTCCTTTGTCCAGATCCATCAGAGGAATCACTATCTGTGGCAGCTATAGCTTATGAAATGTATTTCTTATATGATAAGACTTGGAAGTCAAAATTATTCATTGATTCATGGGCTGCAGAAAGAGTATTGTTTTAGCAGCCTTGAAAGCAGCATTGATCTCATTGCACATCTCCATCAGAGCTCTTGAGTGACCAGTTTTTATTGTCAGAGTAGTCATATTTTGAAAGGAATATTTTTTTCTGAGCAGTAAGTCTCAACAGAGGGCTTAAAATATTCAGCAAACCATGTTGTAAACAGATGTGCTGTCATCCAGGCTTTGTGTTCCATTTATAGAGCACAGGCAGAGTAGTTTTAGCATAATTCTTAAAGGTTCTACAATTTACAGCATAGTAAATGAGCTTTGGCTTCAGCCTAATGTCACCAGCTGCATTAGTTCCTAACAAGATAGTCAGCCTGTCCCTTGAAGCTTTGAAGTCAGGCAGTGATTTCTCTATAGCTATGAAAGTCCTAGATGACATCTTCTTCCAGTATGAGGCTGTTTCACCAACACTGAAAATCTGTTGTTTCATGTAGCCAGTTTCATCAATTATTTAGATGGATCTTCTGGATTACTTGCTGCAGTTTCTACATCAGCACTTGTCGCTTCACCTTGCACTTTTATGTCATGAAGATGGCTTCTTAATCCTCATGAACCAACCTCTGCTAGCTTCAAACTTTTCTTCTATAGTTTTCTCATCTCTCTCAGCCTTCACAGAACTGAAGAGAGTTAGGGTTTCTCTGGATTAGGCTTTGGATGAATGGAATGTTGTGACTGGTTTGATCTTCTATCCAGACCACTAAAACTTTCTCTGTATCAGCAATAAGTCTGTTTCACTTTCTTATCATCTGTGTGCTCACTGGAGTAGCACTTTTAATTTCCTTCAAGAACTTTTCCTTTGCATTCACAACTTGGCTAACTGTTTGCCAATTTCAATATTATGTGTCCCAGGGAATAGGGAGGCCCTGGGAGAAGAAGACAGACAGGAGAACAGCTAGTCAGTGGAGAAGTCAGAACACACACAACATTTATTAAATTCACCGTCTTATATGGGTGTGGTTTATGACACCCCAAAACAATTACAATAGTGCCATCAAAGATCACTTATCACAGATCACTATAACAGATACAATAACAAAAAGTTTGAAATATCATGAGAATTACCAAATTATGACACAGATACATGAAGTGAGCACATTCTGTGGGAAAAATGGCTCCAATAGGCTTGTTCTGTGCAGGGTTTCCACAGGTCTCCAGCTTGTGGAAAAAACACAGTGTCTGTGAGGTGCGATAAAGTGAAGTAGCAACAATATGAGGTTTGCTTGTAAAGTTTATAAGATAAGGAAGGTGACCGCCCCAAAGAAAGTCTGATATTTCTGTCCTGGTTCCCAGGGGTGGGGATGGGTGGGGTTACCTCTGCATTCTTGGAATTTCTGAATGATTGAAGCTTCTTTGTTATTTATGATGGGTCCTTGAACTACAAGGGACAGTTTATGTTCACGACACAAGGTGGGACCAGCCACAGCTATAGTCTTAGGTTGGGAGCTGGCTGAAGATCAACCCTATGAGTGGAGGGTTGGGGCTTTGAGCCGCCTCAGCTCAACCTCTGGGGAAGGGAGGGGTGGCCGGCCATTGAATCTTCTTTTGGTGGCTCTGATTTGTGTCCTTTATTGCCATATTAAAACTATAATCCCAGTAGAGGGATGTCCTGTGTTCTGTGATGAGAATTGTCACACCTGAGGGAGTGATAGGGAAATCCAAATTTGTAGCCAGTTGGTTAGATGTGAGAGTGGCCCTGGAAATTCCTGAATTTGGTTCTGAAGTGAGGGCAGTTTTGTGGAAGACTGCCCTCAACCTGTGGAGTCTGACCTAGCTCCAGAATCGAGTTGGAGCTTGTCCTATAACTCCGTTTTTATGGTCCTTTATGGCTTTCAAACAATGTTACAGTATCATTTAATCCTTACAGTAAGCCCTGAAATAAATATGTATAATTATCCTGCATTTTATAGATAAAGCAATTGAGACTCAAAGAAATCAAGCAGCTTCCAAAGAGCCAGCTTCGGTGGCAGCAGTAAGACTCTGGAACCTTCTGATGCCAAGGACTGAAGAGAAAAGTTCTGACTATTGAAATGTATAATCTGGCTCAAACTTATCTCTTTGAGAAGAATTCTGAGCCTGGTTAGTTTTATTCTGCTCTTTTCACATCCTGAGGAAGAGGGTTTCACTTGCTAAATTCTTTCTCAATCCTTGAGGAATGACTGGCTTGCAATAAGCCATTAGCTGAATGTGTAAACACGTATGTGTACATTCCTACATTTAGGTTGGTTTATTAGCATTTAACCAATGCTCACATTCCTCATATGTAAAATTTTAAATGGCACCCAGATCTCATTATGCTACTTTTCTCTGAAGATTCCTACTATCTACACAAGAAAGCACAAATTGTATAACTTGTATACAGACCTCCTTAGCTATTTCTAACTCCGTCTCCAGCCCCTCACAGCCTACACTCGAGCCACTCCAGACAGCTCACTGCTACCCAGAAGAACCCTGTGCCTGCACATCACCTTGCCCCTGTCTGCGCTGCCCCTCCACCTGAAGTGCCTGAGTCCTCCATTCCCTCCTCCTCCAACACATGCTTCAGGGTCCTGTTCAGATGTCACCTTCTCTGCAAGGCTCGCCTTTACCAATCTCCCTTTCAGGAAGAATGGCTTTCCCATCTGGGTTTCCATGGCATTTCCTCTCTACTGCACTTACATTTTATCATCAGTTTTTGTTTGTGTGTCTGGATGCGTCACTGGACCGGGGACTTCCTGAGGGCAAACATCATACGTCATTCATCTTTATAGCCCAGGTGCCTGGAGTGTAATGTTTGATCTATGAATTATACTATTTTTTATAAGTTGCAGGTGGCTTACCAAAATTAACAAAAATTACATTTCAGAAACCTAATAAAAACAGACCTTTGTAATGCTCCATATGTCTATCACAGAAGGTTGCTTGTAATTGGCCTGAGCCAATTCCAAAGGTTGACTCATAATCACGAAACAGACAGAAATGGTACTACACACTAGTGGGGAACTGAAAAATGAAAGACTTGGTTCACTTATAAATCACATTCCCAAAAGCAAAATCTTTCCATTCAAAATATATGCAAATAATAATGAATATTTAAATGTCAGGGTGTTTAATGTATTTACTATTTTGCCTTTTAACCATTCACTGCACGGTTTGGTAAGCTGGAGAGGGTACCAAATTTTTCTTTTTCTCAAGTCTCTAACAATTGTTAGTCTCTCTCAAAACAATTTTAGAACAATAATATCAAATATCAGAGTCCTCTGGGTAAAGTAATTCACAGCAGAACTTAGAAAGCCTGGGATCCAGTGTTAAAGTTTGAACCTCTCAGACAAGAGGAATACAGGCTGAAGATCTTTTAGGTGCTGTATCTTAGAAAGGCCTAGAATTCTTTTACCTTACCCTAAACATGATGCTTGAGTAACTCTTTTTGCCTTTGTTGTTTTTGTTTAAACGTCGTAATTTTTGATAACATTAATCTAGTGCTGACTAATTCAAATGTTTTAAAGTATATTTATACATCTATGCCTGAAACCTTAAGTCTTTTCTACATTATTTTCTTAATATTCATTTTGAAATTACTGTGGATCTAGGTGCTCACAAATTTGAGCATTTATCCCCACATTATAATCAAGATTTATTTTGAAAGCTAAGTTTGTAAACATTGCTTTGAAAACATAGTCTTTCTCCAAAATAACATTATATTTATATGTGCTTATTGGGTCAGTTACATTTATAAAAGATATGTAATTTTATAGTAGCTTCCTTGGTAAATTTCCAGTAATCACCATGAAATGAAAGGTGGAGGAAGGTTAGAAAATAGTTGGGGAGAAATATCACAGGTTATCACACACTTGAAAGAAATAATTCTCAAGATTCAAACCTTCATAACTCTTTTGTCCATGTGCTCCCCAGTGAAAACAGTCTACGTTAAGCAGAAGCCAGCTCACAGAACTCATGAATAACTTGCATTCTTAGGCTGGAGACCAGCCAATTACCCTGGGACCAAATTCCTGTTTACTTTATAGTGAATGTGGGAGACAAGCTACCTGCCAGTAGCTGTTAAAGCAGTGAAAACACAGCCAGAGGCTGTCACAAGGAGGAAATCACAGAGCAAGTTAATTTGTGAACTTCAAGGACAGAGATTAAACACTGTGCAATGAAGCTTGAATGGCCTTGTCTGAAAGGAGAAAAATCAAGGCTGAAATGCATCCTTAAGAGTTTGGTAAAAATATTTGCAAAATAAGTGGCATATCTTTTTTCACCTACTTGTTCTTATAATTCACATCCTTCAAAATTTTCTTCCAAAAAGGATATCGATTCATGATTTGGCAGAAATATAAGTTTGTTTTATTCTGGTTTTCTGATTTTTGATCATATGTCTGGTACAGAGAGAATTAAAGCTAAAAGGACAATGTTTGGGGCAAAATTCTGAACATCCCAGATAAAGTTTGGAAACCAGGATGATTATATCCCTGCTGGTTGTGAAGCTGCCACGAACAGGGTTTCAGGGATTGTAGACTGCTCCAAGTCCTATAGTAAGTGAGAGTTAAGAGTTAGCAAAGAGTACAGTTACTGAATCATACAGATGCTTTCTTACTTTCTACTATTGTGAAATAGCCAAAAGTAAATACCTGAAACTACTGAAACTCACTGAACTGTAACCCAGTTGCCTGTTAACCTTTTGATGTTGCCTGAAACAAATATCTGTAACTTACATAACCCACCAAACTGTGACCCAGATGCCTTGATTTTTGACGAATATGCTTTACAGTGTAACTATATACTCTTTACTTTGTAACTGTAAAGCCTCATGATAACTCGTGATTTGTCCCACTTGTATGCCCTTATCTTGTTTCACAACTTTAAAATCTTGTGATCACATAGGCAGCCCCTTAATGTTTATTAATTGAAGGAACTTGAGTCAGTTCAGAACTAACCCCTCTCCCTGCCCCAATTCCTAGGCTAGGTTACCAAAGCTAGTTCTAACCAGAATTAATTCACCTGACATGCACAGTAGCTTAAAGCTTAATCTCTAGGTACCTGCATCATCATGTTAGGGCCACCATTTCCTTACATATATTCTGTGACTAAGCATGTAATCAACCTGTGCATACTCAGTAATTAGACTACTTCTAACTTCATTATCTCAAGCCATTATATTTATTATCCTAAACCTGCCTGCCTTAGTTTGAGTACTATAAAACTCTCAGAGTTTCTGCAGTTTGGGAGTCATATCTGAGACTCATAAACCTCCTGTTCTCCTTACATTGCACTTTGTAATAAAGCTGTTTCTTTCTGAAATCCCGGCGTCATAGATTGGTTTTTATACGCATCGGGTAGCAAACCTGAATCAGCAACACTCTTACGTACATTGAGAACATGAGTAGTCTTTACCAAGAGGAAAACTGAGAATTTCCAAAAACATTAGCTCACTCATACCCTCACTCACACCCTACTCTTTAAGTCCTAAGAATTGAAAAAATGACTCCAGTTCACTGGGACCTCACCCTGATATCCTTAGGTTCCATGTCATGAGTTTTGTGGTTGTTTGGACATAGAATTAATAAACAAAAACCATGAGGTACAGTATAGGATGGGTAAGTACTAAACTGATTTCCAAAGCTATGACTAATCATACTATATTGAAGTTGCAATGTAGTGGATAATTGAAATGTTGTCCCATCACGGAAGACCTTGCAGGTATTTTTCAGTGTTTTATCATGGAACATGAAAATACCCTCCTAGGCCTAGAACCCAGGAGCTCTATCCATTAGCACTTTAAATCTAGTCAAATGGAATATGCACACAGTTATTGGGAGGTTTATAGGTTTGGGAAAGATGAGCAGCATAGTAACAAGAGGACAAATACTTAACCAACCACAAACCTTAAAGCTCTAAAAGGAAGCAGCCATTTTTAGGTTTTGTTGTTGTTATTGTATGTTGACTTCTCAATTAGAACACATGCCTTTTTTTTATCCTTTAGTTCAAATATTATTTTCCTTTGAGTTAATAAAGACACTAAGAGATTATTCAAGTCTATGCATAGTTTGCATAATAATTAAACCATCTTCCAATTTTTCCCAAAACTACTTTTACTTCAGTACAGTTTTCTTTCTGAAAAAAAATAAAAAGATATGTAACTCTCAAATTGTCCCCAGATCGCAAGCAGAAGGGGAAAAAAAGATATCAAGTGAGTTTCTCATATGGAAGCCTACCATAGTGAGCTGTATTTGGAACTCTTTTTTTTAAACATGGGCAGGCACCAGGAATCGAACCAAGGTCCTTGGGCGTGGCAGGCAAGCATTCTTGCCTGCTGAGCCACCATGGCCAGCCCTGTATTTGGAACTCTTAATTTACTTCTTTCTCTTGTCCTTGTCCGTCCCATGTAGTATCTTCCTGGTGACAGGGATTCAAAAGGAGCATGGAAAGACATGGTTTTTCTTGTCATCATTCTCTGAAGTTAAAGTTGTCCTGGTTTCTATTTGGAGCCAACTGTTGATGTCATATGTAAGTTCATCTTAGCTATTTTTTTTTTTTTTTGCTAAGCTGTTTGTGTATATTTTTAGTTTGTGACACCTCTTGAGATAATGAGTTATAAGTTCCATATGAGAGAAATATCGTTTATCCTTTACAATTAGAATAAATAGGCAGGAAAAGGAAAGATCCAGGGCCTGGTTCACTGTCCTGGGGAGTTAGGCCGTGACCTTGGGCAGCTGAAGAAAAATGTTTTGTAATTTTTGGTTCTTTTGCCTGCCTCCTACAATGGGATGCATGCATCTCGAAGGCAGAATCTGTGTCTTTGTGTTCTCAGCACCCAAATAGTTCCTAGCATATAGCAGGCCTGCCATAACTGTTATATAAGAAAAATGAGTGGATATTGTGTAAAAAAATGATGATGCACTAGAAAACACTTGTGAAGAAAGCACGTCTCTACTAAATTACTGACACCTGAATTCTCTACAAACTTCTTAATGAGTTAATACTGATTCCATTTCAGAAGTTACCTCTTTATATTTTACTTTTAAAAGTTTTGTATGTATTATTTTTTCAGTTAAAGTAGAAATATTTTAGTTGAGAATATCACAGATTTCAGGCTATATTAAGTTTACAGAAATAAAAACTGCCTGTAAGAAATGTATGGCTTCAGTTCTTGGACATAGCTGTAGAATGAAATGAGAAAAGGATTAATACAGATAAGGTAAAGAGGAAGCTAGCTGGATTGAAGCAGTGGGGTGGCATTAGGTAGAGGGAAAGTTCCATCACCAACTGCATAACTGCCAAACTTTGGGTGTGCCAATTATGCACCCCCCAAAAAAACGTATTTTAATTCTGATCCAATCTTATGGGGCCAGACCTATTGTTTAGGTTTTAAAGTTTGATTGGGTCATTTCATGGAGATGTGACACACCCAGTTGTGGGTGTGACATTTTGATTAGATGGAAATGTGACTCCGCTCATTCAAGGTGGGTCTTGATTAGTTTACCAGAGTCCTTTAAAAGAGGAAACATTTTGGAGAAAGCTCAGATTCAGATACTTAGAGAACTGTTGCTTCACAGTTGACGGAGACATGGATGTTTGGAGATGCTTGGAATCCTGACAGAGAGAGCAGATGCCTAGACATGGAAGAGCCCAGCAGACATCCCCATGTGCCTTCCCATGAGATGTTAAGTAAGCTAGACCATAGAGTTGCGTCCTGGAGGAACTAAGTGAAGGCCCACAGATGCTTAGAGAGGAAAACACTGGCATCAGAAGCTGGAAGCAATGAAATAGGAACAAGGAGCACACAGCCATGTGCCTTCCCATAACAGCCTTCTTTGAGCCAAGGTATCTTTCTCTGGATGCCTTACTTTGAACATATTTATGCCCTTAGAACTGTAAATTTATAACTTATTAAATTCTCTTTTTAAAATCCATTCCATTTCTGGTAAATAGCATTCCAGCAAACCAATACACTTTGGGAAAGTCAGTTAATCTATGATTTCCAAAATCTCATCTACAAAATGCGAGTGATACCTATTTTACCAGCCACACAAGGTCAGAATAAGGATCCAAATTAGATGATGTTCAAGAATTAGGCTATTAGCTTTCCTGTTGCATTTTTCTCAAGGACAAAAAACTTGTTTTATTCACCTTGGTATCCTTAGTTCCTAACACAGGGTCTGACATGTAGTGGGTGCTAAATCAGTGGTCACTGAACAACTAAACTTTGTAAATTTTAAATGGTCAAATGAGTAGCAGTTGTTTTCATCGTTAGGAATGCACAGTATAAAAGGCAAGGTTTTCAAGGTAAAGACAGGGGTGTGTGTGCAGTAATTTGTGCAAAACAAAAATGAAAGAGGAGAAAATTAGGATGGTCTGAGTGGGGTGGTCAAAGTGTTATCAAAAAGAGACATAGTCATATGATTTATTATGACATTGGTATAAAAGATATTATAAAAGGAAGAGAGATTCAAATTGTAAAGAAGGAAAACAAAAGGAAGACACTACCTACCCCAACCCTTGCTTTTCTTCTCCACATACCCAATTTATGCTCTTCTGTCTCATCCTGTCCAATTTCCTAAGCAATGCTCTTCCCAAAGATTTCTACCCACATGATTTGTACCTTCTCTGAACTTCTACGGTATTTTATGATCTCTCTTCTCATTGTGGAATATGCTTCTTGGCTATCTTCTTATTGTTCTGTTTCAGATATTATGGCAGAAGCGAATAATTGTCCATCAAAATCCACTCTCCCCTTTCTCCTTGGTTCTGGGACTTCCTTGCAGTGAGGTGGCTAAATGATTACATTCCCTCCAGTGGAAAGATGGATGTCATGTATTCCATAGCCAGGCCTGAGTCATAAAACTTCCCAGTTATGCCCCTCTATGCTACTCCCCTTTCCAAAGGCTGGTTAATATTGATGATGATAACGATGTGTTGAAGATGGCACAGCTAATATCAGCATGGGTTCATGAAGGACTGCATGGAGTAGAGGTCTTCCCCTATCAAGAACAAATAAGCAATTACTTGCAGGAAAATAAACGTCTATCATTTCAGACAGAAAACATCTTGAATTTAATTGTTACAGCCCACCTAATTAATATAGACAAGTATACCTTTTCTCAGCATTTAGATCGTATTTCTTACCTACACTACCTGCCCCAGTACTAAGGACATGGTAGGTAAATGATGACCACACAATAAAATATTTAAGAAAATAAAATTTAATTTCAACTTGCTGAGTTAAAATTAAATGGAGCCCAGGGAAAACGATGGCACAGCCTCAGATGTGGCATGAAGACTGGAGCTGATGAAGTATGGAATAAAGGGATGGCATACTCAGCTGAAAAGTTAGAATCCAGTGGATATTAGAATGTTATTGTTTAGATGGTATTCCTGTGTATCCAGAAAAAAACACTAACAGAGGTGTTTTGTTTTGTTTTGTTCATGTTTTTTTATTAATCCACATGCAATTATTTGTCTTCTGGTTTGTTGAGGCAGTAAGTCAGACAACAGACTCCACAGTAATGTTTGTCAAAGTGGCTGGCCACAAAAACTCCAGCACCACACTCAACTGAAGGACATTCTCGACAAAGGTGACCAATTTTGAATTCTCATTGACCTTCTAGTATTTCAGGACAGCCATCTTAACCTTCTTTCTCTTATGCTTATTCTCCTTGGAAATAGTGTGCGACTCCTTCCTTTTCTTAGCAGCACCGCGAAGTCTCAACACAAGATGAAGAGTGGACTCCTTCTGAATGTTGTAGTCAGACAAGGTATGCCCATCTTACAGTTTCTTGCCAGCAAAAATCAGTCATTGCTGATCTGAAGGAATTCCTTTCTTACCCTGGATCTTGGCTTTCACATTTTCTACTGGGTTCAACCTCAAGAGTAATAGTCTTTCCCATGAGGACTTAAATGTGGAACCAGGAGACCAAGCTAGCAGATGACACCGTATTCACCATGTGCCTGTCCAGCCGAGAGAGAAGCCCTGACTGTGTTCACCGTGTGCCTTCTCACTTGAGAGAAAAACCCTGAACTTCATCGGCCTTCTTGAACCAAGGTATCTTTCCCTGGATGGATGCTTTTGATTAGACATTTCTATAGACTTGTTTTAATTGGGACATTTTCTCAGCCTTAGAACTGTAAACAAGCAACTTATTAAATTCCCCTTTTGAAAAGCCATTCCATTTCTGGTATATTGCATTCTGGCAGCTAGCAAACTAGAACAGTATGCCCATCTTACAGTTTCTTGCCAGCAAAAATCAGTCATTGCTGATCTGAAGGAATTCCTTTCTTACCCTGGATCTTGGCTTTCACATTTTCTACTGGGTTCAACCTCAAGAGTAATAGTCTTTCCCATCAGGCTTTTTACGAAAATCTGCATCTTGTCGGCAGCTCCACTACAGATGGCAAATCCGAAAACAGGCAGAGGTTTTTAAACATTCAGTTTCTAGTGAAGCATATGGATTCTTTAAAATTATATTTTCCTCCATTAAGATATTTGCTGTCGGAATTTTTGAATATGTTTAAACCAGCATAAAGCTAAGGAGGTTTTAAGAAAGTGTTAAGTTGGATTTTCTTTTTTTTTTTAGTACCGTTATATATGCCTGAGGCTTTTGTGCCTGTGCTGGTTTGAAAGGATTATGTATCCTAGAAAAACTACATTTTAATCCTGATCCATCTGGTGGAGGCAGCAGTTTCTTTTAAACTCTGTTCAGTACTGTATGTTGGAAACCTGATTAGATTATCTCCACAGAGATGTGACTCACCCAATTGTGGGTATTAATCATTGATTAGATGGAGATGTGACTCCACCCATTCCAGGTGGGTCTTAATTAGTTTACTGGAATCCTTTAAAAAGGAAGCATTTTGGAGAGAGCCACAAAAGCCCACACAGCCAGAGACCTTTGGAGATGAAGAAAAAAAATGCCCCTGGGGGAGCGTCATGAAAAAAGAAGCCTGGGGAGAAAGCTAACAGACATCGCTATGTTTGCCATGTGCCTTTCCAATTGAGAGAGAAACCCTGAATGTCATCGGCCTTTCTTGAGTGAAGGTAACCTCTTAATGGTGCCTTAATTTGGAAATTATTATAGACTTCCTTTAATTGGGACATTTTCATGGCCTTAAAACTGTAAATTTGCAACTTATTAGATCCCCCATTTTAAAAGCCGTTCCGTTTCTGGTATATCGCATTCTGGCAGCTAGCAAACTAGAACAGTGCCTTTGGATTTCTGTTATTAGCTTGATAATTATTGGGGATTGAATCGTGTACATACAGATATATTCAAATCTCAATCTGCATTCTTGTGAGTGTGAATGCACTTGTAAATAGGACCTTTTGAAGTATGGCCAAACTGAACCAGATTGGGCTTTAATCTCTATAATCAGGGGCCCTGCAAAGTGAGGAAATTCAGACCCAAACAGTCAGCAGAAGCCACAGGAAGAAGCCAGAAGTCAGCAGAAACCAGAAGAGCAGACATAAAGGGAGAGAGATCACATTTGGAAAGAAATACAGATGCAAGCAAGGAACCCAATGGGTAGTGGCAAACCAGCACAGCAATGCTACAGACTAAGAAGAAAGCATGGCCTTGCAGGGGCCTTGATTTTGAACATCTAGCTTCCCAACCCATGAGCCCATAAGTTCAATTCTTAAGACAACCCATTTGTGCTGCTTTTAAACTGCAATGAACCCTAGAAAAGCCATGTTCTTTTTATCTAATCTTGTAGGTGCAGACTTATTGTGGGTGGGAACTTTTGATTAGGTTGTTTCCATGGAATGTGACCTACCTGATTGTGGGTGGAACCTTTTGATTAGATTATTTCCATGGAGAAGTGACCCTGACCATTCAAGGTAGGTCTTAATTAGTTAATTGGAGTCCTTAAAAGAACTCATGAAGAGAGAGAGAGCTCAGAGCTGGCACAAAGAAAAGAGATGAAATCAAGACACAGACGTTTGGAGATGCTAAACTAAAAGATGAAGTTCAGAGTCTGCCCCAGAGAAGCTAAGTGAGGACCCACTGACACTTAGAGTGAAACAGGAGCTGAGAGAGCCATTTGAAACCACAAGCTGGGAGAGAAGGCCAGCAGATGTCGCCATGCACCTTCCCACATGACAGAAAAACCCCGGATGCCATCGGCCTTTCTTCAGCATAAAGGTATGTCACTCGATGTCTTAATTTGGACATTTTCATGGTCTTGGGACTGTAAATTTGTAACTTAATAAATCCTCTTTGAAAAATCCAATCCATTTCTGGTATATTGCACTCCAGCAGCTTTAGCAAACTGAAATAGATTTCTATGACATTTGTCATAGCAGCCCTGGCAAACTAAGCTTTAATACCTGTATATGTCAGTAATTTTAATTTATCTTTTACTTACAAGTGTTATTAATTAATAAATATTATTGAGAGCCCAGTCCTTCTCAATTCCTTAGCAGAAATGTTGAGATTTCTTTAAATGAAATGTAAAAATGATGGGAACCCTTTATTTTTGCATGATTTTTCTGTAAATCTACAACTTTTCTAATTAAAAGAAAAGTAAAACTATAAGTAGTAGTACAGTTAAGAAACATTGAAAAGCAATCACCAATCCCTCCTAAAATTGGAATAGATCTGGTATTTAAATAGATCTTTGGCAAATACTAAAAAGCCCAATATCACCCAGTGTGCTGCCTAGGATTCATATGTAGAGAGGTCTGTATCCCACCCAAAAACAAGCAAAATGGAGAATCCTGAAGAGGGACATTCCCATCTTAACTCCAGGTTCTGTGGGTATGAACTCATTTATAAATAGGACATTTGAAAATGATGTTAAGGTGTGGTCAAAGTAAATGAGGGTGGGCCTTAATCCAATATGGCTGAAATCTGTGTAAACAGGAGAAATTCAGACACTGTTAGCTAGATGAAGCCAGAGAAAAAGAAAGAGGAAGATCCCTGTGTGATAGAGGCAGAGATGTATCTGCAAGCCAAAAAAGTCAATATTTGCTGGGAAGCACGACCAGAATGCTGCAGACCCTGGAAGAAAATATGGCCTGACAATACCTTGGTTTTAGACTTCCAGCCTCTGAAACTACGAGACAATAAATTCTTAGTGTTTAATCCAAGCAGTGTGTGGTATTTGTCATGATAGCCCTCTCATATTAAAACAGGACTACAGTACAGTGCTTTTGACAATTTGTCACCTCAAACACAGATCCTCATCAATTTCTCATTGAATTGGTGTAGATACTTTTGGTAAAACAGACTTGCATGGGAGCAAAGATGCCTGCTATCTCTCCCTAGTATGAGTGAGGGAGGTCTTCAAAATACAGAGGTAGAAATGAGGTATTCAGGATATTTCTAGTAAATGTTTGGAGGTTCAAAGTGATAATTGTTGACTATCACTGAAGGATCCATTCATCTAAAACATGTTTTAAAGGGCTTGTGTGTCCCCCATATTGATTCACCTAAATCTAGCACATTTGATGAACTTGTGGGATTTACTGGAAGTCGATTTCTCACTACCACCATTAATTATTGCGTTTAAAAATTTCACTTCACAAATGCTTTCAACAGCATGGAGAAAACATCGTTTTTCATGTTGCAGAATTACCTTCATCACCCCAGCAATATGATTTTGGAAATTCCTCTGAGGATGCATTTCAAGATTACTCAATATATGATAGTCATACTGGGGCCCTTGTCCTTTTTAAGTAAGCCAGATTTGTTCTTTCAGCGACTACCACATCAACTGAAACTGTCCCATTATGGCATAAAACTTAAGAAATGGCCTCTAGAATAAATACTGTACAAAATACACATAGAAAGCCATGTTGGTAGGCTCTAAAAAGCATTCGATCCAGGGGTGCAAGGGTAGTTCAGTGGTAGAACTCTCGCCCGCCGTGTGGGACACCGAGGTTCAACTCCCGGTCCATCCACTTTCCCCCAACAACAAAAAAAATTCAACAAGTGGTGCTGCAATAACGGGACAGTCACATGGAAAAAAGAATGAAATGTGATCCCCACCATCCAGCATACCAAAAAAAAAAGTATTCAATCCTTTCTACATGTTCTTTCCCTCGAGTATTTCTTATATTCCAACAAATCCGCTGATACTCTGCTTCTTCCAAGCTCTATGAACACAGGCAGTTTACTTAATGTTTCAGTGCCTCAGTTTACTCATCTCTAAAATGAATTAATATGTATGCAATGCTGCCTGACATAGAATAATATTTAAATAAACCACATAGATGACCATAAACATTCCAATCCATACATCTGTTGTGTTGTCAAATGCTCTGTTGCTTGCCCCAACCACAGCTACACTTGAAGATTCTACAAGCACCTTAAACTCCACAAATCCCAAATCAAATCCATCATATTTTCTATATTCTCAATCAGGTTAGTCCTTTGTCTCCCATTTTATTTTCTAAATTTGATATAATTTGCAAATCCAAGGAAATTGGAAGTTTGGGTTGCATCCCTAATTTTGGTTCGATTACTGCATGAAAAAGGAGAAAAGAAATAGAAGAGTTCGACCACAAATCTAAAATCATGACATGTAATTCCTGGTCTGCCAAGAAAATTGCATGGGAAAATTATATAAAATGTTTAAAGAAAAAAGTAGTTTGTCCTGGGCTTGTTAGAGAAGGTTGATTATATTCTCCTTTAGCATTGCTTATTTCTCAGCAGATAATGTTTACATGCGTGTATTTTCCCCTAAAAACAAGAGTATTAAAACACAAAAAAGTATTATTGCTAAATAATATGCCATTCAATGTTTCTTCATTATGCTTTTTCTTAGGTTTCTGAACAGTTTATGCTTAATCTCAGTGGCAACTGGGGAAAAAACAAGCACTAAATCCCCATGAACCACAGAAATAAATCAGTCGTCTTAATCTTGGAATGAGAAACAAAGACAGTTTCCTTCTCAGACAAAACAAAGAGATTTTCAAATTATACGGGCGCCATAGAAAAGGTTGACTCTCCCAAAATAGCAAGCTTAGACTTGAAAGTTGAAATAAAAAGGTCTGAGCGCTAATAAAAGCATTAGACTCTTACATTTGAAACATGTATGCAAAGTTTTGGTTAGCGTGCTGAGATGCACATGTGCATCTCATTGAGCCAAATAGGGGCACAGATATTGTTTGCTGCCTGTAGAAAAATTTATATGCTCTAGATGCCAGCCTGGAATTCCACAAAGATGGTGGTTTATTGTGAAAATAGAGTATTCAACTTGTCTTCTGACATTCTAGAGGCCACCCACATTTGCAGGGATGTGCTGCTATGCCACTTCAAGGCAGGGCTAAGTCATCTCAGAAAATATGAGGACTGGTCATGGCTGAGCCCTCAGGAAGGTCCCAAAGCTCAGGGCTTCAAGGCAGGAGTAAAATAGGCCTGGCCTAGAAATGAAGGAAGAACCTAAACATTCCTTCCACAAGACTTAATGCAGAGCAAGACTGAGTCACAATGAACCAGTCACCAGATGGAAAGCCTACTCTGCCTTTCCCACCGTCTTCACCACTTCTGCCAGATAACCAAATGATTTCAGCTACAAATAGAATCTCCCCTTTGACACTTTTTCCTTTTCATCTTATTAACATTTAGATGCTCTTTCTCACAGCAAATTACTTGTTTCTTGAGGCCTATCTGGTAAAGTCTAACTCCAGCCAAGTCAACATTACATAGGAGTTGTTTTCCCATTTTCAATGACTGAAGGTGACATATGGAGAATTCTTATGAGCTAAAACCAATTGTCTAAGTACAAAGTTAAAAAGAGTAAGGCTACACTTGTTTTTCCTTTTGGGATCTCAAGTGCTAATGGTTGAATTAAACCTGCCCCTCAGTTCAAAGCTTGCATCATTATGGGGTCACACAAAGTCATTCTTGTTTAATATTTATTTTCTCTTCATTTTCTACCCATTTTCTTCCTTCCTATAAGCACCCATTCTATTTTGTTTAATATGTGCTAGATATGTATATATTTCAAAAAAGTCATAATAATATTTATGCCCCTATACTTTTTTATTAATTAAAAAAAATTAACAAACAAAACATTAAGATATCATTCCATTCTACATATACAATCAGTAATTCTTAATATCATCACATAGTTGCATATTCATCATTTCTTAGAACATTTGCATCGATTTAGAAAAAGAAATAAAAAGACAACAGAAAAAGAAATAAAATGATAACAGAGAAAAAAAAGATTATACATACCATACCCCTTACCCCTCGCTTTCATTTACCACTAGCATTTCAAACTAAATTTATTTTAACATTTGTTCCCCCTATTATTTATTTTTATTCCATATGTTCTACTCTTCTGTTGATATAGTAGCTAAAAGGAGCATCAGACACAAGGTTTTCACATTCACAGAGTCTCATTGTGAAAGCTATATCATTGTTCAACCACCATCAAGAAACATGGCTACTGGAACACAGCTCTACATTTTCAGGCAGTTCCCTCCAGCCTCTCTACTACATCTTGAACAACAAGGTGATATCTACTTAATGCGTAAGAATAACCTCCAGGATAACCTCTTGACTCTGTTTGGAATCTCTCAGCCATTGACACTTAGTCTCATTTCACTCTTCCCCCTTTGGTCAAGAAGGTTCTCTCAATCCCCTGATGTTAATTCTCAGTTCATTCTAGGGTTTTTCTCAATCCCTTGATGCTGGGTCTCAGCTCATTCCAGGATCTCTGTACCACATTGCCAGGAAGGTCCACACCCCTGGGAGTCATGTCCCATGCAGAGAGGGGGAAGGTGGTGAGACTGCTCGTCATGTGGGCTGGAGAGAGAGGCCACATCTGAGCAACAAAAGAGGCTCTCTTGGGGGTGACTCTTAGGCCTAAATTTTAAGTAGACTTGACCTATCCTTTGTGGGGTTAAGTTTCATATGAACAAACCCCAAGACTGGGGGCTCAGCCTATAGCTTTGGTTGTCCACACTGCTTGTGAGAATTTCAAGAATTCAACTTGGGGAAGTTGAATTTCTCCCCGCTCTCACCATTCCCCTAAGGGGGCTTACAAATACTTTTCCAGTCATTGATCAAATCACTCTGGGATTCATCAGGGGATCACTCTGGACAAACCAACAAAATCTCATGTCCTACCTGAGATTCCAAGTACTTATGACATTCACTCAAACTACCTACATGAGTTATATTAGGAAATGCTCTAGTCAAAATATAAATTTTGTAACAAATAAACATTTTTTGTTTTAGTCTCACACATAAGGTGACATTTTAAAGTATTAATTACCATCTATTTTCAGCACCCTGCAATAATAACATTCTTTTGTTCTTCCTCATGCAAAAACATTTTTAAAATTTGTACATTGTACATTTCACTATTATTATACACTCTAGGCATTCCTAGATTATACCATCTCGGTCTTTACCATCTATCTTTCTTTCTGATTTCATTTATGTCCCCAGCCCTCCTCCCTCTATCATTCTCACATGCAGCTTCATTCAGTGTTTTAACATAATTTCATTACAGTTAGGTAGTATTGTGCTGTCCATTTCTGAGTTTTTATATTCAGTCCTGTTGCACAATCTGTATCCCTTCAGCTCCGATTACCCAATATCTCACCCTATTTCTATCTCCTGATGGTCTCTGTTACCAAGGAAATATTCCAAGTTTATTCACTAATGTCAGTTCATATCAGTGAGACCATACAGTATTTGTCCTTTAGTTTCTGGCTAATCACAATCAGCATAATGTCTTTAAGGTCCATTCATGTTGTTACATACTTCATAACTTTATTCTGTCTTACAGCTGCATAATATTCCATCTTACGTAAATGTCACAGCTTGTTTAGTCAACTGTCTGTTGATGGACATTTTGGCTATTTCCATCTCTTGGTAATTGTTAATAATGCTGCTATAAACATTGGTGTGTAAATGTCCATTTGTGTCCTTGGCCTCATGTCCTTTGAGTAGAGACAGCATATAGATGGGTGCTGTTTTTTAATCCATTCTGCCAGACTATGTCTTTTGATTGGAGAGTTTAATCCATTAACATTCAGTGTTATTACTGCATGGGTAGTACTTTCTTCTACTATTTTGCCTTCTGGATTTTATATGTCATATCTAATTTTCCTTCTTTTTACCTTTACTCATAGTCTTCCTTTCTACACTCTTCTCCACACCTCTTTCTTCTGTCTTCATATCTGTCTCTAGTGTTCCCTTTAGTATTTCTTGCAGAGCTGGTCTCTTGGTCACAAATTCTCTCAGTGATTTTTTTGTCTGAAAATGTTTTCATTTCTCCCTCATTTTTGGAGGACAATTTTGCTGGATATAAAATTCTTGGTTGGCAGTTTTTCTCGTTTAATAATTTAAATATATTATCCCACTGTCTTCTCGCCTCCATGGTTTCTGCTGAGAGATCTGCACATAGTTTTATTGGGCTTCCCTTGTATGTGATGGATTGCTTTTCTCTTGCTGCTTTCAAGATCCTCTCTTTCTCTTTGACCTCTGACATTCTGATTATTAAATGTCTTGGAGTATGTCTATTTGGATCTATTCTCTTTGGGGTACACTGCACTTCTTGGATCTGTAATTTTAAGTCTTTCATAAGAGTTGGGAAATTTTCAGTGATAATTTCCTCCATTAGTTTTCCTCCTCCTTTTCCCTTCTCTTCTCCTTCTGGGACACCCACAACACGTATATTCATGCACGTCATATTTTCTTTCAATTCCCTGAGTCCCTGCTCATATTTTTCCATTTTTTTTTTCCTATAGTTTCTGTTTCTTGTCGGATTTCAGATGTTTCATCCTCCGGTTTTGAAATCCTATGTTCTGTCTCTCGAAATCTACCATTGTAGGTTTCCATTGTTTTTTTCATCTCTTCTACTGTGTCTTTCATTCCCATAAGTTCTGTGATTTGTTTTTTCAGACTTTCAGTTTCTTCTTTTTGTTCTTTCCTTGCCTTCTTTATATTCTCCCTCAATTCATTGATTGGTTTTTGATGAGGTTTTCCATGTCTGTTCGTACATTCTGAATTAATTCTTTTAGCTCCTGTATGTCACTTGAATTATTGGTTTGTTCCTTTGACTGGGACATATCTTCAATTTTCCTAGTGTGATTTGTTATTTTTTGTTGGCATCTAGGCATTAAATTACCTTAATTAGTTTATTCTGGAGATTGCTTTCACTTCTTTTATCTAGGGTTTTCTTGCTGGATGAATTTGTTGTCTATCTGTTCTTTGACATTCCATTCAGCTTTATCTGGACCTTTAGCTTAAGTTTTGTTTAACAGAGGAGAAATTTTTGGTTCTTGTTTTCTTGTTTCTTGCCCTGCTTTTGTGGTGCCCCCCATACACACCCACTTAGGAGGGTCTACTTAGATATTATATACCCCAGCCAGATTTTCCCAGACCAAACTGGCCTCCTATGAGGAGGAAAGAGTCACCTGCGTAGGTTTTCCCTGAGGGTGAGACCCAGCAGGTTGAAAGACTTTCCTGTGAAGTCTCTGGACTCTGTTTTCCTTATCCTGCCCTGTGTGTGGCGCTTGTCTGACTGCAGGTCCCACCAGCATAAGATGATGTGGTACCTTTAACTTTGGCAGACTCTCCCTGCTGGGGGTGTGGTGGAGACAGAGGAGAGGTTGTAGGCTGGTTTTAATGGCTTCAAATTACCAAGCCCTGGTGTCTGAATTCCTTGAGGGAGGGATTCCACCTGAGTTGGGCTTCACCCCTCCCCTGGGGAAGGCACAGGCTCCAGACAAGCACCCAAAAGAGCTCACTTCTGCCTATGCCTGGGGCAGTTGCAGCCTGAAAAGTCCTGCCACTGTATCCAGAGGCAGTCAAGCCTTTGTAGATACACAGCCACAAAAACCTCTGTTTCCTTCTTTTTTTTCCCCCTTTTTCTGTCAGTCCTGCCCCCTTGGCGCTGGGGTAAAAATGAGCAACCTCTGCTTTGATCAGGTTCACCTGAGCTGGGGGCCTATTTTTAGTAGTCAGAATTTGTTAATTAGTTCCGCAATTGGAATTTGATTGTGCCCAGTCCCTGCTGCTGGTAAGGTCCTTTCCTTTCCCCTCTGGGAAGTGGCCTGTGGGGGAGGGGCGCTGGCCACCGCAGCTTTGGGAACTCACAGTTCAGGGGGGTGCTCACAGCCAGTCCAGCTGGTCCAGACTGGGGTACACTGTGTGTCTGGTCACTGACGTGGCCCCAGGAGCTGTTCTGTACTGTTTCTGGTTATTTAGTAGTTGTTCTGGAGGACGAACTAAAATGCGCACATTGTTAAGCCGCCATCTTGACCCGGAAGTCCCCCTATACATTTTTAATTTATATAAATGGTATTGTGTTAAACCTTGTTTTGGTTTGCTAAAGCTGCCAGAGAACACAATATACCAGAAATAGAATGGCTTTTAAAGAGGGAATTGATTAAGTTGCAAATTTACAATTCTAAGACCATAAACAATGTCGAAACTAAGGCATCCAGATAAAAATGCCTTGACTCAAGAAAGGGTTGATGATGTTTGGGGTTTCTCTGTCAGCTGGGAAGGCACATGATGATAGCTTTATTTCCCATCTTCTCATTTCAAATTGCTTTCCTGGGGACATTTTCCTCTTGTATCTCTAGAAGTCTCTTGTCTGTGTCAGTTCTGAAGCTTTTTCTAAAATGGTCCCCTGTTAAAGGACTCCAGTTAGCACCCCCAACTTGAATAGAGACACATCTCCATGGAAACCACATAATTAAAGAGGTCCCACCCACAACTGGGTGGGTCACATTCCCATGGAAACAACTCAATCAAAAAGATCCCATCCAATAATATTGAGTCAGGATTAGAGAAAGTGGCTTTTCTTGGGTATACAACAGTTAAAAACAGTTATTTTCTGTTTCTTACTTTTTTCACTCAACACTGAGTTTTTAGGATGTATCCATGTTGCTGTACAAATATCTAAGTCATTAATTCTGATTGCAGTAGAATATTCTAATATATGCTTGCAAAGTATCCTTTACCCATTTTCTAGTCATTGACTTTTAGGTTGCAATGACACCACTGACGAAAATGGACTCAATATTATAATGCATGACTCCCGATGGGTTTCTATGGATTAAACACACAGGAGAATAAGCTTTGTCTCAAATAGCCTGCACAGAACAAATTCCATCTATGCTGCCGGATTATTTTTCCAAATTGCTACACCAGTCTACCCTCCCTTGGGGAGTGTTAAAAGTTTCTGTTGTTCCATCATTAGGTATCTTCCAATCTTACTCTTTGTCAACCTGATTTCATAAATACGTAATTTTTATTGTAATTCTCGTTTATCTAATGACTAGTTAATATCATTTCCCAATTATGCATCTCTTTTTATATATGCTAACCAATTGGGTTTACTCATCCATTGCCATTTCATAACATCTTTCCTTTTTACTGAGTTTTGCCTTTCTTCATTGATTTACAGATGTTTCATATATACTCTTGATAGCAATCCCTTGTCAGTCTTAGACATTGCAATTTTCCCTTTGTCTGCCATCTATCTCTTAGCTTATGGTGTCCTCTGTTGAACAGAAACCTGTCATTGTGCTAAAGTTAGATCCACCAGGGTTTTTTTTCACTTTTACAGTACATTTATATCTTGTTGAGATAAAGTATCCTAATTCTCAGTCACAAAGATATGTTTCCATATTTTCTTTATTAGCTTTATATTTTCACTTTTGGGTTTCAGTACATTCAGACTTTATTTATGTATTTATTTGGGGTGTATGTGTGCATGACCCAGGAACTGAACCTGGGTCTCTCACATGAAAGGCTAGCATTATACCACTGAACCACCTGTATACCTCAGACTTTATAAATATGGTATTTATATTTATTTTTCTCCAACTAATGAAAATGGCTTTTCTAACACCATCCACTATTAATTCACTCCTTCCCTTCTGATATGAGATACCACCTCTATTATAAGTTTCTCCCATTCACAAGTAAGATGTTCTGAGTTCCCTTTTTCCTTCTTTTGCATAATTTCTGTTCCTATGTCTGAATCTTACATATTATTATCTGATAATAAATAAATAAATAATGCTCATATCTAATAAAGTTTCCATCATTTTCCCTTCCTTTACAAATTTATCTTTTCAAGCAGCAGAATTTTTATCAAAAGTACATTTAAAAAAAGTACATTAAATACATACCTTATTTGAGAGCAGCTGACATCTTAAAAATACATGAACAGGTATGTACTATTTATAATAAACTATATGTGTGTGTGTGTTGCACTATTTAATACCTTCTTTTGTACATTTTAATAGCATTTTAAAGTGTTCTGAAAAAAGTCTATCATGTATTCTTTATTTTATTAACCCCAAATACCTGTATTAGCTAGGTTTCTCTACAGAAAAACGAATCAGCAGGAGATATCCGTAGATATAAAATTTATAAAAGTATCTCACGTAACCATGGGAATGTGAATCCAAGGTCTGTAGGACAAGCTGCAAGCTGGCAACTCTGATGAAGGTCTTCAATGAACTCTCACGAGAGGCTGGTTGCACAACCCTGGGAATGAAAGAGTCCAAAATCCATAGCACAGGCTGTGAAGCTGGCAACTCTGATGAAGGGTCTGGATGAACTCCACAGGAGAGGTCCACTGGCTGAAGCAGGAAAAGTGACTGTCTCTTCTGAATCTTCCTTAAAAAGCCTTCCAGTGATTAGATTAAGCATCACTCATTGCAAAAGACACTCCCTTTCCCTGATTACCAATGCCATCAGCTGTGGATGCAGCCAACATGATCATGATTTAAGTCCATGAAATGACCTCATAGCAACAGACAGGCCAACACTTGCCTGACCAGACAACCGGCCACCACCTCCTGGCCAAGCTGACACATGAACCTGACCATGACAATACCTTATAAACTTTTTTGCTAATATGAATGATATCTTTTTTTAAACGTTTTGTATTGTTAAATATAACATATATACAAAGAAAAGAAAGAAAAAACAATGATTTTCCAAGTACACTTCAACAAGTAGGTACAGAACAGGTTTCAGAGTTTGTTAGGGTCTACCATTCCACTAAGAACGGTATCTTATTTGCTATTATGTCAATTAGTTAATTATTTATGTCATAGAAAAATATTTTAGTTTTATAGTTTGATCCTGTATCAAGCAAACTTGTAGAACTGCATTTGTTCTACTAGTTTTCTATAGAATCCATCAGGTTTGCTTTGTTAATGGGTGCCATATGCAAACAAAGGTAGTTTCATTTCTTCCATTTATATTTCTTTATTACTTTTATGTTGTCTTATTGCACTGTCTGGACAGTAATTGTTGGATGTATAGGTTTATATATATCAACTGGCTTGACCTTATTGGTCATAATAATCAGATCTTCTACAATTTGTTTACTTTTCTGTGCTTTATTTTTTATTTCAGAGATAAACACAATAAAATCTCAACCACAGTTCTGTTGATTTTTCTACTTCTCCCCATAGTTCTCTCTATTGCTTTTTATCTTTAAAGGTTATGTCGTTTGTTAGATATTTGTTATTGACTCATATCTTTTTGGTCTATGTGCTGGTTTGAATCTGTTATATACCCCAGAAAAGCCATGTTCTTCTAATTCAATCTTGTGGGGCCAGATCTATTGCTGGGTGGGACCTTTTAACTAGGTTGTTTCCATGGAGATGTGATCCTACCTATTTAAGGTGGGTCTTAATTTATGGGAGTCCTTTAAGAGGGAAACATTTGGAGACAGCTCAGACACAGGTGTTTGGCGATGCAGGAGGAAAACGCCCCAGGAGACACCAGAAGCTGAGAGAGATGTTTGAAACCAGAAGCCAGAAGATAAGGAAAGCAGATATTTCCATGTACCTTCACATGTGATGGAGGAACCCAGTGCTAGCTGCCTTTCCTCCAAGAAGGTATCCTTTTGTTGGTGCTTAATTTGGACATTTTTTCACTTGTAACTTAATAAACTCCCTTTATAAAAGCCAATTCATTTCCAGTATATTGCATTCCAGCAGCTTTAGCAAACTGAAACAGTCTATTTTTCCTTTTCCTGATATTTGCACTTTTTGTCTGCCAATTTTCACTTTATGTAATTTGAGGCCATGTTACAAAATGTACACAAATTTTACAAGTAGTGAACTGAATCTTTTACCTTTATGTAATAAAGGCATATCTTTAGCCATGATAATGTTTTTTTCCTTAAAGTCCATTTTGATTGATTTTTATCTGTATGTAAATGTCTTTTATCAATTTGAGAAAATTCTTAATCATTAACACTTTCATTATAGCTTCTGCCCATTTCTCTCTCTCCTCTTCTGGGACTTGAATTAAACATAGACTATAACTTTTAGACATTTTTGAATTACACAGGTTTGTATTTTATATTCAATTTGAATCTTTACCGTCTACACATACTGCTAGGTCTATATTCCTTCAAAACCCATCCAATTAGTTTGTAATTCCAGGTACCATATTTTTCAATTTTATAACTTCTGTTTGATTTTTTTGTTTAATTTCAATTATCTTGTGTTAGTTCTAACATTACATCTATTCATAGTAATTTAAATCCTGGCCAGCTACCTTTAAAATCCAAATTACATGGAGTTATGTTTTGACTTTCTGTGTTTTCTATTTTTTCTCTCAGTTTTCAGTCATGTGTTTTTATCTTTTAGTGTGTATAGCATTTTGGATTGAATGCTGAACTTTGATCATAAATATTATGGCATTACTGGTGCCTGCCCATATAAAAAAAAAAAAGGTAATGAAAAAAAATTATGACAGCTCCAGATGATACTGTCTTCCTCTAGAAAGGGTTCAATGTTTGGAATTAGGGAAATGTGTCCATTATTAGTATAGTTCATTACTAGTACAATAATGTAAGAATAAAGAAATAAAAAGCATCCAATTTGGAAAAAAAAGGCATCCAACTTGGAAAGGAAGAAGTAGAACTGTCTCTATTAGCAGTCAACATGATCATTTATGTAAAAAATCCCCTAAAGAATCCATAAAAATAGATGCTAGAAGTAATATCTGAGTTTAGTGAGGTCATTGGATTCAAGGTCATTACCGAAAAATTAAATGCATTTTTATATAATACAAACAAATTCCTCGAATTTACTATTTAAATGTAGTACCACTGGCAATAACATCAGAAATATGAAATATTTTGGGATTAGTTTAAAAAGTATCAGATATGCCATGTTCATGAATTGGAAAACTGAATATTGTTAAGATGACGGTTCTTCCCTAACTGATCTAGAAATTCAATACAATATAAATTGCATTATATGTTTACATAGTTGTAAAATTGCATTTGTTATGTATTTAATATAATAATTCTAAAACTGCATTTTATTATATATACTTTATATAGTATAATAAAAATCCTAGCAGGCTTTTTTGTAGAAATTGACAAGCTCACTCAATTTATATTTAAATGCAAAGCACCTAAAATAGCTAAAGTAATTTTGCATAAGAGAAAATTGGAGTATGTGGTGGCTTGGAGCTAAGTATGCTGGAAAAACATGTTCTTAAACTTAATCCTTACCCCTGTGTGTGAACCCTTGTAGATAGGACCCTTTGATGAAGCTACAGTTAAATTGAGGTGCAGTTGAATCAGGATAGGTATTAATCCTATTACTGAAGGTCTTATTCTGTAAGGTTACAGAAGGCTAATGCTTGAGGGAGCAGCCAGAAATTGAAAGTCAGTGGAACCTGAAAGAGAAAGGAGAGGCCAGGAAAGGCCGCCATGTGACTAAAAAACCAAGGACCAAGGATTGCTGGCAGTCAGCCCTTCAACATGGTCTTCCTGGAGAAAGGCTTCATTAATGCCTTGATTTTGGAGTTCTCCTAGCCTCAAAACTATCAGCCAATAAATTCTCATTATTTAAGCCAATCCATTGCATGCAATTTGTTTTAGCCAACAGGAAACTAAGACAGATGATTTACGCTACCTGACTTCAATACTTACTATAAATATCCAGTAATCAAGACAGTATGATACTGGTGTAAGAATATATATAGTACTTCTGGGAAGATGGCCAACTAGAGTAGCTCAAGAGTAGCACCACTCCACAGAAAAGTTAGAGGAGGGACGGGAGGGCAATTCAGGAGTGTGGCTGACCTGGGAGAGCCTTCTGCACCACATGCAGCAGCCCTGGTTGCAGAGGCCGAGGAACTGAGAGGCAGAAAGCTGGAGCCTGGTGCAGAGGCACAGAGCAGCAGAGCCCCTGGGAGTTCACAGATAAAAGCACAGGACTAGGAAGTAGGCCAGGCTGCATCCCTTGGGCACACTACCCTCATCAGCACAGCCCCATGACCAGTGACTCGCCCCACTCCCCATGCACCCCATCAGCCCCCCACCTCCACCTCAAGTGCAGCCCAACCCACCTCTCCTGCACCTCTCCAGAGTACTACCTTCCCTTCCCTGTTCCTTGCAGAATGTTTCTAGCACATAAAGTTTGCCAGCACTAACCTCCATATCCAGGCTATCCCTGCTCCCCCACACACAATGTTGCATAGCCTCACCCCACCCTCCCTGAGCTCAGCACATCCCATTTTCAGCACTCCCAGGCCCACGCATGTGCATGGGCCCCCGATCACATCATTCAGCTCCGGGAACCACACTTGACAGCAGTCCTAGAACTGTGAATGTGCACAGCCCTCAGCCTCACTTCCCAGCTCTGAGAAAGTGCCAACCTTCGTAGTCAGGTCACATCTGCCCCCAGTCCACGAAGACTTAATGCCGACCTTCTGCCACAGCTCTACACATGCGCACAAATGGTCCCGTGCCTTAGACCAGTGCACACCAGGGTTAGGCCCCCCAGACCAGTGCACCTGCACAGGTGCATCCTCCCTGGCCACTGGGTACCCATGTTCACAAGCACCAGGGTAACATCCCCAACCTACACCCACACCTGCCCTGAAACAAATCACTGTACTGAGTGCTCCACCCCGTGCCCTGTGCCCTACTGTACAACCATCCCACAAACACAAGACCTTAGACTACTGAAAGAAATCAATTCCCAAAGTAAATCAATCAAGGTATTTACATACGATGAAGACAGCAGATCACTAAGCATATCACAATGCAGGCCGATAGAGCCCTGCCTAATGACCAAATTAAAATACAAGAGGAGACACAGACATTGGAACAACTAATCAAAGATGTTCATACAACTCTACTTAATAAAATAAGTGGGATAGCAAATGACATAAAGGAGATCAAGAAGACAGTACATGGGTACAAAGAGGAAGTTGAAAGAATAAATAGAAAAACAGCAGAAATCACGGAGACTAGAGATTCTGTCGACCAAATAAAAACATACTAGAGGCATGTAACACCAGATATGAGGAGACAGAAGAAAGGATAAGTGATGTAGAGGACAGGATAATTGACTTTGAAGACTCAAAAAAAAGCAAATGGCAAAACAGATGGAAAAATTTCAATGGGAATTCAGGGAAATGATAGATAAAACAAAGCACTCAAATGTAAGATTCATTGGTGTCCCAGAAGGAGAAGAGAGGAGTAGAGAGCTAGGAAGAGTAGCTGAGGCTATAATGGGGGAACACTTCTCAACTCTCATAAAGGATGCAAATGTACATGTTAAAGAAGCTCAAAGAACTCCAAACAGAATAAATCCAAATAGGCCTTCCCCAAGGTACATACTAATCAATCTGTCAAATGTTGAAGAGAAGCAGAAAATCCTGAAAGTGGCAAGAGAAAAACCATCTACGACATACAAGGGAAATCAAATAAGACTGAGTTCAGACTACTCAACTTGCACCCTGGAGGCAAGAAGGCAGTGGTATGATATATTCAAGATCCTGAAAGAGAAAGACTTCCAGCCAAGAATTCTGTACCCAGCCAAATTGTCCTTCAAAATTGAGGGAGAGATTAAAGTTTTTGCAGATAAAGAAGTAGGGAAAGAATGTTTCAACAAGAGACCAGCCCTACCAGAAATATTTTAAAAAGTTCTGCCTGCTGAAAAAAAAAAGACAAGGAGAGGGATCTCTGGAGGAAGGCACAGAATTGAAGAGTACCGCTAAGGGTAATTCAAATAATACAAAGAGAAAGAGGGAAAATAATATATAGATCTGAAAATTAAAATAAAAAAGATAAGATGGTGGAATGAAGAAATGCCTTTTCAGTAATAACTTTACAGGCTAAATTTACCAACTAAAAGATACAGATTGGCAGAATGGGTTAACGAACATAATCCAGCTACATGCTGCTTACAAAAAACTCATCTTAGATACAAGGATATATATAGATTGAAAGTGAAAGGATGGAAAAAGATTTTCCATGCAAGTTGTAACCAAAAGAAAGTAGGAATAGTTATACTAATGCTGTACAAAATAAACTTTAAATGTAAAGACATCATAAGAGACAATGAAGGACAATATATACTAAGTAAAGGATCAATTCACCAAGAAAATATAACAATCATAAATGTTTATGCTCCCAGTCAAGGAGCTCCAAAGTACATGAGACAGACATTGGCAAAACTGAAGGGAGCAACAGATGTTTCAACAATAATAATAGGAGACTTAAGTACACCATTCTCCTCTATAGATAGAACAACAAGACAGAAGATCAACAAGGAAATAGAGAAGTTAAAGAGCTTGACGAATGAATTAGACCTAACAGACATATATAGGTCATTGCACTCCAAAGCACAAGGTTATACATTCTACTCCAGTGTTCATGGAACATTCTCCAGGATAGATCATATGCTGGGGCACAAAACAGGTCTTTATAAATTAAAAAATACTGAAATTATTCAAAGCACTTTCTCTGATCACAATGGGATGAAGTTGGATCTCAGCAACCACCAAAGAATGAGAACATTCGCAAACATATGGAGCTTAAATAACACACTCTTAAACAATCAGTGGGTCAAAGAAGAAATTGCTAGAGAAATCAGTAGCTATCTGAGGAAGAATGAAAGTGAGAATACAACTTATCAGAATTTATGGGAATTGGCAAAGGCTGTGCTGAGAGGGAAATGTATTGCCTTCAATAATTGGGCATGGAAGAACTGGATATCAATAGCCAAGAGAATGAAAGAGGACCCCTATCTTACACCCTACACAAAAATTAACTCAAAGTAGATCATACACCTAAATATAAGAACTAGCACCATAAAACTTCCAGAAGAAAATATAGGGAAAACATCTTCAAGACCTAGTAATAGGAGGTAGCTTCCTAAACTTTACATGCAAAACACATGCAACAAAAGAAAAAAAAGATAAATGGGACAATGGGAGAAAATATTTGGAAATCACATATCAGACAAAGGTTTGTATATAAAAAGAAATCATACAACTCAACAACAAAAGAACAATCCAATTATAAAATAGGCTAAAGATATGAATAGGCATTTTTCTGAAGAGCAAGTACAGATGGCTCAAAAGCACATGAAGAGATGCTCATTTTCACAGGCTGTAAGGGAAATGCAGACGAAGACTACAATAAGATACCACCTCCCACCCATAAGAATAGGTGCTGTATTAGTTAGGGTTCTCTAGAGAAACAGAATCAACAGGGAACACTCGCAAATATAATATTTATAAAAGTGTCCCATGTGACTGTGGGAACGCAGAGTCCAAAATCCGCAGGGCAGGCTGTGAAGCTGACAATTCCGATGGAGGGTCTGGACGAACTCCACAGGAGAGGCTCACCGGCCAAAGCAGGAATAGAGCTTGTCTCTTCTGAATCCTCCTTAAAAGGCTTCCAGTGATCAGATTAAGCATTACTCATGGCAGAAGACACTCCCCTTTGACTGATTACAAATGCAATCAGCTGTGGATGTAGCTGACATGATCATGATTTGATTCTATGAAATGTCCTCATCACAACAGACAGGCCAGCACTTGCCCAACCAGACAAACAGGTACCACCACTTGGCCTAGATGACACATGAAACTAACCATGACAGGTGCTATTAAACAAACTGGAAACTATAAATGTTGGAAAGGATGTGGAGAAACTGGGACACTTATGCACTGCTGGTGGAAATGTGGTATATACATACGATGAAATATTATGCAGCAGTAACACAAAATGACATCCTGAAGCACATGACAAAATGGATGAGCCTTGAGGACATAATACTGAGTGAAATTAGCCAGACTCAAAAGCATAGATACTGTATGATTCTACTTTTTATGACCAGCATAAAGATATAATCAGAGGCTTATAATACAGAATATAGAGGACTCAGAGATACCTCGAAGCTAGAGATGGGTGAACCATTAGCTAATGAGGTTGAACTCCAGTGTAAGGGAAGGTGATTCTCTAGTGGGTCTAGAAATAACATTGCCATATTTAAGAAGAACAAAATCGAAAGGGGTTATATAGACCTACTTGTTCCACTGACTCACACTAGATATGAATGAGTTCTCATAAGAATTACTTCAAAGATATGATTCTTGTATAAAGAGTGTTTAAGTCCAGGGTACAGGGGAAAACTGCTATTGCATGCTATGAGCTATGTTCAAAAGGAAACCATTAGCACTACTACAGCAATAGCAGAGGTAAAATAATGGGGTGAGGGACAAGAGTTAAGAGAAGGTCTAGACTTCCTATTTGGTGAGGTGTGTTTATTGGTTTTCTGTATCTTGGGAACAATGAAATTATCTAAAATTGAAAATGTTGATGGACTGTGGACTTTGGACCCTCTACATGATGCCCACTGAATGCAGGTGGCTGAAGGATGCACTGATACAGAAGTAGATGGGTGAATGATGGTTATACTTAAGAACGAAGGTTGTGCTGCTACAAAAAGGAACAGTGTTGTGAGGCATGCAATGATGTGAATGAACATGTGGGACATTTAGTGAGACCAATAAGCCAGAAACAAAAAAACAACAATGGTATGGTCACATTTAGAAAATGCTTATAAGAAAACAGGGGCCTAGATTGCAAGCTTTTAGAGCAGACACATTAAGTCCAGAGTGGCGATTATTATTTCTGGATTTTGAGGGGCTGTTTTATATATATAGCCTGATATTTAGAGATAAGAATGAAGCCAAACCATTGGGATTAAAGTAATAAACATAGGGGTAAGGGAGACAATCTATATTTTAGAACCACATAGACTCTTTGAGTAATCCCTGACATCTGTGAAAAGGTGGCAAATTGGAATTAAGACTGCAGATGGAATTAAGGTGGCTAATCAACTGACCTTCAAATGGACAGAGTATCTTGGATTACTCAAGCAGGCTCAATGTAAACACAAGGATCCTTATAAGAGAAGGTAAGAGGGAGGGGAATCAGAATCAAAGAAAGATTTGAAGTACTGCACTGCTGGCTTTGAAATGAAAGAAGGGGCTACAAGCCAATGATTACAGGTGGCAGTTAGAAGCGGGAAAAGGCAAGCAAGCAGGTTCTCCCCTGACCCTCCAGAAGGAATACAGGTATGCTGACACCTTGATTTTAGCCCATTAAGACTCATTTTATACTTCCAACCTCTAGAACTGTGAGAAGATACATTTTTATTGTTTTAAGCCATAAATTTGTGATTATGATCACTGCAGCAATTGGAAACTGATACAGAATGATAGTTTAATAGCGAGCAGTGTATCACAGTCAGGTTCATGTGCCAACTTGGCCAGGTGGTGGTACCTACTGTCTGGTTGGGCAAGTACTGGCCTGTCTTTTGCTATGAGGACATTTCATAGAATTAAATCATGATCATGCAGCTACATTTACAGCTGATCCCATTTGTAAGCAGCCAAGGGGAGTGTCTTCTTTAGTGAGTGATGCTTAATTTATTCACTGAAGCCTTTTAAGGAGGATTCAGAAGAGACAGGCTCTCTTCCTGTTTCAGCTGGCGAGCCTCTCCTGTGGGGTTCATCCAGACCCTCCATCGGAGTTGTCAACTTCACAGCCCGCCCTGCAGATTTTGGACTCAACGTTCCCACGGTTACATGAGACACTTTTATAAATTTTATATTTACGAATATTTCCTGTTGAGTCTGTTTCTCTAGAGAACCCTAAATAATACACAGTGCAAGTTTGACACAATGACTACATGGATTAGGTGATGTAATTGCCCAACACTGGAGGTTGGTTTTAAAGATGAGTTTTTGAAGGTGGAGAAAGGAGAGAGTGCTCCAATTAAGAAAATATCATGAATAAAATCAGGAAGGCAAGAAAGAGCTTTGCACACACAAGAATCACAATTTAATTGAAACTTAAATTATTAATATAGAAACCCAGTAAACGATGCTGTGTAAGTGTACACATATAAGTTAATATATAGTGATCAATGGCAGGACTGAAAATAGAACTCAGAGCATATTCCAATGAGTAGCTCTGATTTGTAAGCCTACTTTGGAAGGGTGACTAATCCGCATACTTGTTTCAAAACTAAATAGAAGCCTTTGTTTATGTTTTAAGTGTTTAAACAATTAATGTTTTTGAAAGACAAATTCCCTGAAACCTAGCACTTACAAGGGCAATGTGCTCTATGGTTTAATTTCAGTTCGACCACTTATTGGGTATGTGAGCTTAAGCTAGTTCTCAGATTTTCAGCATCTTTATCTATAAAATGAGGATAATTTTATTTGCCTCATAAGATTGTAAGGATTAAATGAAATGATGCATGTAAAGTAAATATAATAGTGCTAGCTACTCTTATTGCTACTCTTATTCTTGTGAACAGTTTCTCCTACAATACTATTAACAAAAAACTCAATTTAGGCAATTAATTTGTTTGGAAAGTTTCTACAACACTTTATCTGCCTCTTGCTTTGGACAGGCAGTGACAATAAATGAATTTCTTTTTGTTATGCCTTTGCTGAATAACATAACTAGGATCAAAAATGAAGCAAGAAATAATAATTTCCCAAAGCAAATGTGAACAGAGTGTGACATTGGAACAGACTGATTAGCTGTGAGAATTATGTAAATACAAATTTAAAGTATTTCTTTTCTTATGGGACAATACAGTTTATCTCTTAGATTATGCCAAACAGAACTGCTATTTATAATTTCTGCAATGGCTCTGGATGTTGCAGATAGAAGTCAACGCATAATAAACTAAAGAAACAAGTGTTAAGAAAATAACCATGGCAAAGCATAATAATTATACTTTGAGTTGTAATAGTAAAGTTAGCAAAATTAACTTCATTCTTTAATAGCTCCTCTACAACCTAGCCAACATATCATTCAATACCATACCCTATATGTAACTAAGTGAACAAATCCTCCCTGATTTCTATTGCAAATAGGGGCCAAGATGTCAGGGTTTGATTTATCCCTTGAGATAGCCCTGGCATCAGATGGTTACATATCAAATATTCAGTCATTACTGGCTAAGCTGGAAGGCTCAGGGAGACTTAAAGAAACAGAGGGCTTAATTAATCGAAACCATTTAATTGAAAAATGTTTCAAATAATATTGGTAGGATAATGTTCCTAAATCCTGATATTGAACTTTTGTTGATTAAATATAGAAATTATGTTGTATGTGTATTTATGTGTATACACATTTGCACTGAAAATAAAGATGAAACATTGTATGATTTAAATTTCTTTTCTTGAATTCCTTAAAGAGTCCTGCATTAGTTTTTATTATAGACAGCATTTCCATTCTTTACCTAATAGGACCTGAAATGTTGTTAAATATTTATTTCAGGAAATTAGCAAATCTGTAGATCATAGAGATTTTTCATGAAACTATATCAGACTCTTTTTCCCAAAGCTTAAATTAGTAGGGTGATGCACCTTGACTTGAGAGATGATGGCACTCACTTCAGCATCCGGAAAATTGTAGGTGGATGAATGGATGAGTGAACAAATGACTACATGATTGAAGTGGTAAAGGCAGGATTGATTAAAAAGGGTGATAGTTCTCTAAGAGTCTCAAAAAATTAAATTAAAACAATGTTTGCAGTTTATGTAATGAGGAATGTCACTGAGAGATGGCGTTGCAGGAGCCCCACAGTTCTCGAAATAAAGAGCTATAAGGCAGTAGCCACCAGATACTTAAACAGGTTGACATGTTGCACATATGATTTGAAACAAATTTCCACAGATGTCTTTTAATTTAAAGGGAATATAACATAGTATTTGGTCAGTGTGATCCTTTTCATGTATTTATGTGCCATTTTATTTCTTTTGATTCCTGCTTGAAAAGAACGAAAAAAGTTCTAACCTTCCTGCACTGACCAAAATTTGAACTCCGTGTTTGAAGAAGAACATGAAAAACAAGGAGGAGTACAAAGAATTGAAAACAAAAACTAGGACAGAAATTTGCAAACCAATGTTCGTATCTACATTTCATATTTGCCAAAAGGTGCAAGCAACCCAAGAGTCCATCAACAGACTAACAGATAAAGTGTGACGTAGACCTGTAATGCAGTAGTATTCAGCCCTAAGAAGGAATGGAGTTCTGACACATGCTGCAATATGGATGAACCGTGAAGACATCATGTTGAGAGAAATAAGCCAGACACAAAAGGACCATTATTTATCGCTTATATGAAATGACATAACATGCAAATTCATAGTCAGAAATTAGAATGTAGGTTATCAGGGGCAATTGTGGGTGTGGGGAATGGGGAGTTATTGTTTAATCGGTACAGAGCTTCTGTTTGTGGTGATGGAAAAGTTTTGATAACAGAAGGTGGTGATGGTTGCATAATGTTGTGAATATAATTAACATCACTGAATTGTATATTTGAATGTGGGTAAAAGAGGAAATCTTAGGTTGTATATATGGTAAAAATAAAATTTTTAAAAACTATGTACAGGGCGGGCCATGGTGGCTCAACAGGCAGAGCTCTTGCTTGCCTTGCCAGAGACCCGGGTTCAATTCCCAGTGCCTGCCCATGCAAAAAAAAAATGTGTAATAAAACTATGTACAACACAAATAAAGAATGCTAATGTAAACTATTGGCTATAGTTAACAACTTAATTGTAATAATATTGTTTTATCAATTGTAATGAAGGTACCACACTAAAGCAAAATGTTAAGACTAGGGATAACTGCATGTGTGATGGGGCACATGCGAACTCTATACTTTCAACATGATTTTTCTGTAAACCTATAACTGCTATAAAAAAAAAGAAATGAAGAGGAGAAGTAGAATCGCCATAGGTTTTCTGGTAATTAATTGCTCGATGTTGGGCTGGTCACTTAAGCCATCTGGCCCTTAGTTATACAACGTGAAAATGTACAATGTGAAAATATGGACTTAGTCACTAAATTCCTGTCAAATTCCACATTCAATGATTCCTAATTAAATAAATGTTATTCTGAATAAATATAACAAGCACACTAGTTAAGTCCTACCTTCACTCCCTCCTTCACTAATAAAGCAGTTGCTTTGTAAAACAGAGATTTACTTTTTTGTTCTTAATTTGCCAATTCATCAATGTTATCTGTGCATATAATATTGGCCAATATGTCTACAACCCAAGAGGAAAGGGTGTAAAGGACAAGAATGTGGTGACCTGATTTCTCCAAGAGTAATAGTATGAACAAGGGACGAGCTAATTTTCCACTGGGCTATGTCCGGTGGGGAACATCTCGTATTGAGGGCTATGAGGGTCAGGAAGGGGTGTAGACAAGGAAGTGACCAGGTGGACAGATGATGATGAGGGGACAATGTGTATTTGCAAAGAGTAGCCCAGTGACTTTTAGAAAACTGGAAAATTAAAGAAAGGAAAGGGGATTGTGATAAATTCTGCTGTGGACTACTTGTTTTGACTTCTTACTCTTCAAATTCTTGTCCTTTGAAAGCTTGTTCATCAAAATAAGTAAATGATTTGGGTTATTTCTAAATTCCCTTTTTAAAATAAAGTGCTTAAATGTTAGAATAGTTTGAAATTTATAGAACAGTTATGAAGATTGTCCATACCTCCCACATCCAGTTTCCCTGTTGCTAACGTCTTATACTACTATTGTATATTCATCATGTCCAATGAACCAATACTGATGCATTTTTATTACTAAACTTTATTAAGATTCATTAGTTTTTTTCTGATATGTTTTTTCTGCTCGATGATCCCATCCAGTATACCACATTACATTTAGTTGTCAGGTCTCCTTGGCTATGACAGTTTGTTATGACCTTTACAGTTTTAAGGTGTAGTGGTCAAGTATTTTGTAGACTGTCTTTCAGCTGGGTTTGTCTAATGTTCATCTCATGGTTCAAAATATGTGGTTATGTATTTTGAGCCAGAAGACCACAGAGGAAGTGTCCTTATTGCATCATATCAAGGGGACTTTCTGTTGTAACTTATCACTAATTTTCATTACTTGGCTGAGGTAGCGTTTGATAGATTTCTCTATTGTGAAGTTATTTTCCCCCTTTGCTTACTATACTCTTGGGAAGCAAGTCATTAAGCATAGTCCACACTTAAGAGGTGGAAAGTTATGTTTCATCTCCTAGAGATCTACAGAAATTATTTGGAATAATTTGTCTCTTCTCCCACAATTATTTTATTTATGCAATCCTTTTTTTTTTCTGCATAGACTCATACATAGGGTTATAATCTCAAAGTTATTTATTTTGTTGCCTGAATTAGTTTTAGGCTGAATTTATTATCTTGAATACAACCCACCAGGGCCATATAATCCCTTAAGCTGCCTTTTGAGGCCTTTCCTATTAGCCAAGATACTGACTTGGAAGAGACTCCTTGAGTGTCCGTGTTACTTTCTAGATCTTAGGGAAAATGGTTCAGAATTCTGGGGCCAGAAAGCCTTAGTTTTGTCAGGAAGCCATGGCTTAGACATTTCATCAAAAAATATATATATAAAAATGTCATGAGCCAGACCTAGAGATACACAGAAGCTTAAGATAGGTGAACAGTTAGCTAATGAGGTTGAACTTAATTATAAGTGAATAGATAGAAGTGAAGACAGTTCACTAGCGGGTCTGTAAGTAATATTACCATATTAAAGGTGAACATGATTGAAAGGGGTTGCATAGACTCATGCATGCCACTGATTAACATTACAAATATAATTAAGTTCTTACATGAACTACTGCAAAGGAATGAATCTTGTATAAAGAGTGTATAATTTCGGGGTGTAGGGGGGAAAATGCTATTGCGTGCTATGGGCTATATTTAACAGGAAGACATCCACAGTACCGCAGCAATACCAGGGGTAAATGATGAGGGGAAGAACAAGAGTTAAGGGGAGGTTTGGACTTTCTATTTGGTGAGACTGTGTTTATTGGCTATCTTTCTCTTGGGAACAATGAACTTATCTAAAATTGACGGACTGTTGACTGTGGATGTTATGCATGAGGCCCAGGAGATGGAGGTGGTGAAAGATGCACTGACTGAGAAGTAGATTGGTGAATGATGGTGTATGGATTGATTGAATACTGTACTACTACAAAAAGGAACAAAGTTGTGAGTCATGCAACAATGTGAATGAACATGTGGGACATCTGGTGAGGCACAATAAGCCAGAAACAAAAAAGCAAATATTGTATGATGTGCTGGTTTGAAAGGAAGCATGCCCCCTAAGAAAAGCCATGTTTTGATATAAATCCCATTTCTTAAAGGTAGAATAATCCATATTCAATACTGTATATTTGAAACTGTAATGAGATCATCTCCCTGGTTGATGTGATTTAGTTAAGAATGGTTGTTAAACTGGATTAGGGGATGACATGTCTCCACCCATTTGAGTGGGTCTTGATTAGTTTCTGAAGTCCTATAAAAGAGGAAACATTTTGGAGAATGAGAGACTCAGAGAGAGCAGAGAATGCTGCAGCACCATGAAGCAAAGAGTCCACCAGCCAGCGACCTTTGGAGATGAAGACGGAAAACGCCTCCCGGGGAGCTTCATGAAACAGGAAGCCAGGAGAAGAAGCTAGCAGATGATGTTGTGTTCACCGTGTGCCCTTCCAGCAGAGAGAGAAGTCCTGACTGTGTTTGCCATGTGCCTTCTCACTTGAGAGAGAAACCCTGAACTTCATTGGCCTTCTTGAACCAAGGCATCTTTCCCTAGATTCCTTTGATTAGACATTTCTTTAGACTTGTTTTAATTGGGACATTTTCTCAGCCTTAGAACTGTAAACTAGCAACTCATTAAATTCCCCTTTTTAAAAGCCATTCCGTTTCTGGTATATTGCATTCCAGCAGCTAGCAAACTAGAACATATGATCTCATTTTAAAAATACTTATAAGAAAATCGGGGCCTAGACTGTAAGTTCTCATAGTAGTCACATTTAGTCTGGAGTGGCGATTGTTATTTCTGGGTTTTGAGGGGCTGTCTTTCTTATATGTGTGTAACCTGGTATTTAGAGGTAAGAACAAAACCGATCAGGTCAGGATTAAGATGATTCAGAACACAAGGGTAAGGAAGACATTGCCTGTATTTTAGAACTTCACCCACTCTTTAGACCAAAGGAAGAAAGGTTTATCTTGTTCAGAACCCAAATTTTCTGAGGCACATAATCTAACTTAACCTGTCAGGATAGATCATTTAAACAATCCAAACACAGGGAGCCCAGAATAAGAATGAGAGCCTTTAATTCTGTATAGTTTAATGTAATGCCTGGATATATCCAAGAGTATATTAAGCAGATATTCAAACAGTTTTGGCAAAGTCCCTTGAGGGATGGGAGAAAAAATATGAAACTATTAAACTTCACCACCTGGGAAACCCAAGATACTGTGTCAAATATTAGGTACACCCAAATCAATAGGTCAAGCCCTTAATCTTGATGCATGCTCTTGTGAAGCTTGTATATGTAGCAGAGAAGTTTAGCCTACCTATAGATTTGCCTAAGAGTAACCTCCAGAGGACCTCTTCTGTGGCTCAGATGTGGCCTCTCTCTCTCTCTAAGCCCAACTCTACAAGTGAAATCATTGCCCTCCCCTCTACATGGGACATGACATCCAGGGATGAAAGTCTCCCTGGTGGGGTGGAAGATAACTCCCAGGGATGTGTCTGGTCCTGGCATTGTGGGATCAACAATTCTATCCTAACCAAAAGGGGGAAAGAAGTGTAACAAATTAGGTATCAGTAACTGACAGAGTTCAAATAGAGTCGAGAGGCTACTCTGGAGGTCACTCTTATACAAGTTTCAGTTAGACATTGCTACTATTTTCACTTGCCAACCCCCAACCAAAACCATTCCTGCTGTTGTATTATACAACAAAAAAGTAAACAAATGAACAAACAAAAACATTCCTGCCAATCCTAAAGAATACCTAGGGCATTATATAAAATTCTACAAAGGTTCCATGCACTAGAGTAACTTTCCAGAAACCTACAACCTCCAGATGGGTTCCTGGATCAGATAAGTCCTGAAACGCAAAGGGGCCAGACTTTCCAGAACATCAGTTATTTCTGTCCCCCTAATCCATATTATCAACAGCCCCTTCCAAAATGGAAAAGTTAGAGTGTCCATAACCCAAATACCCCTAAAGAGTAGGAGAAATATAAGGTGATGGTGGAGTTATACAGTGAAGATTGGGTTTAACCAATGAGTATGAGTACTGAATCAGTATCTTGATATTTCTTTTAGTCTCCAGTACCTTAAAGCTGCTAGGAATGAAAACCTAAAATTTTGGAATTGTAACCCATACCAAACTGTGGAATCTGTTCTACAACTAACTGTTGAAATGTGCTTTGAAATTTATTGCTTTTTTGTATACATGTTATTTTTCACAAAAAAAAAAAAGAGAAAGAAAAGTATACTAGAGAAGATAGGATTTAACAAATGAATATGACTGCTGAATCAATATATTGATATTCCTTTTGGTCTCCATTGTCTTGGAACAGCTAGAAGACAAAATGAAAAATTGTGAGCTGCAACCCATACCAAACTTTAAAACCTGTTTTATAACTACTTGCTAAAATGTACTTGGAAATTTATTACTTTTTTGCAAATATGTTATTTTTCTCACACACACACACACACAAAACTTTTTTTTTTAATTATGAGGGCAGGCCATGGTGGCTCAGCAGGCAAGAATGCTCACCTGCCATGCCAGGGAACCTGGGTTCGATTCCCAGTGCTTGCCCATGTGAAAAAAAAAAAATATGAGCACTTGACTTTAGTATTTAGTTGTATAGGCCCTACCCTATAAGGTTTGGATGGCAGCAAGGAGGGTGGTTGATAAAAGCTTGCTAATCTCTTTGATAGGCTGTATCATAATCAGGACAGGCTCACTGAGTATGTGCATGTATTAACCTTCTGATCTTCCATAAACTATTAGTCTGTCTGAAATACAAATTTAAAATTTGATGCCATTCCAATGTCCCTGAAACTTACATCTTAATTTCAAAAGATAGCAAGTCAAGTATCTTGAAAGATCCATATTGTAAAGATGGCTGTGTTTTTAAAAGTGTGTCTAAAAGAAATACCAAAAGTACAATTTACAAAGACATATCCCAATTTAAATATTTGTAAAACTCTGTTGCAGTTGGGGTGGTGGGAGAAGGAGGAGGTAGCAAATCAGTTATAAATGGCACCAAAGCAGGACCCGAAGCCTGAATTCCAGGAGGCCAAGCAAGTGCTGTACTTTCATGGGCCTCTGCTTTATGGGGCAAAGTGTGCAAAGGTTGCCATAAAGGACAAGCAAGTGAAATACTTTATACATTCCAGTGGTTGAAATAAAAACTGGGATGAATGGGCTCCAGAGAGCAGAGTACTCAAATATGTGGACACCAATCTGCAGAAACAGAGAGAATTTCACAAAGCCGATCAGGAACAATATGCAGAGGGGAGGATGTGAGGGGCTGCCCCAGGAAAGATGACATCTGGTCTGCAGCTGAAAAATATTGAAGGGAAAACAGAAAAGAACAAACAGAAAACATCTGGAAATGGAGATGATGGCAGTACCAGTGAGACACTTCAGCCTCCTTGGAAGAAAAGGGCCCAAGTAGATCCTGCTGTTGAAAACAAGGAAACATTCATGAACAAAGCTGAAGTTAAAGATTCCTGAAGAATTAAAACCCTATGGTTTGTTGATGACTGGGACTTAATTACCAGGCAGCTTTTACCTTCCTGCCAAGAAGAATGTGGGTTACATTCTAGAGGATTATGCAAATCACAAGAAATCTCAAGGAAACACAGGTAATAAGGAATATGCTGTTAATGAAGTTGTGACAGGGATGATGTCGGGCACTCGGCTACTCTGTAAATCTGAGACCACAGCATGCTGAGACCCTTGCAGGTCACCCTGCGCCCTCACGTCCCAGGAGGCTCCACACACCTACTCAGATGATTTGTACGAACTGGGGCAATGCTGGTTTATACACCTCTGAGTGAGAAGCGCCTTGCTTTATTACTGAATCATCGTCATGATTTCCTAAAGGATCTTGCAAAGAATTCTGCGACTTTGTTTAGTGCCACTGATTATGAAGTGGCTCCTCCTGAGCATTCCTGGAAAGCTGTGGGACACTGCGGACACCCACTTATGTTTGAATCTCCATTAACACATTTTTTGTTCCTAGTCCTTTTTTTGTACAAATGTACTTTGAAACCGTTAGTATATAGTAAAATGGTTGTATGTTTATTTTAAACAGAAAATAAAAGGGGGTGTGCTCCTTTTTTCTTTTCCTTTTTTTTCATTTCAAAATTGCTACCAGTATATTCAGTGATGGACAACAGAGAGACATGCTGTAGAATGTGTTATGACCTAATTGACAAAGCTGCTTTTGAATGCTGTTGGTTCTATTCCTTTGACTCTATGCACTTTGATAATATGTGTTAATGCTGTATGACAAAATGCTCTGATTAGTGCCAAAGGTTCAATTCCATGTATACAACTGAATACACTCATCTATTTGTGCTCTTTTTTGTTATGGTACTTAAAGTAAAAAGACCCTCCTTTGTAAGTCATCAACATTGTTCCTTAGGCATTTTATCTTTGCTCAGATTGTTGAGCAATGATGGCTTGCCTTCTGGCTTTTGTATTTGTGTCTAATGCATGTTTTAACATGAAGGCACAAGTGCATTCTGTAGCTACAGTTTTCTGGAAAAGTCAATCTTTTAGGAATTGTTTTTTAGATCTTCAATAATTTTTTCTTTGAATTTCAAAGAAAAAATCTCCTTTGTATCAATTTTGGTGTGCTAACTGCTAAAACAAATAACCTCAACATCTCAGCAATTTAACACAATGATGGTATATTTTTCACTTAAGCAAAGTCCAATGTAGATATTTCTGACCAGGAAGCTCTCCTGTAAGGCTCTCCATCCTGCATGGAAGAGAAAGGGAGGTTTGGGGGCCTGGCTTGGAAAGGACTACATTACTTCCACACCTTTTCATTGGCCAATGCTCAGCCCCATGGTCCCAAGTATATGCATTAGAAAACTGGAAAACAGTTGTCCTGAAGCTCAGGAGGAAAATAAAACCAGTGTGTTGAACATTGTGAATGCCACAGCTGCTTAAACTACTTTCCTGAAACATAATTCCCTCCTTTTTTCGTCATAATTTTCCATCCTCTTTGTATTAGCTAGGATTCTCTAGAGAAGCAGAATTAACAGGAGATATCTGTAAATATAAAATTTATACAAATGTATCACATAACCATGGGTATGTAGAGTTCAAGGTCTGTACGGCAGGCCACGAGCTGACAGCTGCAATGAAGGTCCTCAGTGAACTCTCAGGAGAGCCTGGCTGGGCAACCATGGGGAAACAAGACTCTAAGATCTATAAGGCAGGCCACAAGCTGGCAGTGCCAATGAAGGTCCTCAACAAACTCTCAGGAAAGTCTGACTGGGCAACTGTCGGGATGTAGGAGCCATGAAATGTCCTTATAGCAACAGACAGGCCAGCACTTGCCTGACCAGACAACTGGGCACCACCTCCTGGCCAAGTTGACACATGAACCTGACCATGACACTCTCTTACCACTCTTTCTCAAATTCTTTTCAGGATTCTCTTCTTCTACCTCATGATTTGATATTCTCTATGATTCTATACCTGACCAATAACTCATTCCTTCTTATTCCTATGTGTTTTCCCTCAAAGATCTTGTCCTTTTCCCTGACTTCAACTAGCACACATATGCTGTTGATTTCCACATTTATTTCTACCATCCAAAGCTTTCTCCTGCCTGCTGGGTTGTATTTTCAAATGCTTATGAGGCATGTCATCCAGATGGCCCAGATATTCTCAAATCTGATCATGTCCCAAGATAATTTATTATCTTCCTCCTAAAACATACGCTTGTTCCTTTATCTTGCTATTTCAGGGAATGACACCATCTCACAGTGGTTTCTCAAACCATAAACTTGGGAGTCATTCTAATCTTTTTTCTTCCCCTTCACAATAAATCTAATCTCTCTCTAGGTCCTTTTATCTATATCCCTAGGTAGCTTTTAAAATTTTTCATCTTCTTGCTATCAAACCTGTTAAATCCCTTAATTTAAGTTTTATCATCTCTCGTTCAGTCCACATAATCACCACATAACCATTATTACTTTCTTAAACTCTTCCTTATCAATTCTATCCTCTATATGGCCACTATAGTCATAATTTTAGACACAGATCTTACCAGCTTACTTTCTTTCTTAAAATTTTTCACTGGCTCCACCTCTGATGAAAGCTATGAATCCTCTCCTCAAATGGGACTTTGACAAATTGTCTGCTCTTCTCATAATTCCAACTTCCAGCCCCACTTCCCCAAAGTAGCTATTCCAACCTCATCAATAACCAAGGTAATGAGGGAGAAACTTTGGTCCAGCCAACTTATCATTTGAAAGGCAGAAATAAAACAAGCTAAAAATCATTTAGGGTAAGCCAATATTATAATGTCATGAAAACCAATTATGAATATTAAATCCAAAAAGGCTGGGAGTAATAAGAAAGTTGAGGTTATGGCTATAAAGACAGGTCAGTCAGAGTAAGAGTAAGCTAAGAAGAAGAAAGAGTCTGAAGCAATGGCTCAAGAAACTTTTGGGCATCCACAGCTAGCTTTCATTGGTTGGCCACCATATTTTTGGTTGTTGGATGACAGAGATTGCAGAAAATGAATGGCAGCCCCATGGCAAAGCTTAGGACAGAGTGAACTTAAATTAAATTCAAAGTGAATCCAAATAAAACTAATATTATATTTCCCTAGGACTGAGAAAATACAATATCAAAATTATCTCAAGAAACTCTCCAACTGAAAAAAAGAAAAAGGGGAAAGCAGCTGTAGTTTGAAGGGAAACCCACTTCTGTTCAGAAAAGGGAAGTAAAAAAAAAAATTAGTACCAATTTCATATATGTTTCTCTTTTCTTAAAGTTTGAATGGAGAAACTGATATAATTAGAAGTTTACCCAATAAAATTGCATGTTGGTTCTCACGTCAACATTCCATCTGCTCAGAGAATGTTTCCCAGTCTAGAGATGGAGATTTTTAAGGAGGTCTCCCTGATCACAGAATTAAGGATAATATCACTTTAAAATAAAAACAACAGCATGAACCCCCTAAAATTCTTGTATCAGTTGGGATTACATTCTGCTTTAAGAAATAGAATACCCAATATATGGGAATGGCTTAAACAAATTAAGAATTTATTTGTTCCTCATGTAAAAATCCGGAGGTACAGTCCAAGGTTTGTTTGGAGTTTTACGTGACAAGTACTACTTGGCTATCATTTCCAAGTTAACCTCCTTATCCAAGATGGTTCCAACCACTGGAGAGAAAAAGAGAGAAAGTGTGTGACCTCTCTCTTTGGCTATACTTGCTGGAAGTCATACACCTTCACTCACATACCATTAATCAGAGATTAGGCACAGGGCCATGTAGCTACAAAAGGGAATGGAAAGTGAAGTCTTTATTCTCAACAAACGTGCCAATTAAAAAATCTGGGGTTCTATTACTAACAAAGAAGAGGACAAGGGATATTGCAGGATAATCAGTAACAGTGTCACATTCTAATGTCTTACTCTATTCTCACATGTGTCACTGAATTTATTCTCTTTTTTCTATATTTGCTGAAAAATAATTAAATAGAAGATAATTCATTTCAGCAATGTAACTACTAGACCTGATCATTCTGCTACATTTGTTTATTTGTTTGTTTATTTCATTAACAGGATATGGATTCATGAAAAGCATGAGATAAAAACTTTTTAAATTAAAGACTGAGAATAAATTCACTGAAATATATTTGAATACATGCAAAATATATAAAGACAAACAAAACTGACGAAGATATCAAACCATCAAGAGAAAAAGACTTCCAAAAAAATGATAAAAGCGCAAGCTCAAAATATAAATAAGTTATACATATTGTATACATATATATAATACACAAATTTTATTTGCAGAAATGGAAAATCCAATCATCAAATTTATATGAAAAGGTAAGGTACAATGAGTAGCTAAAGCCATCTTGAAAAAGAAGAACAAAGTTGGAGGACTCACACTCAGCAAAACAGCATGGTACTGGCACAAAGATACATAAATAGACCAATGGAATCAAATTAAGAGTTCAGAAATATACTCTCACATCTACAGCCAACTGATATTTGACAAGGGTGCTGAGTCCACTTTTTGGAATAGTCTCTTCACCAGATGGTACTGAAGAAACTGGACGTTCATTTGCAAAAGAATAAAGATGGACTTCTACCTCATATCATATAAAAATAATCAACTGAAAATGGAACTAAGGCCAAAATATAAGAGCAAGAACTATAAAAGTCCTAGAAGAAAACATAGGGAAGAATCTTCAGGACCTTGTGTTACACAATAGTTTCCAAGATTTTATACCAAAAAGCACGAGCAACAAAAGAAAAAATAGATAAATGGAACCTCATCAATATTAAAAATTTCACGCACCAAAGGACTTTACCTGAAAGTAAAATGAAATCTACACAATGGGAGGAGATATTTGGAAGCTACAAATACAATAATGGCTTAATATACAGGATATATAAAGAAATCCTACAATCTAACAACAAAAAGTCCAATTTAAAAATGAGCAAAAGACTTGAGTAGACATTTCTCTAAAGAAGATATACAATGGATAAAAAGCACATGAAAAGATGCTCAATATCATCAGCCACTAGGTAAACGCAAATTAAGACCACAATGAGATACCATTTCACACTGTTAGAATGGCTATTATTAAAAAAAAAAAAGGAAAATCACCCGTGTTGGAGAGTATATGGAGAAATAGGACACTCATTTGGTTGTTGGTAGGAATGCAAAATGGTGCAACTGCTGTGGGAGGCAGTTTGGCAGTTTCTCAGAAAGTTAAGTATAGCTTTAACATATGAATAGGTAATCCCTATTTCTAAGTAATATACCCAAAAGAACTGAAAGTAGGAACTTGAACAAATATATGCACACCAGTGTTCATAATGGCATTATTCACAATTGCCATTATTATATAAGATGGAAACAACCCAAGTGTCCATCAATGGATGAATAGATAAACAAATTGTATTACATACATACAATGGAATATTATTCAGCTGTAAAAAGGAATGAAGATCTGATATATATATATATATATGACAACATGGATTAACTTTGACGACATCATGTTGCATTAAATAAGGCAGACACAAATGACAAATATTCCATTTTCTCACTGATGAAATAATTAGAATAAGCAAAGTCAGGGTGGGGATAGGGAATGGGGAAATAATGCTTACATTGTACAAAGTTTCTATTTGGGGTAATGGAAAAGTTTTGGTAATAGATGGTGTTATTGACAGCACTATATTGTGAATATAGTTAACGACACTGAATTATATATTTGAATGTGGTTATAAAGGGAAATTTTAGGTTGTATGCATGTTACTAGAATAACATTTTAAAAATCGCTTAGGATGAAGGACACAAACAGTGATCTCTAATGTAATCCATGGACTATAGTTTATAGCACACTTAAAATAATATTCTTTCATCAGTTGTAACAAAGGTACCACACTAATGCAAAGTGTTAATAATAGGGGTGGTATACTGGAACTCTGTATTTTCTGCTTGAGTTTTCTGTAAGCCTAACTTTTCTAATTAAAAAAAAAAGGTAAAACATATATAAATTAGAATTTCTGGTCACACAGCTAAGAATTTATTATCCTTTTACTTAGGCCCACGTCCTCAAACCAAGTCATTACACATTAGCCATTACTTTAAACTTAAATTGCAAAAAAAAAAAGGCATTTTCTTTTGTAAAATAAATATCACTTATTAACAAATTATATGACTCTTTCAGTATTTAAAATATTCTATACATTCCTAATTTTATTTTTTCATTTCATAATTTAATATTTATTTAGCTAATACTTATTTATATGAGGTTCTATATTATATGCAAAAATATGTGTAATATATAATAAATTCTATAAAACTAGACAACTTCTATTGAAGTTCAGAATAAAGTAAGACTATTTAAATATTTTCAAATACATGTCACTGATATTACCTTCTTCATCATGTGGTGGCTTGGAATTATGTACACCAGAAAAACATGTTCTTAAACTTAATCTATTCTAATGGGTATGAACCCATTGTAAGCAGGACCTCTCAAAGAGACCTTCAGGTAAGGTGTGGCCCAACCGAATCCTAACTATCACTAGGGTCCTTTATAAGCAGAATAAAATTCAGATTCATGGAGAAAAGAAGCCATGCTAAGGAGCCAGAAGTCAATGAAACTCAGAGACGCCAGGAGAGGCCACCATGTGCACTGCCATGGGACAGATAGGCCAAGGGCCGGGGATCTAGCCCCACAGCACCCCAGTCTTCTGGGAGAAAGCTTCACCTTGTTGATGCCTTGATTTTGGACTTCTCCTAGTCTCAAAACTGTGAACCAGTACACATCTGTTGTTTAAACCACCCGTTGTACGGTGTTTGCTTTAGCAGCCAGGAAACTAAAACAATCAGCTTGGAATACAAATATGATTATATCTCCCTCATAATACCAACTGATTACTTTATTAACAGCATTTCCCTTTGGGAAACCCTACTTCTTCTGAAATATATGTGTCTTAAGGCTTACTCATCTCAAAGCAGTCAGTCCTACTTCCAAATGTAAAGTGGTGAGAACTATAATAAAGTACGGAGACCATTATCATGATTCTTCAGAAATTACCACATCATGCATTAACTAACCACTGGTTCTACTCAGCCATACAGATGCTCTTTACTAACAGTGGTATTCTTACTGGTCCTTGCTGCAGTTCTTTAGGTCACCATCAACTTACTTAGTTATTGCATTTGAAACATGACCCAAGCATGTTTCTGGCTTGTCTCAAGAGTAGATGCCACCATATCCATATATTGTGCCACCAAAACACAAACCCTGCTGTTAAAACTGGCACAACAGTTCTGCACATTTTTTAGGAGAGTTTGGAATCCTCTCTGCCAGAAGACTTCACTTAGAATCAATTCTATATACTTGAGATGTCCTAATAACATTAATACTCAAAAGAGGGGGATCAGGTTCTCGATCTTTAAGTCCCAGGAGTCTCCTTTGCTCCCGTGTAAATTTTCCTGCCTCAAAATTACCTAAAAATCATCTCCCCCTACTTAGAACTATTGTGAAGAGCTCACTTTAGCAAGCCACAAAAAGTACCATTATACTTAGTTATTACTTTCCCTAGTATTGGAGCCTATCTTGTATTTTTTGTTGGCTTTCTAGAAGAGCTTCAATGTAAAAAAATTACATTAAAAGTTACATGCGAAAACATGGATGAACCTTGAAGACATCTTGTTGAGTGAAATAAAGCAGACACAAAAGGACAAATAGTATATGATCTCACTGATAGGAAATATGTATAATAAGCAAACAGACTCAGAATCTAGAATATAGGGGAAAGGGTAGGGGTAGGAATTAAGGCTTAAAAGATACAGAGTCTCTATTTGGGGTGATGGAAATGTTTTGATAATGGATGGTGGTGATGGTTGGACAACACAGTAAACATAATTAACAGTATGAAAATGTAAATATAAATAATATCCATATAAGTAAAATCAGAATTTATTTATAACTTAGAATTTATGAACTTGGTAAAACAAAAAGAAAATATATTAAATCTTGCATGTGAGGGTTGTATGGAATTGATTTGATGTACATTTTCTTTTATAAGCAGACAACTAAGCAGTTTCCCAGGACAGAAGAAAAGAAGCTATGAGTAGTGTTCCTTTGGAAGGGGATAATGAGACTACTGAGTTTTTCTGATGTGAATGTCAAGTTAGGTGTGCTGCTGCTGTGAAAAGGCACATCATACCTATAATTTCTTTCATCAACCACAGCTTTGTGAATCAAAGGACAATTTTCTACTCCATTTAGGAGAAAGCAAGAGATACAGAACTTAGATAGTGAGAACTACGTATTACTAATTAAGGAAGCTAAGAACAATCAAAAGACTATGTCTGTAGGAAAGTTAAATCTCATAACATAAATAAAGGACTGCCTAGTGAAGTGATTAAAAGTCTCAATATAGTGGAAAAGCCCAAAAGCATCTTTGGCCATTGAGGATGGGCTCCTTTCCAGACTGGAAATAGACTGTAGTTGAAATGCAGTTGACAACAACTAAGGATCACGAACAAAGGTACAGAATTGTACCTAGGTTTTCATTAACAACTTCTTTTGGGGGTGGGGTAGCATGCATGGGCCAGGAATCGAACCCAAATCTCCTGCATGACAGGCGAACATCTTTTAATCTTGTTTTAAATCTGGTACTTTAAAAATAGTAATCATGGGTGGCCACAATGGCTTAACAGGCAAGAGTTCTTGCCTGCCTTGCTGGAGATCCGGGTTCGTTTCCTGGTGCCTGCCCATGCAAAAAAAAATAGTAATAATGTTTATTAATTCTAGCTAATGCTTATGTTTTACTATGTTAATAAGAGTTACATTTTAATGTATTCATGTTAAATTACACAACTGTATAGCATAATCAAGGCACTACCTATGCACTTTATGACATCGTATCCTAATGGAAGGCAAAGCACCCAGAAGAAATGAGCTAACTTTAGAAGATCAGTTTCTCAAACTCATAACTGAACCTATGAAGAAGTAGCAAATGTATATTGATTAAAGGGGTAGAAAGAGTTCTGAGTCTCATCAAAGATTTTTTATGTTTGCTCTTTGGGTTCTTTTTTCTGTTTCTCACATAAACAGCATTATGAACAGAGAAAACAAAAACAAAAATAAAGGATAGTTTATTTTTAAAAATTGAGGGTGCACGGGTGGTTCAGTGACAGGATGCTCGCCTTTCATGCAGGAGACCGGGTCCGATTCCCAGATCATGCACCCCCCCCCAAAAAAAATTGATATGTGGGTACATTTTGAGGATACCACCACAAATGTACATTTTTAGAAATATACATACATAACTGTTTATTGTATAGTTATCTCCATCTTTTTTTAATCCTGATAAAAATGCATTTTGTCTTACAGTTGACAATATATCAGACCTTATATTTGTGACAGTCGATAATTCTAGTTTGTGTTGATTTAAGCAGCAGAATCAAAGCACATGGCATTATTGATGGATCAATGGCCAACTAGGACTGGCCATGGAATAATGATCCACAGGTTTTTGCATGGTTATTTTTTTGTTGGTTTTTTTTTTGTGTGTGTGCATGGGCTGGGTGTTGAACCCAGATTTCCTTCACGGTAGATGAGCATTCTACCACTAAACCGCCCATGCACTCTGATCCCCAGGAATTCTCTTTCACTAAGGTGATTATTGTTTTCTGATGCTGCAAATCAGAACTGGGAAAGCAGGTGAAACAAAACAACAAAGCTTCAATTGTTACAGACAATAACAAGGGATTATTTCAAGAAAATGAATGAGACAGATGAGTCAATTTGAATGATACATGACATGTTTTTTTGTTTGTTTTGCATGGGCAGGCACTGGGAGTCAAACCAGGGTCTCTGGCATACTAGTATGGCAGATGAAAATCCTGCCACGGAGCCACCATCCTACCGCCCGATACATGACAGTTCAATGCTCTTTTTATATGAAAGTTTTGCAGAATAGCTCCTTGTACACCAAAGTACTTATTTCACTAACTTTGGAGAAATATGGGAATTGAAATGAAGGAACTAAAGTACCTAACTCAAGTATTATCCTTAACCAAGAGGAAGTGGTCCAAAGTGACAGTTCTGCATTAGATATGCCATGCAAACACATCTTTTAATATAGTCATATGAGAAAAAAAAGTTTAAATTAAACCTAAAACTGTGTCTCTTGAGGTACTTAACAGTAGTAGACGGAACTGTGCAGTTACTTCTAATATTCTAAAATATCTCATGACAATCACATTTTTGTCTTTGTTAGAACTGTTCAGGATGATTTAAAACATCACACATTTATTTGTTTCTGTTTGGAATTCAGTTCACTTAGTGTCAAAAGTTTGTGGTTAACTTTTTAAATATTTTAACTCCTAAATATTGAGATATGATTTGTAACCTATTTATGGTTTAGGTGATAAAATCTTTCATAGCATGGGACTCTGGTGCGGAGAATAATAAAAGGGTCTCTGGGTAGAGCAGACCTACTACGTCTGCTAGGCTTCATCAGACAGTTAAAACCAAGGGCAAAGACTGTTAGAAAAGGCACATGTGATTTCCAAATGCCAGGACATCTGCAACCAACCACCAAGGAAAATGTAGAAAAGAAGAGCTTTTCCCAGAGTGCGCAGGCAAGAGATATATTAACTGGCAAGACTCTTTAGGAGCTGAAGCCAATCTATATAACCACTGATAACCTCCTTTTCATGCGTCTGTATCCTAGTTTTAAACCGCTTTAAGCCCAACAGTGACATCTTACAAAATTTTGTTCCTTGTCAATAATTTTTAAATATTTTATGCATATATTTCCAACTCAGAGCTTGGCATGGCATAAATATATAAAGAGCATTTTCCTACATTTCTGCATAACCAGAGGAATTAATCTTCATGACTCCGATAGAAAGTGTCAACAGCATATTTTATCTGCAAACACTCTCAAAGTAAATTATTGTACATTGAAGGGCAGAAATTAGAGAATCAGATGCTATCCAAAGTAAAGCCATGTCATCCCAGATATCTGATTATTTCTGCCCACCTCTTCCTTTATTCTTATCTTCCCATACTGGATAGCTTTCCTATAAAACCCATTATAAATATAAACATCTTCTGCCCACTCTTCTACATTTTATTATGTGATGCTGGGGTTAGAACTCTACCAACCACATTTGTTTTTCCTGCTGCTTCCATAACTTTCCACCGATGTTGGCCACTAGAGGGAAACGGAAAGGTGGCTCCTTTCTTCTTTTTTCGTGTTCCTGTCATCGCCTTAGCAACTGCCCTCCACCCTGGGATCAGCAGCTGACTTCAGTCCCTGCTATGTGTCATTATTCTTAGAACTCACCTGAATGTGCCCGCCCAGAGGAACAGGTACCCGCGGGGGCTGGGAAGTCTCCCCAGTGCTCTTTGCTCCACGTTCCCGCCCCACCCCCTACCCTCCGCAACCCCTGCCCTGGCTCCCCTGGGCAGATGTGGGAGCCAGGCCACGGCGACAGAGCTGAAGACTGTTCTCTGGAGAGGGAGCTGCTGCTTACACTTGCTCTCCCTTTGTCATCTCAGCATCCCATCTTTGGTTTTCTCATTTCTCCAGTATCTGTTTGACCAGTGTCTCATATTAAATTCTCACTCTTGAAATGCCCAATGTCCCTTTTGTTTTCCTGACTGGCCTCTCACTGATAAAACCGCTTTTTTTTTTTTCGGTGCCTAAGAGAATCAGATAAACTAGCTTTAACTATGTAAACGGAATCATTAACAAATAAAATTGGATTTCTTAATAGAGAGGCATGAGATATTAGGAAAACTCAGGTCTGGCTCTCACGGAGCTCTCGCGTCATTAGACCACTGTGCTCCAACCACACTGGCCGTTAGTTCCTCAGATCCACCAGCCCCCCGCCCTGAGTTCCCAGACATGCCTTTCCCTTCACTTGGAATGCTCCTCCCACCATTCACAGATCCCACCACTTCCTTTTTCAGATCTAAGTTCATTTATCACTCTCTTCAAGGAACGTTCTCTACCCCTCCAGGTGAAATTCTCATATACTCTGTATTTCTTCATTTCATCTAAAAGGGTGATAATGAAATAAATAATTGAGTAATTAGCTTTTTTGTTGTTGTTAAAAACATTTTTAAATAAAAAACGTATACATATGAGTGTGTCCTTGGTTAAACAAAGATTGAAATAACAACCTAAAAGATAAAACCCCCTTTCACCTCCCACCCCAAACCTGATCTTTATTTTTTATTGATATAATTTATTATATATTCACATACCGTGTAATCACACAGAGTGTGCAATCAATGGTTCACAATATCATTAGATAGCTGTGCATTTATCATCACAACCTACTTTTCTTTTCTTTTTTTGTGAAAATAACATATATACAAAAAAGCAATAAATTTCAAAGGATATCGCAACAATTAGCTGTAGAACAGATTTCAGAGTTTGGTATGGGTTACAATTCCACAATTTTAAGTTTTTACTTCTAGCTGCGCTAAGATACTAGAGAGTAAAAGAAGTATAATACAATGATTCAGCAATCACACTCAACTGTTAAAGCCTACCTTCTCTATATGACTCCACCATCACTTCTGATCTTTCTTCCACGCTTTAGGGGTATTTGGCCTATGCCCATTCTAACTTTTTCAGTTGGAAGGGGCTGTCCATAATATGGGATAGGGGCATGGAACTAGTTAATGTTCTAGAGAGGCTGGTCCATCTGCATTTCAGGACTTATCTGGTCCAGAAACCCATCTGGAAGTTGTAGTTTTCTGGAAAAACCCTAGTGCATGGAACCTTTGTAGAATCTTATATAACATTATATAGACCACTTCCTAGGTATCCTTTAGGATTGGCAGAAATGGTTTTGTTTGGAGTTTGACAAGCTATGATAGGCAGCAATGGAGTAATTAGCTTTTAAATGCTAGAATGTAAATTCTATTAGAGCAAAAAACAGTTTCTGTAGAATATTACCTGTTTCTGAACCGTTTCTCCAGTTCTTTTAAACGTTGATAAATAAATACAATAAGAAATAACAATTATTGAGCACTATGTGCTAGGTTCTGTACTAAATATTCTATATAGATTATCTCATTTGCCCCTCCCAAGTACTTTAAAAGGGAGGTAGTATTATTATCCTCTCTACCAAGGTATAAAAAGAGCCAGTGGCTTGAACACAGTCATACAGCTGACCAGTGAGAAAACCAGGTTCCAAGGCCCTGACTCTAGAGCCTGCGCTTTGAATAAATGAGTGAGTGAATGTACAAAGCTGCTGGTCTATTTGGGGAGGCAAGGTTTGTCCTTAACAGAAGGCAGCACAAGCTAAGTGTTAAAAAATGAAGGCAGACATAAAGTGTTACCAGAGCCCAGAGAAGGGGAAATCCCTAGGGCAAGGATGATAAAGAAGATTTCCTAGAGGAGCTGGGACTTCAGCTGGACCTTGAAGATAGAGCTGTACTATCGAAGGAGAAAAATGAAGGAAAAGCCTTTAAGGTAGAATGAGCAGCCCAAGAAAAACGTCCTTCAACCTCTTCACCTTCAGGTGACCTTTACAAAACAAGGAAACCATTGGAAAAATTATGCTGTGATTTTTTTTTTAATACTTTTAAGATTCTCATCCCAAAAACCAAAAATAAGCACAGTTATTGGTTTCTTATAAAGCACTTCTGATCCAAAAACGGACAATCATAAAGAAAGATGGAGCACAGGATGTAAGCCAAGGTCTGCTGGGCAAGTGGCAGAGGGCAGCAGAGGGCACCAGGACACAATGCCTCCAATCGGCCACTGCAGATACAGTGGCACAAAGCCATAAGAAACCGGCACAGTAGCATTTGTCCTGCAGAGCCAGGCAGGAAGTTTGCTTGAAAACTGACGCTGAGCTGGGACTCAGCATTCTCCAGATAAAGTTCAGAATAAGAGAAAGGAGGCAGCATGTGACAGGCACGATAATTCAAACCCAGAACCAAAGAAAGCCACTTAATGAAAAGGATCAGAGTGGAACTGTTTCTATTGACAAAGCAGAGATAGAGGTAGATTCTGTTGAAGCCCTATAGGGAAATAGGGAAATTTATGGAAGGACCAAAGACAATTAAATGTAGGCTGATTTTTTTACTCTGAAATACTAGAAAGGTCAGCTTTAACATGGACCCTCATGGGCTCTGGTTCAATAAGCCACATTAGACTCCTTCCCATGTAAGCCACTTTTATTTTGAGACTTAATACTTTGCAAACAATAAACTTTGCCCTACCTTGGGAAAGAAAACATTATCTATTTTCACATGGTTTTGTTTATTTTATTTTCTTTAGCTTTACCATTTCACGTTTAAAATGTAAAGATTGCTAAATATAAATAGTATAAAAATCACCTGAAAATCAACCTCCAGAGCTAACTATTCCTAATATTTTTATTACAATCCTTTCAGACATCTTTCTACATACAAATACATTAATATATGTATACAGTTTTGTAAAAATGGCATATACATTACATGTTTTTCTTTAAACTCCTTTTTTCACTCACAATATGTTTTGACTTCCTTCTTTGTCAGTAAATATATTTCTTCATCATTTCCATCTATTTTCAAGTTGGAAAAATTGAACTATAGAGTAGTAAAAAAAATTCTGCCTTAATTCTCTGAATCTTTGCATTCCTTTAGTAAATACCTATTCAGAACTTATCTCCACTTTCTTATTCAATTTATTCTTCAACCTACCCCAATTTGGATTCCAATCTTATTATGTCACTGACCTGCATTTCGCTAAATTCAATAGATACTTCTCTGTCCTCTTATTTCTCAACTTTCCAGCAGCGTTTTATGCATGTTACTACCTCTTTCTTCCCTTCACTTCTCTTGGCTTTCATGGCATTACCCTCTCCTGGTTTTCCTTCAGAATTACTGGCTGCTCTTTCTGAGTTTCCTTTGCCAAATTAATCCAACTTTTCAGTGTTAAAAAATTTTAAAATTTGCCTCAGGAATTTTTTGTCATTTGCTCTTCTCTAAAAAACTTTTGCCTTATTGATCTCATCCAATCCAATGGCTTAAAAGGCCGCCTCTATGCCGATGGCTACCAAAGTTGTATCTACAGCCCTAATGACTTACCCACTGCCTCCCCTTCCAAACTTCAGATCTAAAGGTCAGGCTTTGGAGCTTCTCCACATACCAGATGCATGACATTGGACAACTTACATAACTTCTCTGTGCCTCGGTTTTCTCATCTAAAAAAATGGCCTAACTTGTAGAGCTGATAATGTCATGAGAATTAATGAATCAACATATGTAAACTACTTAGAACAGAAGTTGGAATTATCAGGTTATGAGAAAATTGTGCTCATTAGACCAATATCGCTGCACGCTCCAATGCTAAACCCTAACTCAAATATAAAAAAATTTTGAGGGAGGAGGGGGCCAAGATGGCGGCTTAGTAAGGTGCGCGTGTTTTAGTTCGTCCTCCAGAGCAACTACTAAATAACCAGAAACAGTACAGAACAGCTCCTGGAGCCACGACAGAGACTGGACACACAGTGTACCCCAGTCTGGACCAGCTGGACCGGCTGCGAGTCTCTGGAACAGTGAGTTCCCCGAGCCACGCGCACTTCCCCAAGCCGTGGTGGCCGGCAGCTGGCGCCCCTCCCTCACAGGTGGCTTCCCAGACCAGCTGCGAGGCTCCGGACCGGCTCAAGTCTCTGGAACAGAGAGTTACCCAAGCCGCAGCAGCCGGCGACCGGTGCCCCTCCCCCACAGGCGGCTTCCTGGAGGGAAAGGAAAGAGTCTCCAACAGTAGTAGAGACTGACCTAACAAAACACCAATAGTGGCATTAATAAACAAATTCTGACTACTAAAAATAGGCCCCCAGCTCAGGCAAAACTGATCAAGGTGGAAGTTGCCTATTGGGCTAACTGGAAAAAGAGGAAACGGGACAAAACAGAGCCTTTTGCGGCTGTTTCTACAGAGGCTTGGTTGCATCTGGACTCAGCGCTGGGATTACACAGGCTGCAACTGCCCCAAACGCAGAACAGGCTGCTTTCAGGGCTATCTCCCACCTGAACCTTCCCCACAGGAGGGGTGAAACACAACCCAGGTGGAACCCCTCTCTCAAGGAATTCAGATCCCAGGGCTTCACAATTTGAAGCCATTAAAACCAGCCTACAACCTTTCCTCTGTCTCCACCACACCCCCAGCAGGGAGAGCCTTCCAAAGTTAAAGGAGCCAAAACATCTTTTGCTGGTGGGACCCGCAGACAGACAAGTGCCACATACTGGGCAGGATAAGAAAAACAGAGCCCAGAGACTTCACAGGAAAGCCTTTCAACCTGCTGGGTCTCACACTCAGGGAAAACTGACACAGGTGATTACTTCCCCCTGAAAGGAGGCCAGCTTAGTCCGAGAAAACCCGGCTGGAGTCTGTAATACCTATGCAGACCCTCCTGAGGGTAGGGAGGGAAAAGGCACCTTACAAGTAGGACAAGAAACAAGAAAATAAGAACTGAAAATTTACCCTCTGTTAAACAAAACTTAAGCTAGAGGCCCAGAAAAAGTTTAACTGAAGGTCAATGAACAGATACACAACAAACTCATCTAGCAAGAAAACCCTAGGTAAGATAAGTGAAAGGAATCTCCAGAATAAACTAATTAAGGTAATTAAATGTCCAGATGCCAGCAAAAAATAACAAATCGCACCAGGAAAATTGAAGATATGGCCCAGTCAAAGGAACAAAGCAATAGCTCAAATGAGATACAGGAGCTGAGACAACTAATGCTGAATATACAAACAGAAATGGAAAACCTCTTCAAAAACCAAATCAATAAATTGAGGGAGGACAGGAAGAAGGCAAGGAATGAACAAAAAGAAGAAATGGAAAGTCTGAAAAAACAAATCACAGAACTTATGGGAATGAAAGATACAGTAGAAGAGATGAAAAAAACAATGGAAACCTACAATGGCAGATTTCAAGACACAGAGGTTAGAATTAGTGAACTGGAGGATGGAACATCTGAAATCCAAAAAGAAACAGAAACTATAGGGAAAAGAATGGAAAAATTTGAACAGAGTATCAGGGAACTCAAGGACAATATGAACCGCACAAATATACGTGTTGTGGGTGTCCCAGAAGGAGAAGAGAAGGGAAAAGGAGGAGAAAAACTAATGGAAGAAATTATCACTGAAAATTTCCCAACTCTTATGAAAGACCTAAAATTACAGATCCAAGAAGTGCAGTGCACCCCAAAGAGAATAGATCCAAATAGGCGTTCTCCAAGACACTTGCTAGTTAGAATGTCAGAGGTCAAAGAGAAAGAGAGGATCTTGAAAGCAGCAAGAGAAAAACAATCCATCACATACAAGGGAAACCCAATAAGACTATGTGTAGATCTCTCAGCAGAAACCATGGAGGCAAGAAGACAGTGGGATGACATATTTAAATTACTAAAAGAGAAAAACTGCCAACCAAGAATTCTATATCCAGCAAAATTGTCCTACAAAAATGAGGGAGAAATTAAAACATTCTCAGACAAAAAGTCACTGAGAGAATTTGTGACCAAGAGACCAGCTCTGCAAGAAATACTAAAGGGAGCACTAGAGTCAGATACAAAAAGACAGAAGAGAGAGGTGTGGAGAAGAGTGTAGAAAGAAGGAAAATTAGATATGATACATAAAATACAAAAGGCAAAATGGTAGAGGAAAGTATTACCTAAACAGTAATAACACTAAATGTTAATGGACTGAATTCCCCAATCAAAAGACATAGACTGGTAGAATGGATTAAAAAACAGGATCCTTCTATATGCTGTCTACAGGAAACACATCTTAGACCCAAAGATAAAAATAGGTTGAAAGTGAAAGGTTGGGAAAAGATATTTCATGCAAATAACAACCAGAAAAGAGCAGGAGCAGCTATACTAATATCCAACAAATAAGACTTCAAATGTAAAACAGCTAAAAGAGGCAAAGAAGGATACTATCTACTAATAAAAGGAACAATCCAACAAGAAGATATAACAATCATAAATATTTATGCACCGAACCAGAATGCCCCAAAATACGTGAGGAATACACTGCAAATACTGAATAGGGAAATAGACACTACTACCATAATAGTTGGAGACTTCAATTCACCACTCTCATCAAGGGACAGAACATCTAGACAGAGGATCAATAAAGAAACAGAGAATTTGAATGTTACAATAAATGAGCTAGACTTAACAGACATTTACAGGACATTACACCCCACAACAGCAGGATACACCTTTTTCTCAAGTGCTCATGGATCGTTCTCAAAGATAGACCATATGCTGGGTCACAAAACAAGTCTCAACAAATTTAAAAAGATTGAAATCATGTACAACACTTTCTGAGATCATAAAGAAATGAAGTTGGAAATCAATAATAGGCAGAGTGTCAGAAAATTCACAAACACATGGAGGCTCAACAACACACTCTTAAACAACCAGTGGGCCAAGGAAGAAATTACAAGAGAAATTAGTAAATATCTCAAGGCGAATGAAAATGAAAACACAACATATCAAAACCTATGGGACACAGCAAAGGCAGTGCTAAGAGAGAAATTTATTGCCCTAAATGCCTATATCAAAAAAGAAGAAAGGGCAAAAATTCGAGAATTAACTGTCCACTTGGAAGAACTGGAGAAAGAACAGCAAACTAACCCCAAAGCAAGCAAAAGGAAAGAAATAACAAAGATTAGAGCAGAAATAAATGAAATTGAGAACATGAAAACAATAGAGAAAATCAATAAGACCAGAAGTTGGTTCTATGAGAAAATCAACAAGATTGATGGGCCCTTAGCAAGATTGACAAAAAGAAGAGAGGACACAAATAAATAAGATCAGAAATGGAAGAGGAGACATAACCACTGACCTCACAGAAATAAAGGAGGTAATAACAGCATACTATAAACAACTTTACGCTAATAAATACAACAATGTAGATGAACTGGACAAGTTCCTAGAAAGGCATGAACAACCAACTTTGACTCAAGAAGAAATAGATGACCTCAACAAACCAATCACAAGTAAAGAAATTGAATCAGTCATTCAAAAGCTTCCCAAAAAGAAAAGTCCAGGACCAGATGGCTTCACATGTGAATTCTACCAAACATTCCAGAAAGAATTAGTACCAACCCTGCTCAATCTCTTCAAAAAAATTGAAGTGGAGGAAAAACTACCTAATTCATTCTATGAAGCCAACATCACCCTCATACCAAAACCAGGCAAAGATATTACAAAAAAGGAAAACTACAGACCAATCTCTCTAATGAATATAGATGCAAAAATCCTCAACAAAATTCTAGCAAATCGAATCCAGCAAAACATTAAAAGAATTATACATCATGACCAAGTAGGATTCATCCCAGGTATGCAAGGATGGTTCAACATAAGAAAATCAATTAATGTAATACAACATATCAACAAATCAAAGCAAAAAAAATCACATGATCATCTCAACTGATGCAGAGAAGGCATTTGACAAGATTCAACATCCTTTCCTGCTGAAAACACTTCAAAGGATAGGAATACAAGGGAACTTCCTTAAAATGATAACGGGAATACATGAAAAACCCACAGCTAATATCATCCTCAATGGGGAAAAATTGAAAACTTTCCCCCTAATATCAGGAACAAGACAAGGATGTCCACTATCACCACTGTTATTCAACATCATATTGGAAGTTCTAGCCAGAGCAATTAGACAAGAAAAAGAAATACAAGGCATCAAAATTGAAAGGAAGAAGTAAAACTATCACTGTTTGCAAATGATATGATACTATACATCAAAAACCCTGAAAAATCCACAACAAAACTACTAGAGCTAATAAATGAGTACTGCAAAGTAGCAGGTTACAAGATCAACATTCAAAAATCTGTAGTGTTTCTATACACTAGCAATGAACAAGCTGAGGGGGAAATCAAGAAACGAATTCCATTTACAATTGCAACTGAAAGAATAAAATACTTAGGAATAAATTTAACTAAAGAGACAAAAGACCTATACAAAGAAAACTACAAGAAACTGTTAAAAGAAATCACAGAAGACCTAAATAGATGGAAGGGCATACCATGTTCATGGATTGGAAGACTAAATATAGTTAAGATGTCAATTCTACCTAAATTGATTTACAGATTCAACGCAATACCAATCAAAATCCCAACAACTTACTTTTCAGAAATAGAAAATCCAATAAGCAAATTTATCTGGAAGGGCAGCGTGCCCCGAATTGCTAAAAGTATCTTGAGGAAAAAAAACCAAGCTGGAGGTCTAGCGATGCCGGACTTTAAGGCATATTATGAAGCCACAGTGGTCAAAACAGCATGGTACTGGCATAAAGATAGATATATCGACCAATGGAATCGAATAGAGTGCTCATATATAGACCCTCTCATCTATGGACATTTGATCTTTGATAAGGCAGTCAAGCCAACTCACCTGGGACAGAACAGTCTCTTCAATAAATGGTGCCTAGAGAACTGGATATCCATATGCAAAAGAATGAAAGAGGACCCGTATCTCACACCCTTTACAAAAGTTAACTCAAAATGGATCAAAGATCTAAACATTAGGTCTAAGACCATAAAACAGTTAGAGGAAAATGTAGGGAGATATCTTATGAATCTTATAATTGGAGGCAGTTTTATGGACCTTACACCTAAAGCAAGAGCACTGAAGAAAGAAAGAAATAAATGGGAGCTCCTCAAAATTAAACACTTTTGTGCATCAAAGAACTTCATCAAGAAAGTAGAAAGACAGCCTACACAATGGGAGACAATATTTGGAAACGACATATCAGATAAAGGTCTAGTATCCAGAATTTATAAAGAGATTGTTCAACTCAACAACAAAAAGACAGCCAACCCAATTACAAAATGGGAAAAAGACTTGAACAGACACTTCTCAGAAGAGGAAATACAAATGGCCAAAAGGCACATGAAGAGATGCTCAATGTCCTTGGCCATTAGAGAAATGCAAATCAAAACCACAATGAGATATCATCTCACACCCACCAGAATGGCCATTATCAACAAAACAGAAAATGACAAGTGCTGGAGAGGATGCGGAGAAAGAGGCACACTTATCCACTGTTGGTGGGAATGTCAAATGGTGCAACCACTGTGGAAGGCAGTTTGGCGGTTCCTCAAAAAGTGGAATAGAGAATTGCCATATGACCCAGCAATACCATTGCTAGTTATCTACTCAGAGGACTTAAGGGTAAAGACACAAATGGACATTTGCACACCAATGTTTATAGCAGCATTATTTACAATTGCGAAGAGATGGAAACAGCCAAAATGTCCATCAACAGACGAGTGGCTAAACAAACTGTGGTATATACACACGATGGAATATTATGCAGCTCTAAGACAGAATAAACTTATGAAGCATGTAATAACATGGATGGACCTAGATAACATTATGCTGAGTGAGACTAGCCAAAAACTAAAGGACAAATACTGTATGGTCTCACTGATATGAACCGACATTAGTGAATAAATTTGGAATATGTCATTGGTAACAGACCATCAGGAGCTAGAAATAGGGTAAGATAGTGGGTAATTGGAGCTGAAGGGATACAGACTGTGCAACAGGACTGGATACAAAAACTCAGAAATGGACAGCACAATACTACCTAACTGTAATATAATTATGTTAAAACACTGAATGAAGCTGCACGTGAGAATGATAGAGGGAAGAGGGCTGGGGACATAAATGTAATCAGAAAGAAAGATAGATGGTAAAAATTGAGATGGTATAATTTAGGAATGCCTAGAGTGTATAATAATAGTGAAATGTACAATGTACAAATTTTAAAAATGTTTTTGCATGAGGAAGAACAAAGGATTGTCATTATTGCAGGGTGCTGAAAATAGAAGATATCTAATACTTTAAAATGTCACATTATGTGTTAGACTAAAGCAAAAAATGTTTATTTGTTACAAAATTTAGGTTTTGACTAGAGCATTTCCTAATATAACTAATGTAGATAGTTTGATTGAATGTCATAAGTACTTAGAATCTCAGGTAGCACATGAGTTTTTGTTGGTTTGTCCAGAGTGATCCCCTGATGAATCCCAGAATGATTTGATCAGTGACAGGAAAAGTATTTGCAAGCCCCCTTTGGGGAATGGTGAGAGTGGGGAGAAATTCAACCTCCCCAAATCAAATTCTTGATATTCTCACAAGCAGTGTGGACAACCAAAGCTATAGGCTGAGCCCCCAGTCTTGGGGGTTGTTCACATGAAACTTAACCCCACAAAAGATAGGTCAAGTCTACTTAAAATTTAGGCCTAAGAGTCACCCCCAAGAGAGCTCTTTTGTTGCTCAGATGTGGCCTCTCTCTCCAGCCAACATGACGAGCAGTCTCACCACCCTCCCCCTCTCTGCGTGGGACATGACTCCCAGGGGTGTGGACCTGCCTTGCAACGTGGGACAAAGATCCTGGAATGAGCTGAGACTCAGCATCAAAGAACTGAGAAAAACGCTAGAATGAGCTGAGAATTAACATCAAGAGACTGACAGAACCTTCTCGACCAAAAGGGGGAAGAGTAAAATGAGGCAAAGTGTCAATGGCTGAGAGATTCCAAACAGAGTCAAGAGGTTATCCTGGAGGTTATTCTTACGCATTAAGTAGATATCACCTTGTTGTTCAAGATGTAGTGGAGAAGCTGGAGGGAATTGCGTGAAAATGTAGTGCTGTGTTCTAGTAGCCATGTTTCCTGATGATGATTGAACAATGATACAGCTTTCACAATGAGACTCTGTGAATGTGAAAACCTTATGTCTGATGCTCCTTTTAGTTACTATATCAACAGAAGAGTAGAACATATGGAATAAAAATAAAAAATAGGGGGAACAAATGTTAAAATAAATTCAGTTTGAAATAGTGGTAGTTGAAGGCGAAGGGTAAGGGGTATGGTATGTATTGGTTTTTTGTTTTTTGTTTTCTCTCTATTATCATTTTATTTCTTTTTCTGTTGTCTTTTTATTTCTTTTTCTAAATCGATGCAAATGTACTAAGAAATGATGAATATGCAACTGTGATGATATTAAGAATTACTGATTGTATATGTAGAATGGAATGATTTCTAATTGTTTTGTTAGTTAATTTTTTTTTAATTAATTAAAAAAAAATTGTTTTGAAGGCACAATGGAGTGACCCAGAGGCAGGCAGATACTGTGATGGAATTGACACTTAGAAGAAGGGAACTAGGAGAGTTTCCCATTTTTTCGTTGTTAACCTGGAGTCAATCCCAGCAGTATGTGTCACATTATGTGGTTAAAACTCAGAAAAAAACCTCAGATTTATTAACTTAAAGAACAAAAGATAGAGTTCAAGATAACTGTAGCAACAGGAGAGTAAGGAGAGAAGTCTTGGAAAGGAGAAAGCCCCAAAGGTGGAACTCTAAATCCTTTGCATAATCTCTGAATAATATCTGAAATAAACATGCACAGGCCAGATTACAAACAGCCCATGCAAGCCTAAATTAAAAATTGAACTAAGATTTCATATGCTGTCCACTCGAGGAAAAAATTTTTAGAGTGAGTTCAAACATACTAACTTCCTGCTAATTTTTTAAAAATTTACACTGAAAAATAGCAATATACTGGTTCTGAGGAGCTGAACTGAATCTAGACTCTATACAAAATATCATTCACAATTTTGGATTGTTCAGGATACAGTTCAAAATTGCTTAGTATGTAAAGAAACAGAAAAATATGAACCCTTCTCAAAAGAATAGGCAAACGATGGAGTTGAATCCTAAGAAGACACAGATGTTGGAATTAATAGATGAAGATTTTAAAGTTGCTATTATAACTGTGCACAGTTTCACAAAGGAAAATGTGTTCATAATGAATAAAAAAGCAGGAAAATCTGGTGGACAAATACAAATTATTAAAAAAGAACCAAAGAAATTCTAGAACTGAAAAAGACAAAACTGAAATTTAAAAGTAAAAATTCTTGAAAGAGATTAACAGCAGATTGGAGATGACAGAAGAAAATGATAGATCAGCAGATTGACCAACCTGAAGAAAAGAGAAAAAAGATTGAAAGAAATTGATGGGGTCTTAAGGAGCTGTGGAACAATATGAGAAAGTCTAATAAAATGCCATTGGAATCTGAAAAGGAAAGGATAGTGAGGGAGAGATTAGGGCAGGAAAAAAACAAAGAAATAATAGCCAAAGAATTCGTAATTGTTTGTCTTAATAGCTTTGGTGAAAGATACGCATTTACATATCTAAGAAGCTCAGTGAACTCTAAGAAGGATAAATACAAAGAAAAACACACATTAGATACATCATAATAAAATTGCTGAAAAACAAATGAAAAGAGAAAAATGTGGAAGCAGCCAGAGGAAGATGACATATTACATAAGGAAGAATGATGGTTTGTGTTGCAAGCCAGAAGACAGCAGAACCACAACTTTATAATTCTGGAAGAAAAAAAAACCTGTCAACCCAGAACTCTATATCCCATGAAAATATTCTTTAAGAATGATGTACAAATAGACTTATTTTCAGTTAAAATAAAACTCAGCACTATTAGTAATACTAAAGGAAGTTCTTTAAGACTGAAGGAAAATGAGAACACATGGAAACCCAAATATTCAGGAAAGAATGAGATCCACCAGAAATGGTAAACATATGAGTAAATATAAAGGACTTTTTCCTTTTAAATTCTTTAACATACATGCTGCTATTTAAAAAAAAAATTTAACATCAAATTGTAGGTTTTATAATTTATATAGATATAATGAACATATAAACCATAGCATAAAAAAACAGGGGAGGGATAAATGGATATATGTGGTTGTAAGTTTCTTACATTTTATTTGAGATGGTACAACAGTAGCTCTAATGAAACTGAAAATTTAAGGACATATATTGTAATTCTAGAATAACCACTTGGAAAAATAATGATATGGAAAAGAAGTAAAGCTAAAAATCCAGTAACTGAATTAAAATAGAATTCAAAAAATATTCAAATAACTAAAAAGAAGGAAGGAAAGAGGAACATGAAGGGAAAAGTACAAAGAGAAAAAAATAATAAAATGGTAGGCATAGATTGAACAATATTAAAAATTGCATTAAAAGTTAATATACTGGTTCACTAGTGGATCCATAAGTAATATTATCATATTGAAGGTAAACATGATTGAGAGGGGCTGTATAGTCCCATGTGTCCCACCGATTAACACCATGAATATAAAAAAGTGCTTGCATGAACTGCTACAAAGGTATGAATCTTGTACAAAGAGTGTGTAAGACCAGGGTACGGGGGGTGGGGGGAACTGCTATTGCATGCTGTGGGCTATGTTTAACAGGAAAATATCAGCAGTACCACAGTAACACCACAGGTAAATAATGGGGGGAGGGACAAGACCTAAGGGGAGGTTCCGATTTTTATTTGGTGAGGGTGTATTTATTGGTCATTTTTTTCTTGGGAACAAGGAAATTATCTAAAATTGAGAGTGTTGATGGACTGTTGACTTTGGATATTATCTATGATGACCAATGAATGGAGGTGGCTGAAGGAGGCACTGAATGAGAAGTAAATTGGTGAACGATGATGTATACTTATGATCGAACACTATGCTGTTACAAAAAGGAATGAAGATGTGAGGCATGCAACGATGTGAATGAACCTGTGGGACATTTGGTGGGGCAAAAGAGCAAATAGTGTATGGTCTCATTTAGAAAATACTTGGACATAGATTATAAGCTCTTTAGCTGTCACATTTAGTCCGGAGTGGTAATTGCTATTTCTGGATTTTGAGAGGCTGTATTATATATGTATAACCTGGTATTTAGAGGTAAGAATGAAGCCGATGTGGTCTGGATTAAGATAATTCAGAATACATGGGCAAGGAAGACATTGTCTGTATTTTAGAACCTCATCTACTCTGTGAGTCAAAGTAACAAACGTTTATCTTGTCCAGAACCTAAATTTTCTGAAGCACAGAATCTAGCCAACCTGTCTGGATAGATCATTCAAACAATCCAAATACAAGGAGCCCAGAATAAGAACGAGAACCTTTAATCCTGTAAATCTTAATGTAATGCCTGGATATATCATGCCTCCACAATAATCACATAATTATTTCTTAAATAAATAAAAATATTCTTATGTCTTTCTTAAATAAAGGGAGCTTGACTTACTTCATTTATAGACAGGAAACAATCGTCAAAAGGCAGAGGCCTGTTATTGGCAAGTGCTGGAAGTGGAAGGGAGTTCTCCCTTTTTGACCGTAGTGCTCTCTCCATGCTGAGTTCCACAGCATCTTTTAGTTAAGAGAATTTGAACGATCATTTTGGAGAACCTCACCCTACAGATATTCTAGTAAGGTTTCAAGTGACACTAGTAACTCATATAGGATATAGGTCTAGGTACTAGGAAAATTAAATAAAATCTATTTAAATAATCCCATGGAGTAGCTACAGCAATTCAGCACTAGCTACATTGGCACAGTGTTATTCAGAAAGGATTGATTTTGCTTAGAGTGTCTTCAATTACACAGAATTGTTCTGTGCTGTTCAGCATCCCCAGGAAGATTTTGGATTCAGTTTACCCCTTCACTGGCCATCATCATAGCCATAGGTAGATTTCAGGATTGATGGCAGCTTTGAGAAGACAGGCAGAGAGCACCGTGGTGATCAGCTAGGGCTGACCCACCATGCAAGCATTATTATAACAACAACAACGCGCAAAGCAAACCTTCTTTGAGTGAAACCTCAATAGCAGAACAGGAATTTCTGGTTCTTTCCTACCAACATTTTACTATAAATTAAATTGATATAAGTAAAAAATTATAATCATAAAACAGTTATGATTTTAAGGGCCTGGGCCTTAAGGACGAATATTCCTCTATTGTGACCATTGCACCCCAGATGGCAGCATTTTCTCTAGAAATACAAGCTAATGCAATTATCAGACTTCCATGAAAAATACAGTCAGCTTCAAAGTTTGGGTGAATGTTGAAAACAAGGTCCCTAAATGAAAACATGAGTTGAATATTTATTTTGCACAAAGTTGCAATGGTACCACAAGCAAGCTGCAATCTCCTTAAGGTTTGCATAACATCCGACTCCAGAGATCATTAGACTTACTCATTGTTAGAATATTTCATGGATGTGCCACCAAATTCTGCTCAATGCCCAGAGACTATTTAATAAATATGAATCTCAGTCTGGGTATATAAGAAAATCAGCTATTTTAAAGTTATTTTTAATGTTCAGAGCACAAAAAAAAAACACCAAGGAGAAAAATCTCATTATGATTCCAAGTACTTTCCTGCCACATTTGTGCTTTCTATAGTTGAGCATGCAGAGAGTCACAGGAATACTTATCAGGCAGAATATTTTCCTGACTGCATCATGCAGTGTAATATGACTCAGGGTACAACTTGCTGCCAGGAAGAAGCATAGAATAAGCGCAGGCTGAGGAGGGTGCAGAATACACGTTTGCTGGGACACGCATGACCCTTGCCTGGTGAGCATATAAGAGGAAAGGGCTGGGGCAGGTCATGTCTACTGATAGCAGCAACAGGAAATGTCTGGTCCACTGGTCAGATCCAACTCTCAGTGTGTGGATCCGGTACTAGACCTTGGCTAGCCCTGTGCAAGAAATTGTTTCCCCCCATCGGACTTCTGGGGCTATGCTTTTTAGAGAAGAGACTCTATGCCAATATGTCTTTATCAATAATGGATCAAAATTTCAAAAAATTAATAACTCTAATTGAACAGGGTATGGAAAATACTGGTATACTCATTAAAATCCTCTTCTCCTCTTTCTTTTCCATATCTTCAGTTCTTCTTGTTTTATGACTGAAACTCCCATGTCCTCTCAAGTTTTTTGGCTTTCCCTTTCCCATCTCTATTTCCATCCTCTATTCCTGACTGCCTCCCTACATTATTGCACACGTAAATTTAGGCAAATTTCTCAATATCTTGGGACCTTTGTTTTCTCATCTATAAAGTTGGGATAATAATTCCTGTCTCAGAGCATTTCTGCGCCACCACATGCTTACCACCATGCTTGACTAAATGACACAGATCTCAGTTGGCCCCTTCTATCAGTGGTTCTTCCTTAAGACTGTCCTCAATCCTGACTTATAATTTGAGATTTCAACTGAACACATAAAGACACAACTCACCGAGCACCTGCCACACATTTGCAGTGGAAGAAGGAGGGGAGCAATCCAAGAATAAAAGAGACACACAAAGACACTCTAATTGTGGCATTGCAAATGGTGAGGTTGATTCAGTTTTTAAGAAACTTCATTTTACGGGCTGAGATTACAAAAACAAGTGTTACACCAAGTTTTATACTAGAAGCTTATCCATGAACCTGCCATTCTGCCATAATGAATGAAGGCCAGACTAGTTCCAAACAGAGAGGTGAGCCACAGCCAACTTTTGATTAATGATGGACAGCTGATCTGATTTGCAGCTCCTCTGGGGGGCCTGCAAGGCCACATATCTGTCACATGCTCTAGCTCTGGGATGGGCCTGGGAAGGAGCCATAAGTTACTATCAATCACGCACAGGCCTTAAGCCAGCTGGGGAAGATGGATGTCAATCTGCCTCTCTTTCATGGGAGAAGGGAGAGGACAAAGGTAATGCAAAGAATCCTAAGATGCTATTTTCAATTGTCATTTTTTGCCTATCTCCTTAAAGATCTTCCTGAGCTCTCTTTATCCTCCAGATTGTAGGCAAAGAAATGGTAGTGCTGGTAAAATGGTTCATTCTTGGATGCAGCAGGGGCCAGCAGGGCTGTAACTAAGGTTGTAATTAAGGTTGTAGCTCTACCTGGTTATTCATTAATACAATCAGTTAAGCATTAATAAGAATCTATTGTCTCCCCACTTATAAAAAAAACACTAAGTTAAAGCCCCTTCAAGGAAATTTTCCTTGGTTAGAAATTAATGTATATTTCTGCACCCAACTTTCCAAATATCCTGATTCAGTATTTCTAGTGGGGTTCCCAAAATGTATGTTCAGATGTGCAACACATGTAGGGAGGTAGATCCCACCATTTCATTCCTATTTGCTTATCATAAACATCTTCTTCAGACCACACTCTCTCTGGTTGTGGTGCATGTTCAGTCTAAAGGTGATAATTCGCTAATTAAATAAACTAAGCAAACACTCTCCTTCTCCTGCAATAATCATCCATCCATTTGACACACATATGAGCGTTAAGCTAGGTATGCGTATACTACACAAAGACCATCATTCGTACCCTATCTGGTCTGTTTTAAGAACGATCTTCTGGAGACATAGTCTTAGCAGAGAAAATGTTAAAGGGCATTTTTAGACCAGGGTAAGGTGATGTTTTAGAGGAAATATTGCACAATCAAGCAATTTAGCTGCCATTTACTCCAACCCATGGTACGTCTGGCTCAGACCAGGTTCTCAGAATTCAGGGGATATGGAGGAATTCTTCCCTAATCCCTTTAGAAGTAGAAGCCTGGAAGATAGCCTTCTGTTTAAACATAAAAACCCAAATAGTAGGACAGAACATGACCTAAGGAGACCCCCAGAGGTTCTGAGAAACAGATCAGCCACTCCTACGTAATCAGGAGTTGGCAGAGAGCTTTGGATAAGTTTAGAAAGATGATTAGTTCGTGCCTGACTTAAATGTTCTGCCTAGTTTTCATTATAGAGTTGACAGATATATTTTGAGTTTGAGGTTATCCATGCCAAATCTTTTTCCCTTAATAATTTGGAGTTGGCCACATTATTTGCCTAAAACATGTAATCTTTATTTTCCAACTCTGGAATGAACTACTGAGGAAAAATCTATGTGATCTTGAGCCCAAGAGGTCTAAGTTTTGGATGTAAGCCTTCCAGGAACACAGCTTTCAAAGGCAATATTTTCTGCAGGTCACTTCCATTTGTGAAACCAGAAATCATCAGATATGCTAATTTTGGTATGCAAAGGGTCAACAATAAATAATTGCAGAATTTCATTCTTAAATTCTCACTGAAAAGGAAAAGATAGGGGAGAAACATTGACTAGCATAGGCACTTGCATAAAGAGTTCAAAAGTTGGAAACTAAGAAACAAAACGAAAAATCTGTTAGATTAACTGGAACTTTTAAATGCACTAGAGAGAGTTTGAAAACTAGTTGTGCTGTTTTTCTTTTTCTCACTCCGCTCTAACCTTAAAAAGTCACTACAAGGAAGCAATGGAATAACCTGATAAAGTAAATAAGATTTGCATTTCTGGCATGTAACACAATATTGGTGAATAAGCAACTGGCTACATTATAAAATCAAAATACAAACTTTTTTTTTTTAAGTTAAATGTGTTTGGAAAGCAGCCTGAGGGCACCTTTTGTGATCCCACCCACAGAATTTAGAGTCTACCTGTTCCTCATGTGACTGTGAGATGATGGCCTCACATGGTTTAGGTCAGTTGCCAGCTGTACAGGTGGAGCTGGTCAACAACTGCAGAGCTGGGAATCAGGACTCATCAGACAAAGTTCATTTTGGTTGTCTGGCAATCTGAATGTCAGAAAAATTAGAGATTAAATGGGAAAAAAAAAACTGAGGCAAAAGAAAAAAAAAAAAAAACAAAGGACAGTTGAACCTGAGGTCACAAATAAAGAAGACAGTTTTCCTTCTTGTACTTATTCACCTTACTCCTTTTTCTAGTCTTGTTTTCCTGACTATTCAGTTCATCATGCACATGTGCACAGGATTCATTCCTCTATTTCTTTTCTTCCTCTATTACAATAGTAATGCCTAGCTAGCCTATGTAAGAGGAGCAAGAAACAGGTAAAATAAAATCACCATTTTGTTGCAGGAAGACTGTAGTCCCGGGACATTTATTAATCGGGGACCAAAAATAACCAGTGAAAGACATCACAGTAATGAGCTAAAGTATTCTAGACCACGCTCAATCAATAATGCATTGTTTTTTCCTTTCTAAGATTTGGGGTGGTCTATGAAACTACTCTCACTGAGGCTGCAGACAGCACTTTGACTAGGGTATTTGGTGGAGGGAAAGAATAGGCATTTACCAGCATTGCTAAAGAGTTTCTTAGTAGACAGAGTATATAACACTGGAAGAGCTTCTTATCTCTAACATTTATGCATTTGCTTGGGTTCATAAAAATCGAATTAGGAAAATAAATAACTAGGGTGAACCTAAAAAAAGCTAACTATGTTTGTGAAGCCAAGCAAAAAGTCTGAACTTTAAACAATTGCAGACTGAGGAATCAAAAGCTCTGTAACTATATATGTACTCTCATTCTAAGAAGTGGCCAGCTTGATGGTGAACCAGTGTGGAACAGAGTTTGGTGTGGAAACAGAGGAGACCCAATAAGAAAAATGCAAACATAAGAATGTCCAGACTAAAGAAAGGTAGTCCTAGCCAGGAGAGACTAGTAATCAGAATTAGAACGATGGCTTTCTCTTGTGTTTGGCGTCCTCTGTCACCTCCAGGAAGAGCTACCTGCAGTCCCATAAAACCCAAACTCTGTCACTGACCCTTCATAGAACACCTGGCTGAGCTGGCCACAGAGTTCCTGCTAAATAGTGAGACTCTAAGATTGTGGAGAGCCAATTAAATTGGCTATATATATATATATATATATACATATTTTTGGATAACATTGCCTGAGCAAAGTCAATTTCTGTTTACAGGCTCTCCTCTCAACTAGAGCATGAGGTTTGTTGTTTTTTTAAAATTTTGTTTTGTTTTGTTCTTTGAGGAAATGACTCTGTTTCACTCATTCACAAATCCTCAAACACATAGAAGATGCTCAAAAAATGGAAAGATTGGGCCAACTGTCCACTCAGGGCAAACATGGCTTCAAAGATATTGCTAACAATGATTCAACAAACATTTAGTGAGTGCCCAGCTAAATAGGGGGTTAAAAAAAAAAAAGACATCCAGGCCTTCAAGAAGCTCATTTCTCATGGGGGAGACAGGAACTATGATGCAGCTGTGGGGATGGAAGGAAGAGGACAGGCTCAAGAGGCAGTGAGGAGACGAAATCCATAGGGCTTGGTGCTTATTTCCCAGTCAGGTGGAGTGAAGGCATGATAAGAAAATTAGAAGGAGAAGAGCTTGAATTGATGACAGTGACACAAAATGACCAGTCTAAGGGGATAAACCATGTGAGAGAGAAGAGGTACTTGATGCACTGAAAATTGTGAAGGGTCCAAAGAAAAATGGAAACTAAAATACAAGAAAGGGTTGGTAACAAGCTCAGGTACCTTCCGTGATGGAGTTGACTACATCATGAGGTGGCCTAGTCTATTTTTAACAACCCTGAGGGCTTCATTGTCTATTTTGATATATTTTCTGCCCACTGATCCTTGTTTGATCTGTGAAATTCACACTGACTACGTTAAATTCCTCTTCTATATCACAGCCGTCAAATACACAATGACAGCTATGCCCTCCTTTCCTTTTAACTGCTGCTCATATGATATCATCTCCAGACTTTTCGCCATTTTAGTCATTCTCATGCCTTTAGATAGAGTAATCGGAAAATGAAAGCTATAAGAAAAGAGAACATAGAAAGATTAAAAATTTGTAAATTTATGATTGGCAAGATTTCTGGGGGGTATGGAAGGGGAAAAAATCATCACCTATATGTACTAAGCACTGGATTAGGACCTTTTCACACAGATTAAAATGCCAGAGGCATCTGAAATTATCTCCAATGTGTTATTCTCCTCTTGTTCATTTATCATTTTTATTTTCTTTTTATGAGGTCAGTCATATTGCCCTAAAATACATGAATCTTATTTGGCTTATCCTATTCTTCTGTATTAAAATACTAGTGTAATAATATATAAGGTACATTAAAATGAAATAAGTGTTTCAAAGTCTTTTAGAAGCAAAAGATATTCAAATGTAGGCAACAAACAATGATGGGTCCACAGTGCCTTTGGACATCATTAGTCACCAAAACAAACATTTCCTTTGTGGTACATTTTAAAGAAAAAAAGATATGAATATTTTATTTTGTCATGTGCTGCTCTTAGCTATTTGTACATGTTGGGAGGTAAAGGACAGGCAAGGCATAAACTCAAGTAATTTTTTTGCTTGCGTAAATAATCAAACTAAGAGATTATGAAAGAAGGAAATAAATTGCTCAATCAAGGAAGGAACACTAATTTCTTCAGGACATTAGAATCTATTCAGAAACTTTATCTTTCAACCATGCTTTCATCTAACTTGCAACATTTCAAATCTTTCAAAAAAGTATGGAATTTATTCCTTTTACATAAGTTGGAAAGCTTCACACTAGACCCAATTGATCCCTTTTCTCTATAGGACCATTCACGTTTCAGTTCAACATTTTCCACGTCTTGAGACACTTACTGGTCATCCCAATTCAATGGATGAATGAAAACAAATTAAAAGCCACAATGCCCAAACCAACACCATCTTTCACTCTTCAAGGTCTTGTTCTCCATGTGCAGACATTGAGGAAGAGGTAAACAAAATAGATTTTATCCATCTTCAATACTTTAGGAATTTTTTTCTCCCAAAGGGAGGTTTAGCATCACCATCTGCCACAACTTACCCCTTCCCATTTAAAGCAAAACCTTTAACTTTTTTTCAGGATAAACTCAAAAAATAGACTCTCCCTTTCCTGCAACCCTTGCAGTCTTTAGCAGTCTGGACTATCACTTAGCAATATATTCAAATCTCCACTGATGATGTTATCAAGTCTATTTAAAACTCTGTTCCATGAATTTGTATATGACAAAGATAAAGCTATGTATTTGTTTAATTAAACAAGCTTTTAAAAATATTTTAAAATATTTTTATTGAGAAATATCCACACACATACAGTCCAACCATAATATACAATCTATGGCTCACAATGTCATCACATAGTTGTGTATTCTTTACCATTATCATTTTTAGAACGTTTGCATCACTCCAGAAAAAGAAATAAAAAGAAAAAAATAAACTTACACATCTCACACTCCTTACCCCTCCCTCTCATTGTCCCACAGTATTTCAATCTACTCAATTTTCACCCTTTATGTCCCCCTATTATTTATTTATTTATTATCCTTACTTTTTTTTACTCATCTGCCCATACCCTAATAAAAGGGCATCAGACACAGGTTTTCACAATCACACAGTCACATTGTAAAAGCTATATAATACAGTCTTCTTCAAGAATCAAGGCTACTGGAACACAGCTCAACAGTTTCAAAGACTTCCTTCCAGCCACTCCAATACATCATAAACTAAAAAGGGGTATTTATATAACGGATAAGAATAACCTCCAGGATAACCCCTTGACCCTTCCCCCTTTTGGTCAAGGAAGCTTTCTCATCCCCATGATGTTGGGTCCTAGCTCATCCCTGAGAGGCAGGTCCCATATTGTCAGGGAGATTTACACCCCTGTGTCATGTCCCATATAGGGGGTAGGGCAGTGAGTTCACCTGCCAGGTTGGTTTAGAGAGAGAGGCCACATCTGTGTAACAAAAGAAGTTCTCTAGGGGTGATTCAGGCATAATTATCAGTAGGCTTAGCTTCTCCTTTGCAGGAATAATCTTCATCAGGTTGAGCCCCAAGATTGAGAACTCAGTCTATTGATTTTGTTGTCCCCATTGCTTGTGAGAATATTGGGAATTCCACAGATGGGGAAGTTGAATATTTTCTCCTTTTCCCTCAGTCCCCCAAGGGGATTTTACGAATACTTCTTTATTCTCTGCCTACATTTCTCTGAGATATATCAGGGTATCACACAAACCTGTACAAACCAACAAAATCTCACACCCTATTCAAGATTTCATGTAATCACACAGTATATTTTGGAGCATAGTAGAACTCTGGATATGCTCCAACAAGGGAACTTAACTCCCACCTGTCATTCAACTTTCAACTTGATATCTCTGTAGAACTTTCATTTCTATTTTATAAAATATAACAGTAATTGATATTCATATCTTTCATTTAATGCATTCTTATGAATTTTATAGGACATGTAGCTCATTTTAGTACATTTCTTCTTCATACTTCTATGTGAGCTTTGCTTTTATGGCATTCAAAAAAAATAGGGCTATTTTCAAGCTCTATATAAGGAAATTGTTTCCTTGGCAACCTTAACCACAGGCAAGTCATTTGAACCTCTTCCTCATTGCGTGGTTTGTTTGGTTTCTACAACACATCAGACCGTATCAGTGAAGAGTCAGATACTTAATATTGGAATTTATAGAGCCAGCTAGAAACAGAGCAGATGACACACTATCCAAACAATTGTAAAATGGTAAACACTAACACTTTCAGGCATTAGAGTTAAGTCTCATGACAGTCTCTAAATGGGCTGGATTTAAGGTTGGTATTTAAGATCTAAAATAAATGCCTACCCTTGAGGACACAATAAAAACAAAAGTAGCTAAACATGCCAAAGAAGTGAAAAATATTGCTTACCATGGAAAGTGGTTATCATCTGGCTTTTCGGTTTTATTAATTTATAAATAGTTGCCACATGACAACTTCCTAATCAGAAAGAGATGAGCTTCAAAGTTACCAAAGGAACATGAGAAATTGGTTAAAAGGACCACTACAAGAATGTATCTTGTTGAGAATAGACACAAAATATGGACTATCAATTTAAAACAATTTTTGAAACATTTCCATGGTAAAGAAAATGTGTCATGGTTCATAAGAGTCAAAGGATCTCTTTCCCTGGCAACCACTCAAGATGAAAAACATTTTGCCAAATATTAAGTTTTTGCCAATAACATGGAAATACTCAGTTTGCAAGGATTATAAAATCATGGGGAATATCAAAGGAGATTGTACTGTGATAAGCATCACCAGGATAAAATTGTTAACAAGAATATAGGACCTCGTGGTGCAACGGTAGTGTGTCTGGCTCCCAACCAGAAAGCTGTGTGTTCAAATCCCTTGGGGTCATGATCTTTTTGAATGAAACTGACCCAGATGGGATTACAGTAGTTCAGGATACAGGGGCAAAAAAGAAAGAAAAAAACGAATACGTAGCTCTCACACTAAGTCTCCTTCTGAACTCTGGCAAAGTCAGGATATAATGAAAACACAGTTTAATCATGATTAATTCTGAGGTATCGTCAGACAGGCTGGAACCAAAGAAACTGAACTTAAATAAATTATACAAACAATAGTATTTGGGATCATGTGTGATTCCTAAGAAAAAAATACACAAAAATTATGGGCCTAGAAATTTAATGAAGGGAGTTTGTGGAAACTGTTACTCCCCCCCTCCAAAAAAAAAAAAAAAAATGGAACTCTAGGTCACCAGGTAGGTTAGACAGCACTGAGCACTCAAGTAATATAAATTAATTTCTACCAGTGGTCCATATAAAATGAGGTTAAGAAAATATATCTTCTATATAAAAAAGAAACAATGAATTCTAGACCCAAATAGAAATTATTTTAGGATGATCCAATTTTTCTATATCAGCTCTCTCTTCCCCAATAAGAAGATAATAAAAGCTGCCTATGAATCTATTCCTCAAAACAAAGGGAAAAACAAAAATCTGTGCCCAGGGAGGCCTGACTTTATAAACCAGAATGTGTTTATTGCCATGATCCCACATTGACAGGCAGGAGACATCGGAAGCATGAATGGTCAGTATGTACAAAGTCAACAGGGCTCACAAAGCCACAAGTAGTCACTATGTCTTTATGCATTTTTCCATTCACCCAGTCTCAGAAAATGTGTGCACATAAGTGACTCCTGTTTAGTATCTAGTCTCAGTCCCTAGTTTCTGAGCAACCAAGGCCATCTATGCATCCATTATGATTCTTTCAAAGGAAGAATATTTCCTTCACTGTTCAAGCAAAAAGAGAGCAATTAATAGGAATTTCAAAGCTCTTACCTCTTCTGTTCTTGTTGATATATTGAAGAAAAGATACACATAGTGTATATTAGGCCAGAGAATGTCAGATTAGCTTGATACAGCAGACATATAATTGTGCATCTAATTCTGGAGGTAATAACAACTTTCCGTCATTATGATGGATGCTGGGTTTTAGGGCTTTGAAGGTCTCCAATTAAGCTTCTAGTTTATTCCTCTAAATCTCGAAGGCTTTAAAGAAAAATGACCTCTTATATCTTCATTACAAGAGTCAACTATGTAACTCTTCAGCAGGGAAACTACCTCTGAGCTAGATATATTTTATAATTGATTATATGTCTACATTATCTGAACAGGAGACCAATGCTGATGCTACTTTACAACAATAATAGGAAAATCCATTTCCAGTAAGCAAGCCCCAGAGATGGGCATGTCAATTTACTACAGACCCTTGTGATAAAAGAGAAAAGCTAGTTATTTTTCTTCAAGGAAAACTGGAGTCAGACATAGCAAATCTGTTATAATGAGAATTAATAGTATGCCAATTTAAAAGAAACAAAACATTTTTTAAAAACTCACCATTCTTTCTTGGCTTAGAACTGTAGCTTCCATTGTTAGAGGTAGAGTTATCAGTGAATATAACTTGGAGTAGGGAAGCCCTGGGTTTAGAGGCTATGGTCATGGGTTCAGGTTCCAGCACTACAATTTATTAGGATAGGACCTTGGAGGAGACACTTAACCATGAGAGGAGTGAAGCCTGAACATGAAGGAGTCTTAACTGTCCATGAGGTAACTGGGCTTGAAATTGGGCCTGATAGGAGTGGCCCTGACTGGGTGGTGACACACTGACAACAACCAAATCTTCTATCTTATGAACTGGAAATGTGAAATAAACATGCAAAAGAGATAGGGAGCAACCAAATTTGTGGGTTTGAAAAAAAGATCACCAAAGCTGCTCTTGAATATTAAAATAAATTCAGGTTATATCCCTATAGTGGAGAAATATGTAGCTAATAAAAGTCATGATTTGGGATAGGAAAGATTTTGATAATATGGATCACTCCCACAAATCACTCCAAGTAGGAGAAACAGTAAGATAAACAGTTGTATGTAAATAATTAATCTGTTCATACTAATTAAATCTATTACCATTACAGAGAATCCTATATAAAGGCTGTGAAGGAAATACAACAAAATGTTCATCAGTGCCCATCTCTACCCAGGGTCTCAGCAGAAAACAGATGGATCTCTTAAACTGAGTAATTTGAGGATTGTCTCTTTAAGGGACATTGGCAAGGTATGGGCAGGGTACAGGGATGGTGCAGTTTCCCAAGGGAAGAATCAGCTTAGACATGGTCAAGGGGAGGGAGTGGTTTTCTGAACCTATAGAGAGAGAGTTCCCTTGATAAGATCTGGGGCCTTCCACCCAGGGACAAGCCAAACTGGCAGTAACCCACCAGGGAGGGAATTGGGGAATTAAACAGCTAAATCTCGTTCTCCTGGTGGTACTCTCTGTTGGCCAAATTCAAAGAGAAGTCAGAAGGCAAGAGAGACTTTGATGGGTCAGCTTCCTCAGCACTCAGCAGGATACAGAAAGATGGATCTAGAGGGACAAGTAATGTGATTTCATTTTGCTATTTCTTCTTAACTGAATTTGCTATATTTTCTACAATGAACATGTAGAGCAAACAGGTATTTCCTAACTTTGAATTTCACAGCATAAATTTAAACTCCTCCTGTGGAACCCATTTTTTTTCATTCTTTCAGTGGGTTGGGTGAAAAAATAAAATAGGGACATGGGTCAAAAAAGAGACCAAAGATAAACAGAAGGAAATAAGAGAGGAGTGATTCTGGGGAAAGGAAGGATACATTTGGTGGCTTAAAAAGCAAACAAACAGAAAACAGAGCTCCAAATTTACTGGCCCAGCTGGAAACTGTTCTGCACATTAAAAACTAATAGTAACAGAAATAAATGTAATTTCTTATGGAATTTTTCAGGGTCTTCCCTGGCTCTGCTCTGACATATACAATCAGCTGTGAATGAAAACAAAAATTAAAACATCATCTCAGAGTTAGCAAGTCCACTTTGACTTCTCGTGTCTCTGACTAAATACATCTGCTTTCCAACCCAAAATTGGAAATTTTTTGCAAGTATATAAAATTAAGTAGAAGTCACATCTGGCAGATCTCAAAGATGTGATTAGTTTCAGTATAAGCAGATGTCAAGTCAAGCAAACCACTGTTATGAGCTAATTGTATACAGGTGAAATTGGGAATAAATTTTGTGGTCTCTATTTCCTCAGAGCTTAGTTCTGTAAGGTTGACCCTTGGTTTATCAAAAGTCCTCCTCCTCCCACCCCGGGCACCTAGGGCACGTAAGTTGACCCGGTAGAGGGCAGTGATAGGCCCATGAGCCTGGCCTGAAGCAAGGACTCCCAGTGAGACACAGGCAGGCTTCAACCACCTAAGGCAGCAGGGACACCTGAGTTCATTTCTCCCATCACTCTTTGGTCTATGGCTGCTCCCTTAGCGACTCTGCAGCCACTGCCAGAAGTCACAGGAATAGGAATTATGATTTTCGCTTGAGAGCTGTATCTCCGAAAACAAAAACTGCAGCACCTCTGCGCCAGCATTTAATTTATGGCTGAACTCCCTGGCTATATATTTCAGGCCCAAAGCAGACCCTGAATAAAATAGGCAGGGGGCTACTCCATTAGTGGGGCTGATTTTCTTAATCAAAAAGAAATCCCAAGCAGGAAAGGGCCATTGCTGCTCCTCGGCAGGCCTGTTGACCTTTAATTAAGCAGACCCCTGACTTGACATCAGAGTAAATGCAGGAGAGATAGGCCTGGTTATGAACAAGCAAAAACTTCCTTTACAAAGCATCAAATAAGCTGTGGAAATTATTGGTGTGGATTACCACCTGTTAGGCACCTCTGGATATTTCAAGGCTCTAGGAATTTCTAAAATAATTGCTATATAAAGAAATTCTTCAATTCAACAATAAAAAGACTAACAATCCAACTAAAAAATGGGCAAAAGACTTGAACATATAGTTCTCCAAAGAGGCTATACAAATGGTTAAAAGCACTAGAAAAGATTCTCAATAGCTAATCACTAGCTATTAGGGAAAGCAAATCAAAACCATAAGATAACATATCATATTCAGTAGAATGGCTACTATTAAAAAAATAGAAAACTACAAATGTTAAAAAGGATGTGGAGAAATAGGACTCATTCATTGCTGTTTGGAATGTAAAATGGTGCAGCCACTGTGGAAGACAGTTTGGCACTTCCTCAGAAATCTAAGTATAAAACTACCGTGTAACTCAGCAATCCCATTAATAGGAATATGCTCAGAAGAATTGAAAGCAGGGACTCAAATAGATATTTACACACTGATGTTCATAGCGGCATTAGTCATAATTGCCAAAAGATGGATGCAACACAAGTGTCCATCAACTAGGGAATGGATAAACAAAATATGGTCTATACATAAAATGGAATATTGTTCAGTCATAAAAAGGAATGGAGTCCGCATACCTGTGACAACATGGAACATGCATGAATCTTGAGGACATTATTCTAAGTGAAATAAGCCAGACACAAAAGGATAAATATTGTATGATCTCACTGATATTAATTAATTTTAATAAGCAAACTCATACAGTTGGATTCTAGATTATAAGTTTCCAGGTGATAGATTGGGGTTAGACAATGGGGTGTTAATGGTTCAGTTTTAAAGGATTTCTTTTTAAGTTGATTGTAAAGGTTTGGAAATGGATGATGGTGATGGCAGTACATTATTGTGAGTGTCATTAACAGCACTGAATTATATAGGTGAAGGTGGTTAAAAAAGGAAACATTAGGTTATTTATGTGATTAAAGTAAAAATTAAAAGATAATACATAGGACTGTATAACACAGCGAACTCTATTATAGATGATAGACTATAGTTAACAGTACAAGTATAAGAATGTTCTTTCGTGAATTATAACAACTGAACAACACTAATACAAGGTGTTAATAATAGGGCTGTATACAGGGAAAAAAATGCACCTAATGTAAACTATGGACAATAATTAAGAATACTATTTTAATAATATTTCATCAATTATAAAAAAGGTAACTACTGTTGAAAAATAATACAATTACAATAAAGTGCTATCACCAATTATTACATATATATGTGAAAATTAAATATGAAAGTAATATTTGAATCAAATATTTCCAGAACCCCTGAAGCACCTATCCATAAGGCACAATTTGAAAACCAGTACTTTGACCTAAATGTCTTCCTCAGAGCAAAGTGGAATTGCTCACCAAAAGCCACTGAAGACTCAATAGGATTTTTTAATTAGTAAGAACATGAACATAGTCGAGATAATTTCCATTTTATGCAGTAGTGGGAGGGACCTCCATAAATCTCCGGGGACTCAGCCACTATACCCTCAGGACTGCAGTGACAAATTCTGAGGGAATAGTTGGAACAAGGCCTCTTTTTTACAAACAGGAATAAGTTCCTTTCAAAGAATAACACTTTAGAAATCCCTGCCATTTTGATTCCTAGGAAACTAGATAAAGTAAGAGGGGAAGCTGTTGTATAGCAGGAAGCACAGCAAATTCAGTCAGAAGATCCAAATTCAAGTCCAACACTCACTTCTTACCAGTTCTATGAGCTTAAACAGGTCACTAAACTTCACTGGCAAAATTAAGAAATAAAATCATTGTTAATAGTAACTAAGATCAAACACATGCAGGTGCTTTAGAAAATGTACAGAAGGATTCAAAGCATAAAATTCAGCCACAGATAACCCTCAAGGACTCAGCTGATCTATAATCAAAGGAGCATTATAGTAAAAATGAGATTTAGTGTAAGAACATATGGGTTAACCTATGTTATCCTCCTGCTTTGTATTTGTTAGACTAAGTCTGACTGTAAGTAATATAATAATGGTGGCTCAATCCTTTCTCATATAAAAGTCCTAGGAGTAATCCATATGAATAAGGTTACCAGATAAAATACAGAACACTCAATTAAATTCAAATTTCAATTAAACAATAAATAATATTTTAGTGTAAGAATGTTCCATGTACTATGTGATGCATACTTATAATATATATACTAAAAAAAACATTTTTTAGTATAAGTATGCCCCACATATTGCATGCAACATACTTATACTAAAATATTATTAATTGTTTATCTGAAATTCAAACTTAACTAGGTATCCTGTATTTTTATTTCCTAAAAATAGCAAATTTAGACCCAGGCCGATCAATTACTTTCTTTACTTTCCAAGATGTTGTAATTCATATTGCAGGAAGCATTTCTATTCCAGGAAATAAAAACGACAAAAAAAAGAAAGAAAGAGAACTGTGCATAAGCACTAACTCATTAAGAGTTATTATGAAGACGTTATTAAAATGTCTTCAAGACCACTCTGACTACAATTCTACATCCATCTTATGGTCCAGAACTTACTCACATAGCCATGTCTAGCAGCAGGGGAGCCATAAAAACTAAAACTTTATTCTGGTCAATGGAATGTTCACTGAAATTTTCTATTACCATGAAAAAGGAAAGACTGAATATTGAAGAACAACTCTTACTAGAAGTCTCGTTTTGTAAAAATCAGTGTACCTCTCTAAGATAGAGTCTCCTTATCTCACATGACTCTTTTAAATGCAATTTTATTGATATATATTATATATCCACATACAAAATGATCATCCAAAGTGTACAATCAGTGGTTCACAGTATTATATTATAGTTGTGAATTCATCATCACATAGATTTTTGAACATTCTCATTACTCAAAAAAAAAAAACAAGAATAAAAAAGAATACCCAAAACATCCCATACCTCCCTATTATTTATTTTTTATCCTTATTTTCTTACTCATTTGTTCACACACCAGATAAAGGGAATGTCAATCACAAAGTTTCCATAATCATACAGCCATACCTTAAAAGATATATATTTATACAATCATCTTAAAGAATCAGGGCTATTGGATTACAGTTCAACAGTATTAGGTATTTCCCTCTAGCTACTCTAATACATCAAAAACTGAAAAGGGATATCTATATATTGCATAAGAATAACCTTCAAAATGACCTCTCAACTCTATTTGAAATATATCAGCCATTGAAACTTGGTTTATTTCTCTTCCTCCTTTTGGTCAAAAAGACTTTCTGAATCTCATAATGCCAGGGCCAGGCTCATCACCAGGAGTCATGTCCCATGTTGCCAGGGAGATTTATACCCTTGAGAGTTATGTCCCACGTTGGGGGGAGGACAGTGACTTCACCTGCCAAGTTGGTTTAGAGAGAGAGGCCAAATCTGTGCAACAAAAGAGGTTCTCTGGGGCTGACACTTGGGCATAATCATAATTAGGCTTAGCTTCTCCTTTGCAGGAATGAGTCAAGGCAAGCCCCAAGATTGAGGGCCTGGACATCAACTTGGGAGTAACCAATGCTTGTGAGGATATCAGATCTTCCACAGGTAGGAATGTTTAATATTTCTTTTTTCCTCATTACCTCAAAAGGACTTTACAAATATTTTTGGCTTCTGCACAAATTACTCTGGGATGTATAGGGGCATCACACTAGCCTATACAGAACAACAAGATCTCTTGCCTTGTAATTATGGTGTTCAAATAAACTAACCATACAAGTTAATTAGATATACTACCAAAAATATAAATTTTGCACAAAACAAATATCTCTTCCTTTGGTCTCACACAGAAGATGAAGTTTTACTATACAGTCAATATCTTCCTTTACCCTTTAGTCTGATTTACATTAGTCCTAACTAGATCTGCTTCATTCATATCTCTAATTGAAATCTAATCAATTTTCAGTTTTTTTTAACAGTTGCTATATGGAGTAATGTTGGCTTTCATAGCTTCAGAACTCTAACTCTGAGTTTCAGGTATCGCCCAAATACTTAAAATTCCAGAGAATGATCAGGTTATACACAAAGAGCTCAGCATCTCAGAATTTAGAAATAACCATTACAACTCCAGAATAGATGTGCCTGTGTTAAGAGCTACAGTCTAGGAGCCTTTACAATAGGCCTCACCCTGATAACCTATGCTCTCTAATTCTATTTTCAGAGTTTGCACATTAGAGTTAGTCCATATTAGTGAGGCATTATTATATTTGTCCTTTGGTTTCTGTCTTATTTCATTCAACATACTGTACTCAAGGTTCACTCACCTAGTTGCATGCTTCACAACTTCATTCCTTCTTGTAGCCACTCAATAATCCATTGTATGTATTCACTCTAGTTCCCCCTTCCATTCCTCAGTTGTTGTATCCTTAGGCTACATTCATCCATTGCAAATCGTGAACACTGTTGGCATAAACACAGGGTGCAAATGTCCACTCATATTCCTGCTTTCAGTTCCTCCAAGCATACATCTAACAACAGGGCTGCAGTATCACCCAAGCAACACCACACCTAGCATTCTGTGGAGCGACCACACTGCCCCCTAACAGGGCTGTACCAATCTACTCCCCTATCAACAATGAAAAGATACAACTCTCTTTCCACATTTTCTCAAGCACTTCTATCTCTCTGTTCATTTTTAAACAATGTTATTCACACATCATACTATCTAACCTAAGTAAAAAAATCAGTGGTTCCTGTATTAGCTAGGGTTCTCTAGAGAAACAGAATCAGCAGGAGATATTTGTACATATAAAATTTATAAAAGTGTTTCATGTAAAATGGTGATGTAGAGTCCAAGGTCTGTAGGGCAGGCCATGAGCTGGCAGCTCCAATGAAGGTTCTCAACAGACTTTCAGGAGAGGCTGGCTGGCTGAAGTAGGAAAAGTGATTGTCTCTTCTGAATCTCCTTAAAAGCCTTCTTGTGATTAGGTTAAGCATCACTCATAACAGAAGACCCACCCCTTAGCTGATTGCAAATGGAATCAGTTATGGATGCAGTCAAAGTGATTATGATTTAAGTCCATGAAATGTCCTCATAGCAACAGATAGGCCAGTGCTTGCCCAACTAGACAAGTGGTCACCACTACCTGGCCAAGTTGACACACAAACCTGACCATGACAGTCCACCCCTTGTCAACTTAGCAGCTATATGCATCACCTTAAACTATACCTAATCTCTAAATAGAAAACAATAACAGATACATTTTTTCCTTGCCTAACAGTAGTCAACTGTCCTACATACAACCAGAAGCACATTAAATTTCTCCAGAATAGGGTACAAGTCCTTGGGTAATAGTCACCCTCAAACTTGATATCTTAAAACTTAAATACTATCACATGAACAAAACAGTTTATGTCATATGATAAAGGGGATAAAATAAAGAGGAAAACAAAGATACTTGTTTTATGTAGAAATACATAGATATCAATTACAAAGCAAGGAAGGAATATTCATATCATTACAGTCCTCATTTCTGTAACTGATCGTATGGCCATAGTTTGTATTTATCACTATCTTCTTCCAGTACCCATTCCATGTTCCCTTTACCTTCAGCAAGCACTTCAGCTGGCCATGGTTCTTTGCCTGGTGGGGTGATGCAAACCTTCATTCCTAAAGTTTCAGAGCCATTGGTAGTCCTGCCTGGATTGAGTTGTTGCAGTTTTCCATTAATTTCAATCTCAGAGCATGTTAGTACTAAGAGGCACCCTAGGAGATCTCCTATATTCCAGGAAAACCTTTCTTTACCCCCATTGTGTGGGTGTAGTCCTATTTCTCCCTGATAGTCACAGTCATTCACCCCAGTCAATAAAGTAATCCCCTTCTTGTCTTGTTGATCCAGGGGCATGAGTAGCCCAAAGTGACCAGATGGCAGTCTTAGATTCCAGTTCAATGGAATCATTGTTGTTTCTCCTGGTGTAAGCACTCCCCCTTTTGGAACTAAAACCTGTAGATCAGCACAGCGCAAGGTCACAGGGACAGGAAGCAAAAATTTTCCTAGTGGATCACTAGGGGTAATAGTGAATGGTGCCACACCCATTTCCACCCCTTAAATCCTGGACCCATGGATCCTGGCTATGGGAGAAACAGTACCATACAGTGAGCACTGATTCAGAGCATACACAGCTTCCTGGAAAACATCACCCCATCTCTGCAAGGTATTGCCACATAGTGGGCACTGTAATTGCAATTTCAAGAGGCCATTCCACTGTTCTACAACTCAGCTGCCTCTGGATGATGGGGAACATGGTAAGACCAGAGAATTCCATGAGCATGTGTCCATTCCTGCACTTTATTTGTTGTGAAGTGGTTTCCTTGATCAGAAGCAATGCTGTGTGGAATACCATGACAATGGATAAGGCATTCTATAAGTCCACAGATGGTTGTTTTGGCAGAAGCATTGCATGCAGGGAAAGCAAACCCATATCCAGAGTATGTGTCCATTCCAGTTAGAACCAATTGCTGCCCCTTCTATGATGGAAGTGGTTCGATGTAATCAACCTGCCACCACGTAGCTGGCTGATCACCTCAGCGAATGGTGTCATATCGGGGGCTGAGTGTGGGTCTCTGCTGCTGGCAGATAGGGCACTCAGTAGTAGCTGTAGCCAGGTGAGCTTTGGTGAGTGAAAGTCCATGTTGCTGAGCCCATGCATAACTTCCATCCCTACCACCATGACCATTTTGTTTATGAGCCCATTGGGCAATAACAGGAATTTCTAGGGAAAGAGGCTGACTGGTATCCACAGAATGGGTCATCTTATCCACTAGATTATTGAAACCTTCCTCTGTTGAAGTCACCCTCTGATGTACATTCACATGGGATACAAATATCTTCATGTTTTTAGCCTACTCAGAAAGATCTGTCCACATACCTCTTCTCCAGACCCCTTTGTCACCAATTTTCTAGTTATGTTCTTTCCAAGTCCCTGACCATCCAACCAAACCATTTGCAACAGCTCATGAGTCAGTATACAAAGGCATCTCTGGCCAGTTCTCCTTCCAAGCAAAATGAACAACCAGGTGCACTGCTAGAAGTTCTGCCCATTGGGAGGAGTTCCCCTCATGACTGTCCTTCAGAGACATTCTGGAAAGGGGTTGTAGGGCTGCAGATGTACACTTTTGGGTGGTACCTACATATAGTGCAGAACCATCTGTAAACCAGGCCTGAGTTTTCTCTTCCTCAGTCAATTAACTGTAAGGAATTCCCCAGAAGGCCATAGCTCTGGTCTGGGAAAGAGAAAGTAATGTGGCAGGAGTGCAGATCATGGCATTTGGGCCACTTCCTCATATAACTTACTTGTGCCTTCAGGACCTGCTCTGGCCCTATCTCATATATACCATTTCCATTTTACAATAGAGTGCTGCTGTACGTGCCCAAATTTATGGCTTGGTGGGTCAGACAACCCCCAGTTCATGATAGGCAACTCAGCTCTCATGGTAACCTGGTGGCCCACGGTTAAACACTGAATCTCTACTAAGGTTCAGTAGCAGGCCCAAAGCTATTTCTCAAAAGGAGAGTAGTTATCTGCAGTAGATGGTAAGGCTTTGCTCCAAAATCCTAAGGATTTTGATTCTCCTATAAGGGCCTGCCAAAGGCTCCAGACAGCATCTCTCTTTGCCACTGACACTTCCAGCACCTTTAGATCTGCTGGATCATATGGTCCAAGTGGCAGAGCCACTTGACCAGCAGCCTGGACCTTTGCAAAGCCTTGTTCAGGACCCCACTCAAAATTAGATGCTTTTCTGGTTACTCAATAAATGGGCCAGAGTAGCACATCCAAATGAGGGATATGTTGTTGCCAAAATCCAAAAAGACCAACTAGGCATTGTGCTTCTTTTTCGGTCATAGCAGGGGCCAGATGCAGCAATTTATTCTTCACCTTAGAAAGGATATCTCAACATGCTCCACACATGGAAACCTAGAAATTTCACTTAGGTGGAAGGGCCTTTAATAGTCACATAACCATGCTTTCACCACCATAATCTATATGAAGACACTTCCATTTCTTCTGCAAAAAAATCCCATACCCCCCCATATCCCCCCAACTTACTGACAATTAGCTTTGTTATAATGCCTTCGTTACATTCAATGCAAGTTTATTACCATGTCATTGTTAATAGTAGACTCTAGTTTGCATTGATTGTATTTTTTCCATATACCATCCCATTTTCAAGATCTTTCAATGTTGACATTCAATTGCTCTCCTTCATGCAAAAACATTCTTATATTTCTACATTTACTCACCATCATTTTCCACTCTAGGCTTTGCTAAGTTATACCATCCCAGTCTTTATCCCTCTGTCTTTCCTTCTGGTGTCATACGTGCCCCCAAGCCTCCTCCCTCAATCACACTCATACCCAGCTTCATTCAGTGTACTTACAATATTGTTCTACCATCAGATAATATTGTTCTATTGGTTTCTGGATCTTTACAATCTGTCCTGTTGAACATTCTGTACTCCTTCAGCATCAAACACCCAATCTTTACCCTCTTTCTATCTCTTGATAGCCTGTTTTCTCAACTTTAATTCCCAAAGTTCACTCATTAATGTTAGTTCATATTAGTAAGATTATATGGTATTTGTCCTTTTGTTTTTGGCTAATTTCACTCATCTTAATGTCCTCAAGGTTCATCTGCATTGCTGAATAGGTCATAACTTTATTCTGTTTTCAGCTGTATAAGATTCCATTGTATGTATATACCACCGCTTGTTTAGCCACTTTTTCATTGATGGACATTTGGGCTGTTTCCATCTCTTGACAATTGTGAATAATGCCACTATAAACATCAGTGTGCAAATATCCATTAGTGTCCTTGCTTTCAGTTCCTCCAAATATATACCTAGTAATGGGATTTCTGGATCAATGGCAATTTTATACTTAGCCTCCTGAGGAACCACCAACTGTCCATGTCAGTCACTTTTTCAATTGAGTTGTTAGTCTTTTTGCTGTATGAAAGTCTTCTTTTTATATCTTAAAGGTTCTAAAATGAAAGTTCAAAAAAGGAATGATGAGTCTATGGTTTGAGACATAAAATTTGTAACAAGTACAACCAAAAGGGGGCATGAGGGGTAGGAAAAGTGTTTGTGTGCCCTCATGAAGTAAAGTTAGTGTTACATCAAACATGATTGTTATAGATTTAGGACGTGAAATTTAAGCCCTAGGTAACCACAAAGAAAATATTCAAAATATACATATAGAGGAAAATGAAAAGGCATTTGAAATGGTACACTACAAAAAAAATATGAAAGGATAAAAAAGGTATAAGACTTACAAAGACAAAATAGCAAAATGGCAGAAGGAAGCCTACATTATCAGTACTCACTTTAAATAAAAATGGATTAAACTCTCTAGATAAAAGGCAGAGATTGACAAAGTGGATTTAAAAAGCATGACCCAAATATACATTATTTACTAGAGAATCCCTTAAGTTTAAAGATACAAGTAGGTTGAAAGTAAATACATGGAAAAATATACCAAGCAAGTAGGAACAAAAAGAAAGTTGGGGGAGCTATACTAATATCAGGTAAAATAGACTTAAAGTAAAAAACTCTGATGAGGGATTCAACAAGAAGCCATAACAATTATAAGTATTTATGCAACCAACAGCAAAACCCCAATATATATGAAGCAAACATTGACAGATTGTAAGGGAGAAATAGATAATTTACAATTTACATTACCAGTAGGAGATTTTAATATACCACTTTCAATAATGAATGAAATATCTAGACAGAAGATCAATAGAAGACTTCAATGATGCTCTAAACCAACTAGACCTAACAGACATATATAGCAATTTACCCAACAACAGAATTACACATTTTTCACAAATGTACATGGATCATTATTCAGGATGATGGTATGTCACAAGACAAGTTTCAATAAATTCAAAAATATTGAAATCATATTATGTATATTCTCTAACCACCGTGGAAAAATGCTAAAAATCAATAACAGAAGAAGAAATGAAAAATTCACAAATAGGTAGCAATTAAGCAAAGCACTCTTAAACAACCAAAGAGTTAAAGAAGAAATCACAAGAGTATTTGGTAAATATCTTGAGGCAAATGAAAATGAAAAAATAATATGCAAAAACTTTTGGAATACAGCAAAGGCTGAGAGGGAAATTTATAGCTCTAAATACTTAAATTATAAAAGAAGAAAGATGTCAGTTAGTGAAATAACCTCACAACTGGGTGATGTAGAAAAAGAACAATGAACTAAACCCAAAGTGAGCAGAAAGAAGGAAATAACAATGTTAAAGCAGAGATACATGAAACACAGAATGAAAAAAAATAGAGAGTCAATGAAACCAACAGTTGATTCTTTGAAAAAATGAGTAAAAGCACCAATGACAGGTGAACCTGAAAAAAATAAAAGAAAGAGAAGACAAATAACCAAATCAGAAATGAAAGAAAGGACATTACTAAAGTCCCCAAAGAATTAAAAGATTATAAGAAGATACTATGAGCAACTGTATTCCAACAAATTAAATAACCCAGATGAAATGGACACATTTCCAGAAACACACAAACTAACTAAATTGATTAAAAAAGAAACAGGAAATCTCAACAGATGAATAACAAGAAATGAGATTGAATCAGTAATCAAACTCCTCCCAACCAAGAAATGCCCAGGACCAGATGGCTTCATTGGTGAATTTTATCAAACGTTCCAAGAAAAATAAAACTAATCCTGCTCAAACTCTTCCAAAAAATTAAAGAGGAGGGGACACTCCTTAATTCATCCTACCAGGCTGATATCACCCTCATACCAAAGCCAGATAAAGATACCACAAGAAAAAAAAGTGACAGACCAATATAGCTTATGAATATAGATACAAAACTTCTAAACAAATTACAAGGAAACTAGGTACAACAACACATTTAAAGAATTATACACCATGATCAAGTTGGATTTACTCCAGCTATGGAAGGGTGGTTTAACATAAAATCAGTTAATGTAGTGCACACATTAACAGAACAAAAGAAAACAACCACAATCTTCTCAACTGAGCCAGAAAAGGTATTTGACAAAATGCAGTGCCCTTCAGAAACCAATCAGAAAACTAGAAATATATGGAAACTTCCACAACAGAACAAAAGGCATATATGAAAAGCCCTCAACTAACAGGATATTCAATAGTCAAAGACTGAAATCTTCCCCTCTCTTCGAGATCAGGAACAAGACAAGAATGCTCACTGTCACCATTGCATTCTACATTATAAAGGAGTTCCAACTAGAGCAATTAGAAAGAAAAAGAAATAAAGGTATCTTAAGTGGAAAGGAAGAAAGCAAACTTTCCTTATTTCCTTATGATGTAGATGGCATCATCCTACATAGAAATAATCCTGAAAAATCCACAACAAACCTACTAGAAGTAATAAATGAATTCACCAAAGTGGCAGGGTACAAGAACAACAAGCAAAAATCAATAGTGTTCTGTATGCAAGTAATGAACAATCTGATGGGGAAAATCAAGAAAAAAAATGTAAATGTACAAAAAGAACCAAATATCTAGGAATAAATTTATCCAAGGATTTAAAAGAATTTTACATGGAAAACAATGCAACATTTCCAAAAGAAATAGAGGGAGACCTAAATAAATGGAAAGACATTCTGTGTTCATGGATAAATATCATGAAGATGAAGTCCTTCCCAAAGTGATTTACACATTCGATGCAATCTCAGTCAAAATTCCAACAGCTTTCTTTACAAAAATAGAAAAGGCAATCATAAAATTTATATGGAACAGTAAGTGACCCTGAATAGTCTAAACCACCTTGAAGAAGAAGAGCAAATTAGGAGGATCCACACTTCCTGATTTAAAAACTTAAAACAAAGCTACAGTAATTAAAATAGCATGACACTGGCTCAGTTACAGACATACAGATCAATGGAATACGATTGCAAATTCAGGAGAAAAAACTCTGACCTCTATGGCCAATTGATTTTTTTTTATTTTAATTTTTTTTATTAATTAAAAAAGAAAAGAAATTAACACAACATTTAGAAATCATTCCATTCTACATATGCACTCAGTAATTCTTAATATCATCACATAGAGGTATGATCATCCTTTCTTAATACATTTGCATCGATTTAGGAAAAGAACTAGCAAAACAGCAGAAAAAGATATAGAATGTTAATATAGAGAAGAAAATTACAATAATAATAATAATAATAAATATATATATATGTAAAAAGGAAAAAGAAAAAGACAGAAACAAAAGATACAAACAAACAAACAAACAACAAAAAAAACTATAGTTCAGATGCAGCTTTATTCAGTGTTTTAACATAGTTACATTACAATTAGGTAGTATTGTGCTGTCCATTTCTGAGTTTTTGTATCCAATCTTGTTGCACAGTCTGTATCCCTTCAGCTCCAATTACCCATTATCTTACCCTGTTTCCAACTCCTGCTGGTCTCTGTTACCAATGATATATTCCAAGTTGATTCTCGAATGTCGGTTCACATCAGTGGGACCATACAGTATTTGTCCCTTAGTTTTTGGCTAGACTCACTCAGCATAATGTTCTCTAAGTCCATGCATGTTATTACATGCTTCATAAGTTTATTCTGTCTTAAAGCTGCATAATATTCCATCGTAGGTATATACCACAGTTTGTTTAACCACTCGTCTGTTGATAGACATTTTGGCTGTTTCCATCTCTTTCCAATTGTAAATAATGCTGCTATAAACATTGGTGTGCAAATGTCCGTTTGTGTCTTTGCCCTTAAGTCCTTTGAGTAGGTAGCTAGCAGTGGTATTGCTGGGTCGTAATCCATTCTGCCAGTCTATGTCTTTTGATTGGGGAATTCAGTCCATTAATATTTAGTGTTATTACTGTTTAGGTAATACTTTCCTCTACCATTTTGCCTTTTGTATTATATATATCATATCTGATTTTCCTTCTTTCTACACTTTTCTCCATACCTCTCTCTTCTGTCTTTTCGTATCTGACTCTAGTGCTCCCTTTAGTATTTCTTGCAGAGCTGGTCTCTTGGTCACAAATTCTCTCAGTGACTTTTTGTCTGTAAATGTTTTAATTTCTCCTTCATTTTTGAAGGACAATTTTGCTGGATATAGAAGTCTTGGTTGGCAATTTTTCTCTTTTATTAATTTAAATATATCATCCCACTGTCTTCTAGCTTCCATAGTTTCTGCTGAGAAATCTACACATAGTCTTATTGGGTTTCCCTTGTATGTGATGGATTGTTTTTCTCTTGCTGCTTTCAAGATCCTCTCTTTCTCTTTGACCTCTGACATTCTAACTTGTAGGTGTCTTGGAGAATGCCTATTTGGGTCTATTCTCTTTGGGGTGCGCTGCACTTCTTGGATCTGTAATTTTAGGTCTTTCATAAGAGTTGGGAAATTTTCAGTGATAATTTCTTCCATTAGTTTTTCTCTTCCTTTTCCCTTCTCTTCTCCTTCTGGGACACCCGCAACACATATATCTGTGCGCTTCATATTGTCATTCAGTTCCCTGATCCCCTGCTCAAGTTTTTCCATTCTTTTCCCTATAGTTTCTGTTTCTTTTTGGAATTCAGATGTTCCATCCTCCAGTTCACTAATTGTAGCTTCTGTCTCTTTAAATCTACCATTGTAGGTATCCATTGTTTTTTCCATCTTTTCTGCTTTGTCCTTCACTCCCATAAGTTCTGTGATTTGTTTTTTCAGATTTTCTATTTCTTCTTTTTGTTCAGCCCATGTCTTCTTCATGTCCTCCCTCAATTTATTGATTCAAAAACTTTTGAAGAGTTTTTCCATTTCTGTTTGTATATTCAGAATTAGTTGTCTCAGCTCCTGTACCTCATTTGACCTATTGGTTTGTTCTTTTGACTGGGCCATATCTTCAGTTTTCCGAGCGTGATCCATTATTTTCTGCTGGTGTCTGGGCATTTAATCAGATTTCCCTGGGTGTGGGACACAGCTGGTTGAAAGATTTTTCTGTGAAATCTCAGGGCTCTGTTTTTCTTATCCTGCCCAGTAGATGGCGCTCGTGGCACTCGTCTGTCTGCAGGTCCCACCAGTAAAGGCTGCTGTGGCTCCTTTAACTTTGGAAAACTCTCGCTGTGGGGGCAGGTCGCCAGCCAAAGTGGCTTGGGGAATGCCAATCCGAGCCTCGCAGTCAGCCCGGGAAACCGCGTGTGGAGGGGGGGCACCGGCCACCGCGGCTTGGGGGAGTGCCGGTCCAAATTGCCCAGTTGGCCCGAGACTCCAAGCGTGGCGGGAGGGCCCTGCTATCCAATGTTCCCAGTCGGACCGGGAAGCCACATGTGTGGAAGGGACCCCGGTCGCCAGCCGGCCCGGGGAAGCGCGTGCCCCTCGGTGATCTCACCGCAGAGGATTCTCCCTGCCCGTTCAGCCGTTCCAGAATGGGTACACTGTCTTTTTGGTCTCTGTCGTGGCTCCAGGAGCTGTTTTGTATCGTTTCTGTTTCTTTAGTTGCTGATCTGGAGAAGGAACTAAGACCCGTGCGTCTTACTAAGCCGCCATCTTCGCCAATTGATTTTTTTTTCATCTGTATATATATATATTTTTTTATTAATTAAAAAAATTAACTAACACAACATTTAGAAATCATTCCATTCTACATATGCAATCAATAATTCTTAATATCATCACATAGCTGTATGATCATCATTTCTTAGTACATACGCATTGATTTAGAAAAAGAAATAGCAAGACAACAGAAAAAGAAATAAAATGATAATATAGAGAAAAAATAAAAATAAAAATAAAAAATACAAAAATATATAAGAAAAAAACTATAGCTCAGATGCAGCTTCATTCAGTGTTTTAACATAATTACATTACAATTAGGTAGTATTGTGCTGTCCTTTTTTTTTTTTTTTTTTAGAAAACATACCATTCTACATATGCAATCAGTAATTCTTAACATCATCACATAGATGCATGATCATCGTTTCTTAGTACATTTGCATCAGTTTAGAAGAACTAGCAACACAACTGAAAAAGATATAGAATGTTAATATAGAGAAAAAAAATAAAAGTAATAATAGTAAGGACAAAACAAAACAAAACAAAAACCTATAGCTCGGATGCAGCTTCATTGAGTGTTTTAACATGATTACTTTACAATTAGGTATTATTGTGCTGTCCATTTTTGAGCTTTTGTATCTAGTCCTATTGCACAGTCTGTATCCCATCAGCTCCAATTACCCATTATCTTACCCTGTTTCTAACTCCTGCTGAACTCTGTTACCAATGACATATTCCAAGTTTATTCTCGAGTGTCGATTCACATCATTGGGACCATACAGTATTTGTCTTTTAGTTTTTGGCTAGACTCACTCAGCATAATGTTCTCTAGGTCCATCCATGTTATTATATGCTTTATAAGTTTATCCTGCCTTAAAGCTGCATAATATTCCATCATATGTATATACCACAGTTTGTTTAGCCACTCGTCTGTTGATGGACATTTTGGCTGTTTCCATCTCTTTGCAATTGTAAATAACGCTGCTATAAACATTGGTGTGCAAATGTCCGTTTGAGTTTTTGCCCTTAATTCCTTTGAGTAGATTCCCAACAATGGTATTGCTGGGTCGTATGGCAATGCTATATTCAGCTTTTTGAGGAACCACCAAACTGCCTTCCACAGTGGTTGCACCATTTGACATTCCCACCAACAGTGGATAAGTGTGCCTCTTTCTCCGCATCCTCTCCAGCACTTGTCATTTTCTGTTTTGTTGATAATGGTCATTCTGGTGGGTGTGAGATGATATCTCATTGTGGTTTTGATTTGCATTTCTCTAATGGCCAAGGACATTGAGCATCTCTTCATGTGCCTTTTGGCCATTTGTATTTCCTCCTCTGAGAGGTGTCTATTCAAGTCTTTTTCCCATTTTGTAATTGGGTTGGCTGTCTTTTTGTTGTTGAGTTGAACAATCTCATTATAAATTCTGGATACTAGACCTTTATCTGATATGTCGTTTCCAAATATTGATTCCCATTGTGTAGGCTGTCTTTCTACTTTCTTGATGAAGTTCTTTGATGCACAAAAGTGTTTAATTTTGAGGAGTTCCCATTTATTTATTTCCTTCTTCAGTGCTCTTGCTTTAGGTTTAAGGTCCATAAAACTGCCTCCAATTGTAAGATTCATAAGATATCTCCCTACATTTTCCTCTAACTGTTTTATGATCTTAGACCTAATGTTTAGATCTTTGATCCATTTTGAGTTAACTTTTGTATAGGGTGTGAGAGATGGGTCTTCTTTCATTCTTTTGCATATGGATATCCAGTTCTCTAGGCACCATTTATTGAAGAGACTGTTCTGTCCCAGGTGAGTTGGCTTGACTGCCTTATCAAAGATCAAATGTCCAAGATGAGAGGGTCTATATCTGAGCACTCTATTCGATTCCATTGGTCAATATATCTATCTTTATGCCAGTACCATGCTGTTTTGACCACTATGGCTTCATAATATGCCTTAAAGTCAGGCAGCGTGAGACCTCCAGCTTCGTTTTTTTTCCTCAAGATACTTTTAGCCATTCAGGGCACCCTGCCCTTCCAGATAACTTTGCTTATTGGTTTTTCTATTTCTGAAAAATAAGTTGTTGGGATTTTGATTGGTATTGCATTGAATCTGTAAATCAATTTAGGTAGAATTGACATCTTAACTATATTTAGTCTTCCAATCCACGAACATGGTATGCCCTTCCATCTATTTAGGTCTTCTGTGATTTCTTTTAACAGTTTCTTGTAGTTTTCTTTGTATAGGTCTTTTGTCTCTTTAGTTAAATTTATTCCTAAGTATTTTATTCTTTTAGTTGCAATTTTAAATGGAATTCATTTCTTGATTTCCCCCTCATCTTGTTCATTGCTGGTGTATAGAAACACTACAGATTTTTGAATGTTGATCTTGTAACCTGCTACTTTGCTGTACTCGTTTATTAGCTCTAGTAGTTTGCTGTGGATTTTTCAGGGTTTTCGATGTATAGTACCATATCATTTACAAACAGTGATAGTTTTACTTCTTCCTTTCCAATTTTGATGCCTTGTATTTCTTTTTCTTGTCTAATTGCTCTGGCTAGAACCTCCAACACAATGTTGAATAATAGTGGTGATAGTGGACATCCTTGTCTTGTTCCTGATCTTAGGGGGAAAGTTTTCAATTTTTCCCCATTGAGGATGATATTAGCTGTGGGGTTTTCATATATTCCCTCTATCATTTTAAGGAAGTTCCCTTGTATTCCTATCCTTTGAAGTGTTTTCAACAGGAAAGGATGTTGAATCTTGTCAAATGCCTTCTCTGCATCAATTGAGATGATCATGTGATTTTTCTGCTTTGATTTGTTGATATGGTGTATTACATTAATTGATTTTCTTATGTTGAACCATTCTTGCATACCTGGGATGAATCCTACTTGGTCATGATGTATAATTCTTTTAATGTGTTGTTGGATATGATTTGCTAGAATTTTATTGAGGATTTTTGCATCTATATTCATTAGAGAGATTGGCCTGTAGTTTTCTTTTTTTGTAATATCTTTGCCTGGTTTTGGTATGAGGGTGATGTTGGCTTCACAGAATGAATTAGGTAGTTTTCCCTCTGCTTTGATTTTTTTGAAGAGTTTGAGGAGAGTTGGTACTAATTCTTTCTGGAATGTTTGATAGAATTCAGATGTGAAGCCGTCTGGTCCTGGACTTTTCTTTTTAGGAAGCTTTTGAATGACTAATTCAATTTCTTTACTTGTGATTGGTTTGTTGAGGTCATCTATGTCTTCTTGAGTCAAAGTTGGTTGTTCATGTCTTTCCAGGAACCCGTCCATTTCCTCTAAATTGTTGTATTTATTAGCATATAGTTCTTCATAGTATCCTGTTATTACCTCCTTTATTTCTGTGAGGTCAGTAGTTATGTCTCCTCTTCCATTTCTGATCTTATTTATTTGCATCCTCTCTCTTCTTCTTTTTGTCAATCTTGCTAAGGGCCCATCAATCTTATTGATTTTCTCATAGAACCAACTTCTGGCCTTATTGATTTTCTCTATTGTTTTCAATTTCATTTATTTCTGCTCTAATCTTTGTTATTTCTTTCCTTTTGCTTGCTTTGGGATTAGTTTGCTGTTCTTTCTCCAGTTCTTCCAAATGGATAGTTAATTCCTGAATTTTTGCCTTTTCTTCTTTTCTGATATAGGCATTTAGGGCAATAAATTTCCCTCTTAGCACTGCCTTTGCGGTGTCCCATAAGTTTTGATATGTTGTGTTTTCATTTTCATTCACCTCGAGGTATTTGCTAATTTCTCTAGCAATTTCTTCTTTGACCCACTCGTTGTTTAAGATTGTGTTGTTGAGCCTCCACATATTTGTGAATTTTCTGGCACTCCGCCTATTATTGATTTCCAACTTCATTCCTTTATGATCCGAGAAAGTGTTGTGTATGATTTTAATCTTTTTAAATTTGTTAAGACTTGCTTTGTGACCCAGCATATGGTCTATCTTTGAGAATGATCCATGAGCACTTGAGAAAAAGGTGTATCCTGCTGTTGTGGGGTGTAATGTCCTATAAATGTCTGTTAAGTCTAGCTCATTTATAGTAATATTCAGATTCTCTATTTCTTTATTGATCCTCTGTCTAGATGTTCTGTCCATTGATGCGAGTGGTGAATTGAAGTCTCCAACTATTATGGTATATGAGTCTATTTCCCTTTTCAGTGTTTGCAGTGTATTCCTCACGTATTTTCGGGCATTCTGGTTCGGTGCGTAAATATTTATGATTGTTATGTCTTCTTGTTTAATTGTTCCTTTTATTAGTAGATAGTGTCCTTCTTTGTCTCTTTTAACTGCTTTATATTTGAAGTCTAATTTGTTGGATATTAGTGTAGCCACTCCTGCTATTTTCTGGTTGTTATTTGCATGAAATATCTTTTCCCAACCTTTCACTTTCAACCTATGTTTATCTTTGGGTCTAAGATGTGTTTCCTGTAGACAGCATATAGAAGGATCCTGTTTTTTAATCCATTCTGCCAATCTATGTCTTTTGATTGGGGAATTCAGTCCATTGACATTTCGTGTTATTACTGTTTGGATAATATTTTCCTCTACCATTTTGCCTTTTGTATTATATATATCATATCTGATTTTCCTTCTTTCTACACTCTTCTCCATACCTCTCTCTTCTGTCTTTTTGTATCTGACTCTAGTGCTCCCTTTAGTATTTCTTGCAGAGCTGGTCTCTTGGTCACAAATTCTCTCAGTGACTTTTTGTCTGAGAATGTTTTAATTTCTCCCTCATTTCTGAAGGACAATTTTGCTGGATATAGAATTCTTGGTTGGCAGTTTTTCTCTTTTAGTAATTTAAATATATCATCCCACTGTCTTCTAGCTTCCATGGTTTCTGCTGAGAAATCTACACATAGTCTTATTGGGTTTCCCTTGTATGTGATGGATTGTTTTTCTCTTGCTGCTTTCAAGATCCTCTCTTTCTCTTTGACCTCTGACATTCTAACTAGTAAGTGTCTTGGAGAACGCCTATTTGGGTCTAATCTCTTTGGGGTGCGCTGCACTTCTTGGATCTGTAATTTTAGGTCTTTCATAAGAGTTGGGAAATTTTCAGTGATAATTTCTTCCAGTAGTTTTTCTCCTCCTTTTCCCTTCTCTTCTCCTTCTGGGACACCCACAACACGTATATTTGTGCGGTTCATATTGTCCTTGAGTTCCCTGATACCCTGTTCAAATTTTTCCATTCTTTTCCCGATAGTTTCTGTTTCTTTTTGGAATTCAGATGTTCCATCCTCCAAATCACTAATTCTATCTTCTGTCTCTTTAAATCTATCATTGTAGCTATCCATTGTTTTTTCCATCTTTTCTACTTTACCCTTCACTTCCATAAGTTCTGTGATTTGTTTTTTCAGTTTTTCTATTTCTTCTTTATGTTCAGCCCATGTCTTCTTCATGTCCTCCCTCAATTTATCGATTTCGTTTTTGAAGAGGTTTTCCATTTCTGTTCGTATATTCAGCATTAGTTGTCTCAGCTCTTGTATCTCATTTGAACTATTGGTTTGTTCCTTTGACTGGGCCATATTCTCAATCTTCTGAGCGTGGACAGTTATCTTCTGCTGCTGGCGTCTGGGCATTTAGTCAGATTTCCCTGGGTGTCGGACCCAACAAGGTTGTAAGATTTTTCTGTGAATCTCTGGGTTCTGTTTTTCTTATCCTGCCCAGTAGGTGGCGCTCGTGGCACACGTTTGTCTACGGGTCCCACCAGTAAAAGGTGCTGTGGGTCCTTTAACTTTGGAAAACTCTCGCCGTCTGGGAGGTTCGCTAGCCGAAGCAGCTTGGAAGAGTGCCAGCCCGCCCGGGGTCCGAACGCGGGGAGGGTCGCTGGCCGCCGCAGCCCGGGAAAGCGCCCGTCCGAATTTCCTAGTCGGCCCGGGGCACCAAGCGTAGTGGGAGGGCACCAGCCGCAGCGGCCTGCCCGGGAGAGTGCACGTTCCCGGGGAGTCACGGGTTTGGAAGGGGCCCCCCCACCGTCACCGTTCTCTGAAGCCTGGGGATTTCCGATCCAATTCTCTCAGTTGGTCCAGGGGGCCGCGCGTGGTGTGGGCGTCAGCCGCCACGGTTTGAGGGGACCGCCTGTCCAATTCTCCCAGCCAGCCCGGGAAGGGGGAAGGGAGTGACTCCGGCCGCTTGCCGCCCCGCCCGGTGAAGCCCGCGCCCCTCGGCGATCTCACCAGAGCGGGTTCTCTCAGCCAGCCAGCCGTTCCAGGATGGGGTACACTGTCTTTTTTATCTCTGTCGTGGCTTTGGGAGCTGTTCTGTATCGTTTCCACTCCCCTAGTAGCCATCCTGGAGGAGAAACTAAGATCCGCGCGTCTTACTAAGCCGCCATCTTCTCCGGAAGTCCTGAGTGTATATGGTCACTTTATTCATGACAAAGTTCACACTGCAGGGCAATGATGAAATACTAGCTTTTTCAACACAAGGTCCAGAGTCAATCAGGTACCCCAGTACAAGTCCGCGCGGCCGTATGGCATGAAATGGTAGCACAGCAGTCGCATCACCCACTCCTTGGGGAAGCAAAACCGCGACTTCCCGGATTTGGTGGTGTTGCCGCAGAGGGCAGCCGGTATTGCTGACCCTTTTGGTACCGGGTAGGTTGGTCCTCCAGCTCTCTGCACGCTCCTAGCTGCTGCCTGGCAAAGGCAGGTTCCCCCTTCACCTGCAGCCTCTAGGCCGTACCTCCTTCCTTCCCCCTGCCAATTGATTTTTGACAAGGGTGCCAAGTCCACTCAATTGAGAGAGTTCAATCTCTCCAAAATAGTGCCAGGAAAACTATATCCACATGCAAAAGAATGAAAGTGGACCCCTACCTCACACCATATACAAAAATTAACTCAACATTGATCAAAAATCTAAATATAAGAACCAAAACTATAAAAGTCCTAGAAGAAAACATAGGGAAGTAGCTTCAGAACCTTGTTTTAGGCAACAGTTTCTCAAAGCATGAGCAACAAAACTAAAAATGGATTCATCAAAATTTAAAACTTTTGTGCATCAAAGGACTGCATCATGAAAGTAAAAATGCAACTTACATAATGGCAAAATATTTGGAAACTAAATATCTAATAAGGGCTTAATATTAGAATACTTAAAGAATTCTTACAACTCAACAACAAAAGGACAAACAACCCAATTTTAAAAAAGAGAAAAGACTTAAATAGACATTACTCCAAAGAAGATATACAAATGGCCAATGGGCACATGAAAAATGCTCAACATTATTAGCCAGTAGAGAAATGCAAATAAAACACAATGAAATGCCATTTCACACTCACTAGAATAGCTACCATTTTAAAAAAATGGAAAATAACAATTGTTTGAGAGGATGTAGAGAAATAAGGAAACTCTTCTATTGTTTCCATTGTAGCTATTGAGGGGAATAGTTTGGCAGTGCCTCACAAAGCCAAGTATAGAATTATTCTATGGCCCAACCATCCCACTTCTAAGTATATGCCCAAAAGAATTGAAAGCAGAGACTCAAACATATTTTTGCACACTGCTATTCATATTGGCATTTAGGCAAAATTGCCAAACAAGGAAGTAATTTTAAGTGTCCTTCAGCAGATGGATGGTAAATAAAATGTGGCATAGGTATGCAATGGACTATTATTCAGCCATAAGAAAAGAATGAAGTTCTGATACGTGCTACAACATGGATGAATCTTGAAGACATTATGTTGAGTGAAATTAGCCAAACGCAAAAGAACTATTTTGTTCACAAAAGACCTCTCTGATAGGAAATAATTTAAAAAAGCAAATTCAAAGAGCCAAACTTGAATTCAGGTTACCAGGAGCCAGGGTGGGGGAAGGGGATGGGGAATTAATGATTAATTGGTACAGAGTTTCTGTTTGCAGTGACAGGAAAGCTTTGGTAATGGAGGATGATGATGGAACTCCTGTACAATTCTGAATGCGATGGTAACATCAGAACATTGTGAGTGGAGTTAACACCACTGATTTTCATGTTTACATGTGATTAAAAGCGAAAAGTATAAGTTGCAGATGTTTTCAGAAATTAAAAAAAAATACTATAGAATGATTCAATATAAACAGTGAACCCGAATGTAAACTATGTATTATAGTTAACAGTATAATTATAATAATATTGTTTCATCAAGTGTAACAAAAACAATCAACAAATGCAAACTATTAATTTTAGGGAAAACTGCATTTGAAGGAGTGGTATGTAGGAATTCTGTACTCTCTGCATGATTTTTCTATATACCTGTAACTTCTCTAATTAAAAAAAAAAAGACTTTTGCAAAAGCAAAAATAAATAAATAAAAGAAATATGTATGTGGGCTTATTTATGGCAAGACAAACATTTTTAATTGTATTTCTATCTTCACAGGCATGTGAACAGGCATATATCAATAATGTCTGTAAACCGTGTGTGCGTGAGGCTCATGAAGGTAGAATTAGCGATTAGCAGATTAGAAAGGGCATCTTCATGGAGGAGAAAGGATCTGAAGTTAGCTTTAATCATGAATAGAATGTGGAGAAATAGAGAGTATTGAGGAGGACATTTGTAGGAGGAAAACAGTGTAAGTAAGGGCTTAGAGTTGGAAACAGTCACCCCTTGTTTGAGGAGCAAGAAGAAACTAATATGACTACGATGAAGGAATTAGTGCAGAGAAAATTTCAAGAGTCACATTCCCATTGAGAGCCATTCCCCCCATCCTAATAATTACATTTCTTCTTCTTATTATTATTAGTTTTTGCATAGACAGCCACCGGGAATCTCCTGCATGGCAGGCGAGAACTTTACCTGCTGAGGCACCATGGCTTGCCCACATTTCTTAATTTTTAGTAGCTGATAATAAGATGATTTTTAAATGCTAAAACAGCAGTTTCTCTTAGTTCTGTAATAATTTTCAACAAATATTTATTGGTCATCTCTAAAGATCAATAAACCCTGGGGATACAGAAGTCAACAAGACGCTTGGTGCAGGGGCATGTAACCAATGACAAGATGATGTGGTCAGTGCCGTAATGGAAATATTTGTAGTGATCATGGAAAGTGAGCATCTGACTCTGTTCATGGGACTGGGTGGGGGGAGGGGTGCTTCCCAGAGAAAGGGGCATTTTTTTCTGAGTCATATGAGAGAGAAAAGGGAGCCGGGAAAAATGAAGGGATTATACCTGCTAGTAGAAACAATTAAAATGCAAAAATCTGGAATCACTGTGGAGTATGGTGAGTTGTGGGTAGAATGATGGATGAATGTCAAGAAATCTCATAATTGTAAGTGGAAAAGATTGACTCTGCTAAATTGTAAAGGCTTCCAATGACAAATTGACCTCTGGACCTCAGGAGCATGGATGCAGAAGATGGGAGCTTAACTTCAGCCTCTGATAATTACAAAGCAATGTGGCCTTGCTTGTATCATTAAATCTTTGCAGAATCTTAGTTTCCTAATCAGTGAAATGAAAGCCATACAAATGCTAGTTTTGGCTATTGCTATTATTATTGTGTGCAACAGAGAAATCTTGGAAATTTTTAAACAGAGAATGCACATTTGAAAAACATATATAGGAGTGATCCAGGATATGAATTGAAAAGCAAACAGCAAGAGGAAAGAACTCCTCCAGCCCTGATGGAAACTGAACTAAAGTCCTGGCAGCAGGCAAGGAGTGGAATCAATGAGCTTTCCAGGCAAGCATTCCAAGGAAGTGAGGAAGACAGAATTGAGGATAACTGAGTACCATAAGTACCCTGTATGTATATCTCCAAGGTCTATAGATGAGGCATTTATAAAAGAGCAGGTTCTGAATAAAACTATCAGGAAAAAAAGCAGGTTTTGTTTTAGAGAGAATAATAATAGCCAACACATCCTGAGTGCTTATATAGACCAGCAACTGTTCTAAAGCAGCAGTAATCGGTTGAATCATGTCCCACCAAAAAAATATGTTCATGTCCTAACCCTTCAAAACCTGTGGATATACAGTAAAAAACATCTTTGCAAATATAATTAAGCTGAGGATCTCCAGATGAGATCATCCTTCTGGATTCACATGGACCCTAAATCCAGTGATGTGTCATTATAAGAGAAAGGAAGAGGGAGATTTAACGCAGACATAAGAGAAGAGATGGAGGCAGAGCTTAGAGATATGTAGCCTTACAGGCCACAGGCCAAAGAATGCCTAGGGCGACTAGAAACTGTGGATTTCCCTACCCCCAGTGCCTTTGTTTTAAGACACCTATTTTGTTCTGCATTTTGTTATAGGAGCCACAGGAGGCCAACACAACATCTTAACTCTTTTAAAAATCACAATATTCAAGATACTGTTATTAATTCCATTTTAAAGATAAAGAAAAGTAAACACCATAACTTTAAGAATCATCCCCAAGATTATACATCTAGTCATTGGCAGAGCTGAAACTTGAACTTCTGCCATCCTGCTTCAGACCCTGTGCTCCACAGCTGTACAGAGGTGGAAGCAACTGTTTAGTTTAAAAAGCACAGAAAAGTGGTTTAGGTTTCAGTTATTTATGTACTCATCTCACAGTTAAGAGTCTTAGATAAGCTAAAGCTTGTAAGGTATTAAGTACAGTAGCTAATATACAGAAAGTCCTCAATAAGTTATTATTAATATTATTGCATGTGGTATTTGAAACCACAAGAATGGCTCTGTTCTTATCTAAAAAGTCTTCTCTTATTGAAATATAGAGAAAGTTGAATCAAATTTTTATATTAGAGAGGAGTATATGGAGAAAAAGAAATAAGAATAAACCTTATGAATTTAACATTAACATCAATGGACTCGTTTGAACCCTGGACATTAAAATGTAGCAGTAGTAAGAAGAGAATTGAAGGAAAGTTCCCACACATTAGGCAATAAAGGGAAAAAGTTAGCTCAAACAACATGAAAATAAAACAATTCCATAAACTGTATCTTGATTTGAGCACTTAAAACAATAATTAATCAAAAAAACCAAAAAAGAAATAAAGCAACAACAATTAACTTAGGAAAGCAGCACTCCAAACAGAAACTCAAAATAGTTGAATGATTAGCAACCTAACGCTGTCCACAAGATATCAGCATTGGTAAGACCTGAGATAATTTTTCTTTTGCAGTTCCAGGGCTAGGGTTACACGCTTGCTAACAGCATGCTAAAGGCAGAAGACACAACTTATTTGTCAGTCATTGCTGTTTATAATTTCTTGTTCTGTCTTATTCATTCAGTCAACAAATATTAAGTGCCTATGAAGTACAGTCTAAACTCTTGAAATATATAAATCATTTGGACACAGCCTCTGCCTTCAAGGATGAATGTGAGGCAGGCATTAAAAGACATTAGGACAGAGGGTTGAAAAAGGTAGTTCAGTGATGGAATTCTCACTTGTCATGAGGGAGACCCTGGTTCAATTCCCAGTGCATGCACTTCCCAAAAACAAACAAGCAAAAACAAACAAAAAGCAAATGAACAAAAATTCAACAAATGGTGCTGCAATAACGGGATACTCACATGGAAAAAGAATGAAATGTGACCCTGGCCATACAGCACACACACACAAAAAGACTATAGGACAATGTAGCAACACAGAGATATGCTTCGGATATTGATGGAAATACAGGGGAGGAAATCTGGAGACATGTGATGGAGGGTGGTCAGGAAAGTCTTCCTGGAGGAAGCGCTCTATCACAACATGGGCAAAGACAAGAGGGTGAAAGAAAGCATGAGGGATACACGAACTGTACATCTTCAGTGTTGTGAAACACCAAGAAACCAAACTGAGCAAGTAAGCAGAGGTCAGGTTAAAGACATTGTGTATCTTAACATTCTTATGTTTTATCGACTTATCTTCCAGCCCCTTGACTTGCTTCCTTTATCCTGGGGTTGGTATCTTTAAATCAAGAAGCATTTGTTTTGTTCTTTTTAATGAAGATTTGCCGGTTAGATCAATCACAGAACACTGTGGGCTTTTGTTTCTATTGCTGTCAGCACTTCTCAGCCCCTGAATAAGGCACCCTCCAACCAAGATGCAATGATGGCCAGAGGCAGGGAAATCTTTGAAGGCAGAAGGGCATGAGGAAGCCATTCAAACAGAAGAGGCTCAGACTGGCAGATAACTCTCCCATCCCCAAGGTGCACACAGCCTCTCTGGTAGGAAGTGGGAAAGAGCATTCAGCTCTAATTTTGTCTCCAAGATAACAGTAGCATAAAAAGTATTACAACTAAATTCATATTTCCCATCTTTCAGTCCTCTGTGACACGAAGGAATAAGGGTCTCAGTGCTTAACATAACTCAGTGCTGTTTCTTTCCTTTAAAATCAGAAAAAAATACTTTTAACAAAGCGTTGCTTAAATATGCCAACATCCATCTTAGTGAGAGAATCCTCCAATTCAAGGCTCTCTCATGTCTATTTCTCAGAATCACTCTGTTTTCTCACCACAGGTTCTGCCTTGAAAACTTTTTTTCTGGTTAAAATGAAAATGATAATCTGAATATACTTCCCTCCTCCAAATCCTCTCCCTATTTAGGTGTTATTTCAGAAAGGTGGTTTAAGAGGAAAGAAAAAAGCAAAACAACTTGACCACACACATATATGCAACACTCAACCATCCCCAACTCAAAATAAAGCACAGTTGAATAGTTTGCTTGGGACTATCCAAATAGTTACTAAAAGGAAATGATTCTGCATATCAAGAGGTAGAAGAAATGCCTAGGAGGACAGATTCTGATGAGATTTACCACTGTGCTCTGTCAAAAGCAACATAGCCATCAAACATCAACCTACAAATAATGGTAGTTACTCCCAATAAGTGGTGCTTTCTGTAGGACAAGCGGTTTCTTTATTTGACTACCATGTGTTTTTTTTTTTTTTTTTTTTTAGGAAAGACAGAGAGAAGGAAGGAAGGATAGAAGGAAGGAAGGAAGGAAGAAAGGGAAACATTTTTAAACATTTTCTTGTTTTATTGTATTCTGTTTCTCCGTTTTTGTTACATGGGCTGGGGCCGGGAATCGAACCGAGGTCCTCCGGCATAGCAGGCAAGCACTTTGCCCGCTGAGCCACCGCGGCCCGCCCCATGTGTTTTTGAAGAGACTTAGTATTACATGGTTTAAAAATAATATGATAGAATTGCTGGAGACTGTTTTGGAAACACCTACTCTGAACCCAGCCGTACAGACAGAGCCACAGAGTTGGTCAATTTCCCCTGTTAAAACTTCCAGAACAAAAAGTGTACAATTTTATGTCACCAGAAAACATGCTGTCTTGACAGGAAACGTTAAGTAGATCCCTGGGGATAAGTACTGCTGCAGAATCATGAAGGAATTTTAAATATTTAGTGTGTGAAAATACCACAAATACAAAAGGAGGTGTTGAGGTGAAAATGAACACTAGATGCCATTGAAAAATAATTTGTAAGTTTTTTTGTGATAAAATTAATTTTTTATTTTAAAAGTGGTTCCTTGGTGGTATGTATAACTACAAATGCAAAACAAAAATGTCCCTAGAGAACATCTGTTTAAATGCTTATCAAGAGAGTGATTTTCATATACTATGAAAAATAACATACAGAAGATAGAAGCATTTGAGACTAACTACCCAATCCTTTTAAGGTAGTGTGATATGAGAAAGACCAAAGAGTTAAAAGTTTTCTTTGATATAATCTCATCTCCTTCTGCATATATTTTTCATATATTTTCTTTGTCATTACTGCTTCTTGATAAAAACATTTAGAAAACTAGGGATAGAAGAGTATAATGAAAAGCCCACAGCTAACATCATACTTAACAAGGAAAGCCTGAAAGCATTCACTGTGAGATGAGAAACAAGACAAGGATGCCTACTGTCATCACTCATTCAACATCATACTAGAAGTTCTAACCAGAACAACAAAGCAAGAAAAAGAAATAAAAGGTACCTAAATTGGAGAAGAAAAAGCAAAACTCCCTATTTATACATGGGAATGCTGGGAATATATATAAATATATATACTCTCTATATAGAGTTTATCCTGAAAAATAAAAAAAAAACTACTAGAGCTAATAAATGAATTCAACAAAGAGGTGGGGATAAAGATCAACACCCAGATATCAGTAGTGTTTCTGTACATCAGTAATGAACAACCTGAAGAAGAAATCAAGAAAAAATTCCATTTACAATTGTATCTAAAAAAGTCAAATTACCTGGGAATGAATTTAGCCAAGGATGTAAAGGACTTGTACACAGAAATCCACAAAGAATTGCCAAAAGAAATCAAAGAAGACATAAATAAATGGAAGGCATTCCATGTTCATGAATTGTAAGACTAAGTATTGTTAGGATGTCAATTCTACCCAAAGTGATTTACAGATTTGATGCAAACCAAGTCAAAATCCCAACGGCCTTCTTTGCAGAAATGGAAAAGCCAATCATCAAATTCATTGGAAGGGTAAGTTCCCAGAGTAACCAAACATCTTGAAAAAGGATAAAGCTGGAGCGCTCACACTCCCTCATCTTATAATGTATACAAAGCCACAACAATCAAAACAGCATGGTACTGGTATTAGGAAAGATATATGGAACAATGGAATCACATTAAGAATTAGAAATCAACCTCACATTTATGGCCAACTGATTTTTTTTTTTAATTGTGAAAAATAGCATATACCTTCTTGCCTGCCATGTGGAAGACCCGGATTTGATTCCCAGCCCATGTACTTCTCTCCCCCATAAAAGAAACTCAACAAATGGTCACATGGAAAAAAGAATGATGGGACCCCTACTATACAGCATACAAAAAAAGAGAATAGCATATATAAAAAAGGAATAAATTTCAAAGCATATGACAATTAGTTATTAAACAGATTTCAGAGTTTGATATGGGTTATAGTTCTGCAATTTTAGGGTCTTCCTTCTGGCTGCTCCACGACACTGGAGACTAAAAGAAATATCAATACAATGATTCAACAGTCATACTCATTTGTAAATCCTATCTTCTCTATTATAACTCCACCTTCTCCTTTGATCTGTCTCCCAATCTTTACAAGTATTTAGGCTATGCCCCTTCTAACATTTTCATATTGGAGAGGGCTGTCCCATTTTAATTGTGTATTTAAATTAAATACACAGGGGTATTTAATTGGAGTTCCTGCTTTCAATTCTTTGGAGTAAAAGGTTAACACCTCTGGGTTTCAGGACTTATCTGGCCTATGAACCCATCTGGAGGTTGTAGGTTCTAGAAAGTAATCATAGTGAATAGAACCTCTGTACAATCTCAGATAAAGCCCTAGGTATTCTTTGGAGTTGGCAGAAATGATTTTGATTGGGGTTTGGCAAACCAGGGCAAAGAGTAATATCTAGCTGAAGCATGCATAAGAGTAGCCTCCAGAATAGCCTCTCAGTTCTGTCTGAACTCTCTCAGCCACTGATACCTTATTTGTTGCAATTCTTTTACCCCTTTTGGTCAGGATGGCATTATTGATCCCATGGTGCCAGGGCCAAGCTCATTCCTGAAAATCATGTCCCACATTACCAGGAAGACTTTCACCCTGGGTGTCATGTTCCATGTAGTGGGGAGATAATGATTTTGCTTGTAGAGCTGGGCTTAGAAAGAGAGATGGCCAACTGATTTTTGGCAAGGATGCCAAGTCCACTTAATTGGAAAAGAATAGTCTCTTTAACAAATGGTGCTGGAAAAACTGGATGCCCATGTATACAAGAGTGAAGGTGGGCCCCTACTCATGCCATATATAAAAATCAACTCAAAATGGATGAAAGACCTGACTATAAGAATCAGTATTATAAAAGTCATTGAAGAAATCAAAGAGAAACATCTTCAGGACCTTGTATTAGGCAATGGTTTCTTAGACTTTAGACACCCAAATTACAAGCACCAAAAGAAAAAACAGACAAACGGGATGTCATCAAAATTAAAAACTTCTGTGCATTAAAAAATTTCATCATGAATGTAAAATGACAACCTATAATGGAAGAAAATATTTGGAAATCACATATCTGATGAGATTTCATATTCAGAATTTACAAAGTCCTACAACTCAACAACAAAAAAGACAAACAACCTAATTAAAAATAGGCAAAAGACTGAAAAGACATTTATCCAAGGAAAACATATAGATAGCAAAAAAAAACATGAAAAGATGTTCGACATTATTAGCCATCAGAGAAATGCAAAACAAAGACACAATGAGATACTGTTTCACACCCCAAGCATGGCTACTATTAGAAAAATATTAAATTGCACTGTTGAGGAGGATGTGGAGAAATAGGTACACTTGGTCATTGTTGATGGGAATGTAAAATGGTGCAGCCACTGGGGAGCACAGTGTGGCAGTTCCTAGGAAAGCCAAGTATAGAATTACCATATGACCCAGAAATCTAAATTCTAAACACATACCCCAAAGAATGGAAAGCAGGGACTCAGACATTTGCACCCCAATGTTCACAGTGGCATTATTCATAATTGCCAAAAGATGGAAGCAACCCAGGTGGCCATCAACCAATGAATCATGAACAAAATGTGGTCTAAACACACAACGGAATATTATGCAGCTGTAAAAAGTAATGAAGACCTGACACATGTGACAACGTGGATGAACTTTGAAGACATCATGCTATGAAATAAGGCAGATATAAAATCAATTGTGTGATTTCACTGATGTGAAATAATTAGAATAACAAAATTCATAGAATAAGAAAATATAATACAGGTTACCAGGGGACAGAGTGGGAGTTGGGAATGGGGTCCCAATACTTAAATTGTACAGAATTTTTATTTATCTAGGATATAGGAAAGTTTTGATAATAGATGGTGGTGATGGTAAAACAACGTCATGAATGTAATTAATAGCAGTGAAATATATATTTGTATACCATTTAAAGGGGAAATTTTAGCTTGTATCTATGTTACTAGAATAATTTTTTTTAATATCCATAGGACTGAACAACACATATAATGAACCATAGCATAAAACATGGACTATAGTTAATAGTACAATTACAAAAATTTTCTTTCATCCGCTGCAGCAAATGTATTACACTAGAGCAAGGTGTTAACAGGATAGTATATGAGAACTGCGTACTTTGTGCATAATTTTTCTGTAAACCTATAACTTTTCTAATTAAAAATATTTAAAAACCAATTCGAGACCTATCTGGCATGCACATAGCTTCTGATTTCTTTTCCTGGATTTTATTAATTCACTACCTATATATGGTTGACAAGCTATATGTATGGTAAAGTGAAATTGGAAGACCATTTGTCAGCACAATTTGTTTTAAACCCTTGAATAGTAAAGCAGAAAAAGGGGCCGGATTGGCGTTCTTCTAACTCAGTCATTTCTCTAGGTGCATTCCATGGAAAACCATTACACAAGTCAGTTAGGGATGGTTATATACTTTAAAGGGTTCTATTTGCAAATAAATTTGAGAAAAGCTAGGTGAAATCAAGTTAAAACAGGCTTCTCTTTTTTTGGCATGGATTCTAAATCCTTGCTGTGTGAATGAGTATCGTTAATCTCCAAGGAAAGAGTATATTATCCAGCTTATTGGAGGGCACACAGGTGGTTCAGCGGTTCAGTGCTCACCTTTCATGCAGGAGACCTCGGTTCGTTTCCCAGACTATGAACCGCCCCCACCCCCCCACCAAAAAAAAAAGAAAAAAAAAAAAGCTTATTTGATTGAGCAACTGTTTTTCTCTATAAGCATTGCCTGGAATCACAATTGGGAAATACTGGAAAATTAAGAGCTTAATTGGTGACTGAAATCTTAATGTTGCTTCCAGTTCCCCCACTACAGGAATATCCCATCCCTCAAATCCTGTAAAAGTCCTCTCCAAACCTCCGATCTTCCCCGTGGATTGTAGCTTATATAAGGTAACAGGCTAGAGCACCACATTTAAGCAAACTTAGTATCTCTCACCAGTTGTGGGCTTGACTCCACTCACAGTTGTGACAGGCAGCATGCTAATAATTTATCCACTCTTCAAATAGGGTCCATAAATTGTAAAAATAAGCCCATACTAAATATTAACTATATGCCAAGCACCATTTTGATGCAATACACATTTGTTCATTGTTTATAATTATCTTGATGCAACATAATTTGGACCTTATGAAAGAGTTGACACCCAGGAAAGTTACAGAAACCACTGTTTACTGCCACCATTATCTATTGTGTATTGTGTAGATGTCTATAAGATAGTATTCATTGTCTCATATAGGGTATTATTTATTGTAATGTGGACATGACATGCACCAATTCAACAATTCAATACAAATTCCATTAGGATAAAGTGAGCACAAGTTACTCTCATGGTCATCTCATTACAATGCTGAATTTTTCACATTGATTATAACATTGTAACATTAGAAGCATACTGGTATAATATCCTCATAGCAAGTTAATATTAATGTAGCCAGTGTGATATAATGAATGCTGATAAACAACAAATTAAGAATCCATTAGACTGCTTTTATAATCTTCTAAATTAAATTTATTAGAAAATTATACGATGTTATTTTTAAGGTTTACAATGTCAAAATGAGAATTTTTCCCTGGAGGCATCTACAATTCTAGTGAGAATACCTTAAATTTGTATATGGCACCAACCAAAAAGAGCATTTACAATTCGCCTTGCTCCTGTTAATGCATATAAGACCATGTGTGATTTTTAAAAAATGAACATTAATTCATCTAAGACTACAGATGTTTTACAAATAGCATTAATCAATTGCTATGTGGGAAAATTTTTAAAGAAGTTTTAAAAATTATAACACTCAGGGAATTGTTCTCTTTATTATTTTTTTAAAACTGAATGTCATAGTAGTGTTTGCAATGGATGACAAAACATATCAGATAATCATTTATAACCTAGAAGTGTTCCAATTATATCTCAAAGCTGGTAGCCTAACTTTAAACATAGGTTTCATCTTATGAATAGGTTTAAAAAGGAAAAACACCTAGAGAGTAGAATTCCTCTTGAGATGCTCAAAATGACTAAGGAACCTACCCTTTATCATAAAAGTAATGAAAAGAATTTGGGTTTTGGAATTACACAGACTTTCCTATTTCATCTTTTGCTCTTTTACCATGGACTAGTCACTTATCTGTCTGAGTTATCTCACCTATGAATTGATGGTAGAGGAAATGATAACATAAGGATTAGCAATAACATATAACCTAGTACATGGTAGGCACTCAATAATATCCTAGATACAATACTCAATAAAAGATGCAAATCCTTAATCTCCTTTTTAAAAACTCTTTATGAAACGTCTTGATTATGAATCACCAGCTAGCAAGTAATCATAGTCTAGAATTTTCTTGATGTGACATAGTCAACTTAAGTGATTTTTCTCCCCCAATCTAAGGCAAAACATAAGGCATTTAGGCATCTCATTGTTAGAATAGGCGTTAGAAGATAGGAGGAGGAAAGGACATCAGGAAACTCTTGTGTGGGGCAACACAAAGAGGGTAGAGGAAAGGAAAAGGACCCAGAAAAGATAGTCCTATAAATTTGGTTTGCCACATTGTCTTGCTCTGCCACCTCCCCTGACAGTTTGAGAGCATCTTAAGAAGCTGAGATTGTATCTTATTTATTTTCAGTTGGCCACAGTGCCCAACACAGATTGAAACATGGTGCTCAGTGAGCATAGGGAGAACAGGAAGGAAGAATGAAGAGGTAAGGAAAAGGTACTAGGAAGAAGGGGAGAAGAAAGAAGGGGCCAGATGAGAAAAAAAGAAAGAAGATAAGAAGAAAGAAGAAAGAAGAACAGACAGGAAGACAAGGAAGTGGTTGCTCTTTCAAACAAGAATCAGAACTTATACTCTAAATTTAACCTACATTGATGTTTTCATGATTTTTAAAATTGTTTTCTTACTTTTGTAGTGTAAATTCTTTGGCTCAGAATTGAAACTAAGAAAACTGTGTAGTGGGCAGTAGGGCTCTCAGTGATGGTGGGACCAACTTCACCAGGTCCAGACAGATGGGGGAGCCAGACAACAAACTCATTAAATATATTGGTTTAAAAAAAAAAAGAAAAGAAAAAATGGGGGTACACAGGTAGTTCAGGGTAGAATTCTTGCCTGCCATGCAAGAGACTAGGGTTCAATTCCCAATCCATGCACACCAAAAGAAAAAACAGAATTCAACAAATGGTGCTGCAATAACAGAAAACAATGAAAAGTGACCCCCCACTGCAAAACATAAAACACACACACACACACACACACACACACACACACACACACAAGAAAACAACATACTGGTATGATGGCTAAGCCTTTCCTCTAATAACAGCCTGCTCACATATAGGACACAACCAAATTTTAGCCATTTCTCTTTGTGAGCCCTCAGAAAATCTATGCTTTTTTCTTTGCCTCTGAGACTCTGAATTATTTTCTTTCAATTCTATCTAATACATGGCTGTAACAACCATTTGCTGCCATATTCCCTGCTTCATAACATCCTTTAGCCCTTTGTCCTAGCTCCCTTACCTGTCACATGCAATTTAAACTCAGTCGGTTAGCTTTGTTCATAGTGCTAAAGAGGCTGAGATCAAAGGTTAAATTTCAGAATAAGCTTATAAATTCCTGGACTCACAGACATTAGAGTATGAAAAGAACCTTAACAACGGCTTATTACAACCCTCTTATTTTACAGATGAGATCATTAAGGCCCAGAAAAATCAAGTTCACAGAGAAAAAGCCTCTATACATGGCCGCAGAATGACCTTTAATCCTAGGCAATCATCTTGAAAATTCTTGTTTTGTATTTCCAGAGCTCAGGCAAGAACATGAATCGTATCACGTAATTATCCTACTCCCAGGGGAGGCAGGGAAACCACAAACCCTTTCAGTTCTCTTCCTCTAATTGCCAAGACCTTTCTCACTGAAGCATTTGTCCTAATCCTTAGCCCCACCTTGCATGTCTCTATTATATACCTGAATATCGAGGAGGAAGGAAGCCACACGAAGATCATGGAGAACACACAGAGGTGGTGGTGAGATGCAAAGATCCTGCAGACAGATGAGGGTTCAAGTCACAGCCCTGCAACCTCTTAGCCCCTCTTACTTTGGGCAAGTCACTTAACCTTACTAAGCCAAAATTTTGTAACTCAAAAAATAAGGATAATAGTAGGTCCTAACTTGTAGAGTTCTTGTGAGGGTCAGGTGAATAACCATGAAGCAGCCTTTCCCTATCAGCATTTAGGCTCTCGTTTTTGGCATATGTTGCAAGCCTAGAATCCCCCATTTCTCATGGTGAGTTTCTTCTTGGATGGGAGAAATCCCATCTCCTTTCCTGACAGATGATCTCAACTGGGACCACCTCAGTCTATTGGAGGTGTTCTGACAATATTGACCCTCAAAGAGGAAGTGATGAAGAATTCGATCCCTTTTATTCCTAGAAAGCTTCTTGTACCTTGTGGAAATATGCTTTCATTCTCCCTGCCCCACACACACCCACCAGCAACCACTATATACGAAGGGCATAAAGAGAGGCTGCTACTATCTGGCCAAATAAAACCCTGTCCCAGCTTCCTCCAAAAAAGCTACACCTGCTACTGTGCGTTCACATCTCCGAAAACAGTCAAGTAGTTCTTTCCAGAATAGAGAAGGTCTGGTGCAAGCTGACCTCATATCGCCAATACTAGAGACACACTTTTATATAGCAGTTATTCTTGCTATAAAATATTCCAACATTCCTTCTCACTGGACAGCACCAACAAAATTATAATAATATCATTTAGTACATTACTATTATGTCCTAGCATTTTTCATGTGATTATTTATTCCTCAAATAATCCTATTATGCCCATTTTTCATATGGGGTAAAGTATTTTACAAAATGTCACTTAGCCGGGAGACAGCAGAGTCAGCATTCACATCAAGTCTGCATGATTCTGTAATGCATGCCCTAACAGCATCTTAATTTACAGAATTCTGCACCAATGGAATGAAAGCAAGAGGCTTAAAAGGCATCTGTGGCAGAAAGTTTTAAGTCTAGGTCTCAGCCAGTAACTGAAGCTCAATAACTGTCTCGTAGCAGAGACAGTTTAGAGCAAAGGCCCAAGTGAAGTATATGTAATGGACCATACTTGCCAGTGGCTATGGGATGTGGGAGAAAAAGAGTTGTTGGGCGGCCTGCATTGCTAGAGCTCTTACTTTGAGCTCCCACTACAAATTCAGCCCAGCACTGGCTGCAACCCACGAAATGTCAGAACCAAAAAAAAACCTTCCATGAGACATAGCAAGTCCTGGTCAATGTTAAATCTAGTGATAAGTTGAAAGATGTGTATAAAATATAAAAATAGCCAAAATGACTAACTCAGAGGCTGCCACATTTTTAAGAAAATAAAAAAGGAAAAAAAGACAGATAACACTGCAAACATCTCTCTATAAATCTATATATATGACTATTTTTCTAACAACTTGGCATCCAATACAAGCCATCATTCTAGGAGATATATATCTGCCAAGATTAAAATCACCTGCAAAGATCAGAGAACTTATCCCTAATAGCTTTGAGATGGCATATAGTTTATCAGTTATAGTGTGGGGAGTACTTGAGCTTTATACTGCTTATCTGGACAACTGCAGCAAGAAAACCTGTGAACTCAGTGAGCCGTGGTTCTTGGGAGAAAAGGTTTCCCAGTAGTCAGGAGGATTTATTCTGGATTACAGACACTAGAAGGGGGTGGTGTCTTGAGGAAGATGTGTTATCCAGGAACCTATCTGTCATTTGGTCAGAACTACCAAGTTCCTTGAAGGTGCTCTGAGCAGTGGACACTTTGCACCAGGGATGGGTGAAGAGTAATCATAAGCAACTAAAGATGTAAACAGCATAATTCCACCTGGGTACTGCCCCTCCTTTGCTCTATTTCATGAAACCAGCTGGGCTTAAGCCCAGCTTTATCCTCTGGCTCCTTTTACTTCTTTGTTTCCTTTGATTAGACTTAGTGCTTAAGTCTGCATCTGCCCTTTGGTCCCATGAGCACTGACTTTTGTTTTGAGCCAAATCCAGGGGTTCAGAAACTGAGATGGTTTCTATTAGGGAGTTTCTCCTTCTACAGGCTAGCATAGATTAAATCAGTGGTTCTTAAACTGAAATGTGCATCAGATCCACCTGGAGGGCCAGTTAAACCACAGATCAGCTAGTGCCTGCCCATGCAAAAAATAATAATAATAATAAGGTAAAACACAGATCAGAAACCCACCCCCAGAGTTTCTGATTCAGTAGGTCTAGAATGGGACTTGAGAATTCATATTTTTAACAAGTTCCCAGTTGATGCCAATGCTGCTGGTCTAGGAATCACCCTTTGAGAACCACTGGGTTAAACAAACACATAGCAGTGATGCCTTAGAAATTCTAGCCTATGATGAAAGTTTGGATGTTGTGACTTTTCATCCAATCCTACAGCAATTAATAGACATTTAACATTCAACTACGGTGTATAAATTTTAAGGGCTGAAGGAGAGGAAGATGGATAAGTACCTTGAAGGGGAAGGATTTAAGCAAAAGCTTAAAAGGAAAACAGAAGAAGATCGGTGGAAAGAAGGAGAAAGAATGCCCCAAGAAACCACCTGATCAAATAAGAGGGGTTGAAATTAGTGAGATCAAGTTCTTTACTATCATATGATTATTTTTTCCCCCCAGTGTTTCATTTTCCACCCTTCGCATTCCCTCCATTCAGTCAGCTACATTGGTCGAGGTTGCTGGCCTGGGGGAAAGAATGCAACAGCAGAAAGGAAAGAGGAGAGTCATTTCTTTTGGGTTCTTTGAGTTTCAAAATGTTTGGGCTTTTAGTAGAGTGGAAAGACTCATGTTATATGGATAAAAGCACTAGGGGAAAGTGTGAGCATTTGTTTTCTCCACCCTACAGACCAGAACATTTGGGATGAGGGAGAAGAGGAGGACACAAGGACAGACGACACCAAGGAAATATGGACGCCCCACTTGATGCCTTAGTTCACTTTCAGCACCTGGGCCCTGGACACAGGAAATCTCTGATTTTACTGAAGTTGAGTTTTCATCAGCCCTAGAATGATGGCTTGATTGGAAGCCAAATTGTTAGAAAAACAAAGTCACACTTCTTGCATACCTCATGCTCTGAGATTCATATATGCCACAGAAGTCTAGTGTTTGCTTGGGATGTTGAGGAGGCTGGCCTGGTTGGGTGGAACATATTGGAAAGAGAGTGAGGAATTAGATTGTGCAGGCAAAGTGAGACCACAGTATGGTTGCCTTAGATATCACGGGGAAGTAAAAGTAGTAAATTCAGTTCCTGTGCTGAAAACCAATGCTATCTGGCTATGGCTTCAACTTCTAGTACCCCTACACCCTGCTCTTCCTTTCCTCAACCACAAACTAGCACTTATGTCATTCTTCAGTGGGATATTAATAAACCATCGTCAGGACCCTGCCTTCTCTTCCCACAGCTGCTGTAACAGCCTACCATAAACTAGGTGGCTTAAAACAATAGAAATTTACTGTCCCCATTCCAGAAGTGAGAAGAAGAAAATAATGAAGATGTTGGCATGGCCATGCTTCCTCTGATGTCTGTGGGGTTTGGGTGGAGGCTTGTCAGCTATCCATGTTATCCTTAGGCTCATGGCATAACTTAATCTCTGCCTCCATCACATGGCTGTCTTTCCTGTCTACCTGTCTGTTTCCAATTTTTTCCTCCTTATAAGGAAATCAGTCACATTAGATTAGGGCCCACCCTAATCCAGTTTTGCCTCATCTTAACTAATAATATATTCAAAGATCCTATTAAAAAATATTTTTATTGTAAACAAACATACAAACATTCTCAACATACAAGCATTCTTGACATGATTACACTCAATGGCTCACAATATTATCACATAGTTATGTATGCGTCACCATAATTATTTTTTTGAACATTTGCAGCTCTCCAGCAAAAGAAAGAAAAAAGGAAAAACTCATACATGTCATACTCCTTACCCCTCCCTCTCATTGATCACTAGTATTTCAATCTACTCAATTTATTTTAACCTAAGATCCCCTATTATTTGTTTATTTCTTATCCATATTTTTTACTCAACTACCCATACTGTAGATAAAAGGAGCATCAGACACAAGGTTTTAACAACCACATGGTCACAGTGCAAAAGCTATAGCAGTATACAATCAACTTTAAGAGACATGGCTACTGGAACAAGCTCTACAGTTTTAGGTACTTCCCTCTAGCCACTCTAATCACCATAAAATAAAAAGAAGATACCCATATAATGTGTAAGAATAACCTCCAGGATAAATTCTCAACTCTGTTTGAAATCTCTCAGCCACTGACACTTTATTTTGTCTCATTTCTCTCTTCCCCCTTTTGGTCAAGTTTATCTCAATCCCTTGATGCCAAGGCCCAGCTCATTCTAGGATTTCTGTCCCATGCTGCCAAAGATGTTTATACCTCTGGGAGTCATGTCTCACGTGGAGAGAGGGAGGGCAGTGAGTTCACGTGCTGTGTTGGCTGAGAGAGAGAGAAGCCACATCTGAGAAACAAAAGAGGTTCTCTGGGGGTGACTCATAGGCTTAATTTTAAGTAGGCTTAGCCTATCCTTTGTGGGGATAAGTTTCATCAGGGCAAACTCCAAGATTGAGGGCTCAGCCTATTGATTTGGTTGTCCCCACTGCTTGTGAGAATATGAGGAACTCTCCAAATGCAGAAATTGAATTTTTCCCCCTCAAAGACCCTATTTGGAAATAGGATAATATTCATGTGATGGAAATTAGGACTTCACATGTCTTTGAGAGTACAATTTGCACTGCTTTGAAAGGATTAGGTACCCTAGAAAAGCCATGTTTTAACATGAGCCATCTTGTGGAAGCAGCCATTCATTTTAAACCCTATTCAGTACTGTAGGTTGGAAACTTGATTAGATTATTGCCACAGAGGATGACACACCCAATTGTGGCATTAACCTTTGATTAGAGGGAGATGTGACTCCACCCATTCCAGGAGGGTCTTGATTAGTTTAATAAAATCATTTAAAAGAGGAAGCATTTTGGAGAGACCTTCGGAACAGCTAGAGAATGATATGAGGGCCATGAGAACCACAAGAGCCCACAAAGCCAGAGCTCTTTGGAGATGAAAAAGGAATAAGCCCCTGCGGGAGCTTCATGAAACAAAAAGCCTGAAGAGAAAGCTAGCAGACATCATCATGCTCACCAATTGCCTTTCCAGTTGAGAGAGAAACCTTGAACTTCATTGGCCTTTCATGAGTGAAAGTAACCTCCTTTTGGTGCCTTACTTTGGACATTTCTATAGACTGGCTTTAATTTCAACATTTTCACTGCTTTAGAACTATAAACATGCAACTTAATAAATTCCCCCTTTTTAAAAGCCATTCCATTTCTAATATATCGCATTCAGGCAGCTAGCAAACTAGAGCACAATTCAATCCATTAAAGACCCTTTGCTAAAGCCTGAACTGAAGGAGAGGTCTCATTTCATTACCATTCAAGATCTTACTTTTCATTTGACATTGGATAATACATACCTGATCATTTACAGAATTATTTCATCCAAGCATCACCTAAATATGTTCATAAAAGTTTATAACTTAGCCTACATATCGCGAAGTGACTGATTGTTTTTAGAATAGGCTCAGCTGGATTTTGTGGTAGACTATACCATTAGAAATAAATAAATCTTATCTTAAAATAAAAGGTATGCATTATTTTCACACCTTCAAGGAAGTTCTCCCAATTATCACCTGGATAGTTCTTTAAACTATCCCAAGGATTTACTTGGAAATTGTGTGAAAAAATGTTTTTTTCTACAGTCACCAGTTCATTGAACTTACTCTTTCACATGTACATGTAAAAGTAAATGCCTGGTTTAGATGCTATTGTAGGCAAATGCATTACTAAAGGAATTGCAGACACTTACCAAAGGATTATGTCCCTAAATGTTAACCACATTTTGCTAAAAGTTAAAACTTAGAATGTTTTCCAGTCCAAAAATCAGAGGTTTGTGCCATCTTTTCTTGCCTCTGGATTTAATGTAGTGTAATTTTAGAAAGTGCTGGTTGATTTTGGATATGTCATATTTTACATTTTCTTAAAACAGAATGAGAAAAAATATTAATAGACTGGATACAGCATCTTTGCAGATTTATAACAGTTGGCTTCTTTTATAGGGTAGTGGATGAGGGAATAATTTTCACCTAATTACATCAATCCCATTAGTACCACTTTGTGGAAAGTTCACTTTATATACAAAATTCCCTTTCTTTCTTTTTTTTTTTTTGGTTCTCTATTTCTATTTTTTTTAATATTTTCACTGAGATAGCTTCATGCACTTAAGTATACAGTCATTATCTCACAATATCATCACATAGTTGTATATTCATCTCCATGATCATTTTCAGAACATTTGCATCAGTCCAGAAAAAGATATAAAAAGAAAAAAACCACACATTCCATACTCCTTAGCCTTCCCTCCCATTGACCCCAGTATTTCAATCTACCCAATATTTTTTACCCCTTATCCTCCTCATATTATTTATTTATTTATTGTCTTTATGTTTTTACTCATCTGTCCATAGCCAGACACAATCACATGGTCACATTATAAAACCTATATAGTTATACAATCATCTTCTATAATCAAGGCTACTGGAATATAGTTCAACAGTTTCAGATACTTCTCTCTAGCCATGCCAATACACCAGAAACTAAAAAGGAATATCTATGTAATGCATAAGAAAAACCTCTAGGATAACCTCTCAACTCTGTTTGAAATTCCTCAGCCACTGAAACTTTATTTTGTCTCATTTCTCCCTTCGCTCTTTTGGTCAAGAAGGCACTCTCAATCCCATGATGCCAAATACTAGCCCATACCTGGGAGTCATGTCCCACATTGTCAGGGAGACTTACATCCCCTGGGAGTCATGTCCCACCTAGAAGGGAGGGTAGTGAATTTATTTGCTGAGTTGGCTTAGAGAGAGAGGCCACATCTGAGCAACAAAAGAGGTTCTCTGGGGGTGACTCTTGGGCATAATTGTCAGTAGGGTTAGCTTTTCCTTTGCAGGAATAAGTTTCATAGGGGTAAACCCCAAGATCAAGGGCTCAGCCTGTTGAATTTGTTGTCCCCACTGCTTGAGAGACTATTAGGAGGGAAGTTTAATATTTCCTCCTCTTTGCCCAGTCTCCCAAAGGGACTTTGCAAATACATTTGTATTCTCTGCCCAAATTATTCTGAGATACAGCAGGGCATCACACTAACCTATACAAACCAACAAGATCCCATGCCCTATCCAATATTCCATGTGTTTATGGTGTTCAAATAAACTAACCTTACAAGTTAAATTAGATAATACGTTAAATTTTGCAACAAATATGCATCTCTTGTTTTGGTCTCACACAGAAGTTGAAGTTTTAAAATACGGACTGTATCATCCTTTACATGGTATTACAATTTACCTTAGTCCTATCCATATCAGCTTCATTCATATCCCTAGTCAAAGTCTGATCCCTTTCTCAACTTTTTCAACAGTTTCTGCATGGGGTAATACTGACTTTCATAGTTTCAGAGCTCTAACTCTGAGTCTCAGGTGTCACGCAAATACCCAAAGTTCCAGGGAATAATCAGGTTATACTCAAATAACTCAGTATTTTAGAATTTAGAAATAACAGTTACAACTCTGGAATAGATGTGATTGATGTAAGTACTTACAATTTAGGAACATTTGCAATAGATCCAACCTGATAACCCATGCTCTTGACTTCACTTCTCCAAGTTAATTATAGTTGGTCCATATGAGTGAGGCATGATAACATTTGTATCTTTGCTTCTGACATTTCATTCAAACATACCATCCTCAAGATTCATTCACCTAGTTGCATGCCTTCCAACTTCATTTCTTCTTACAGCCACTTAGTAGTCTGTTGTATGTATACACCACAGTTCCCCCTTCCATTCTCAGTCAATGTACACTTAGACCGCTTCCACCCACTGCAAATCACAAACCGCCAAGTGTGCAAATGTCCATTCATGTCCCCACATTCAGTTTCTCCAAGCATATATCTAGCAACAGGGTTGTAGGATCATATGACAATTGCCTTCCTTTTGATGAATAAAACATTTATTTGGTTTCCTGAAAGGAAACTAAAAAATTAATCTGAGAATATGCACTTGATATCCAAATGCACTTTGCAGTTAATGTGAAGAGCTGGGCATGTGACAGAGAAAATGCGAGGAAAGGAGGAAGGCTGAACAAAGTATTAAAAAACAGTTTTCAAGATAGGTAAAATTTGAGAAGATCATTTCTAAACTTTTGGCTTAAAATCCAGGCATCTAAAGGAACACAAAATATTGATATTAGGGATCTAAAGTTAGAGTTTGTGCACTGAAAGGTGAAAAGAAGGGGAGATACTAGTAACAGTAATTGTAAGACTCAGAGAGTGGCCATTCTATGTTCCTGAAATAAATTGTAAACCAGACTAGAATCTTGACTAGGTGTTTTGAGCCAAGTAAAGTATGAAAGTGTACTCAATGTCCTAAACCCCATGTGTACCTCTGATGTGGCCAGAGCACAGTGCTTTTCCAAAAATGATCTTTAGATTCACAACAGCAACACATTCAACCTTCTGTCAACAAAAGCATCCATGAAAATAGCACTGCCCTTTATGTCCACTAGCCCATGTCCTTGAAAGAGTCAAAGCAGAACTAAAGGCAAACAAGTTCTATGCCAAAGGAATTAAGTAACAGGCTTTTGATACACTTTTTATGACTTTCCATATTTTGCATGTTTTAACAGAGGAATTTATGTCTAATAAAGAAAACTATTGATTTGTTTTACAGCAATAAAATATGAATTTTAAATCAGAATATTCATTTAATGGAGTATTTACAATCTTTAAAACATGTAATGACAGAAAAGATGTTTGATAGCTGTCAAGTAAAAAAAATTACAAACCAGTGTAGAGTAAGTATAGTTTTGTTTTGTTTTTCAAAAGGTAAAATCATGACTGTCATACAGATATAAAATAACCACATGTCAAAGATACTATTTAACTCAATATTATTAAATGAAGGAAGCAAGATATTACCATCAGTTCAAAGGAGAAATGAAAGAACCACACATTGACATGGAATAATGAATTCCAAAATATATTCACAAATAAACACATAGCTATTTTTTTTTCCTGGGGGAGTTATGGCGGAGGGTTGTCTCTTTACTGGACAAAAGTTATCTACAAGTCTATAGAAAAAAATTATTTGCATTTCTGTCAGTCATTTGCACATTACAAGGGTTAAAAATAGCCTAGTTGAAGACTAGGTATATATCCCTATAGCAGTGTTCCTCAATCTTTTTTTTTTTTTTTCATTATTATCCCTGCAGACTTTTTAGGTACCTTTACATAATCTTTTCCCTCAATTTAAATATTAAGGAATCAAATTTTGTCAGGTAGAGTTGAAATCTGGAGGGCCACAAGCCATCGTAATAGCTATGATTTTTCCACCCCTCAAGTACCAATTTTGTCCTCTTGGGGATGATTAAGAATTCATGTCTGATGGGATAAGATAATCTTTGGAGGCCTCAATATTCCATAGAAAGTATATCTAGTACTCTCTTTAGCCTATGTCAAGCTCTTAAATTGCCTCTTATTATGCAATAATGTTTGTTTGTTTTTTGCATGGGCAGGCACTGGAAATCAATAATGTTGTCTTTAAAATAAAATATAGGGCAGCCATGGGGGCTTACTGGCAGAGTTTTTGCCTGCCATGCTGGAGACCTGGGTTCATTTGCCAGTTCCTGCCTATGTTAAAAAAAAAAAAAAAAGCAACAACAAAAACCCCACAAATAAATACATATATATTTCTTATGTGTGCATATATATATTAAAAGAGATAAAAAACACAGTTTTAAAAGATAGAGATAAAGAACATAGTTTTAAAAGATAGAGATAAAAAACATAGTTTTAAAAGATAGTTTATACCAGTGGTCAGCAAACTACATTCTGTAGGCCAAATTCAACCTGCTGCCTGTTTTGGTAAAATAAAGTTTTATTGGAACATAGCCACACATTGTTCACTTACAGTCTCATATTGCCTCTGGCTACTTTCACACCACAACTACAGAATTGAGTAGTCATGACAGAGACAGCAGGGCCTACAAAGCCTAAATTATTGCTTATTCAGCTGTTTATAGAAATTTTGCCAACTCTAGTTTATATTAAAATGTTGAGGGTAATTACCTCTTATGCCTGTTTGAAGCTATTATGCACCCCAGAAAAGCCATGTCCTTTAAGCCTCATTCAATAATGCTCAGTGGGACCTTTTTGATTGCTTCCATGGAAATGTGACCCACTCAACTGTGGGTGCTGAGTTTTGATTAGATGGTTTTCATGGAGCTGTTTCTCCACCCACTCAAGGTATGGTTGTTTCCTAGAACTCTTTAAGAGGGAGCTATTCGGAAAAAGTTCATGCAGCCAGAGACTATTGGAGATGCATAAAGAAATTAACAAAGCCCATGCAGCCAGAGACCATTGGAGATGCATAAAGAAAACACCCTTGGGGAGCTTCCTGAAACCAGAAGCCAGGAGAGAAAGCTAGCAGACTTCACCATGTACACCCCTAGCTGAGAGAGAAACCCTGAACTTCATCGGCCTTTCTTGAGTAAAGATTACCTCTTGTTGGTGCCTTAATTTGTATTTGTATCACAGCCTTAGAACTGGAAACTTGCCACTTAATAAATGCCCCTCTTTAGAAGCCATTCCATTTCTGGTATATCATATTCCAGCAGATTTTACAAATGAAAACACTTCTGGTTAATAGAATAATGAATTATTTTAATCACTTAACCTACATTTCCTATAAATATGCTTTACTTATTGAGGAAACAAAAACATTTAAAAATATTTATTAAGCATCAGTTCTGTACAAAGCTCTTGAGGGATATAAGTATAAGACATGGTTCTTGGCTTTTAAAAAGCTTCTACTATAACATTGTTGGGATGAATTGGTGTTTTGTTATAGAATGTGGCTGTATAATTTTACACAAGTAAGCTAAAAATAGGAAAAGCAGATAGAGACAGAGAAAAAAGGTAGCATTAGCAAATATGAGCTGGGTCAATGTAAATTTCTAGGTTAAATTTTGGACTTTTGAGCCTTAAATATCAATCTCTACAGACTATTCTATCTATCCATTCAGCTTTATACTCACTGAGGTCATTAAAATCATTTATGCTAGAAGCTGCTACGAGAAGATATCTTCCAGATTCACAGTATTCCAGAATTTACCTGGCCCTATTTTTATTCTTTTCCTATCCAAGTTTCAAGATAATGTAACTTAATAGAGCAACTCAAAGTAATGTGGCATTCCATTGTTTGTTCTCTACAGCTCCTGGAAACCCACATTACCAGGAACTTTTGCCACAAAGGGTCCTTTTAATCTCTGAATGAAAATATTTTATGGTAGCTATCCTTTGTAATACAGGAATCTTTGATACCTAAAGCTATCAAGACCCAGGTAAAATGTTTTTCTCATTTTTCAATTCTTGGAATTTAAGAACAGGGCCCCTTAAATCCAGGATATTTACAGAATGAGAATTTTACCTGTTTGTAAGATAAACAAGTAGATAACTTAATGAACGGGTCTTTGGGAAATTAAAAATTTTAAATTTTCAGCTCAGAATTTCCCAAGAGAAAGTATAAGACTGTAAACATTAAACCCAAATTAATTCAATAGATATTTGAGGATCTAATACATCAGTTATTCCCAACTATGTTGTCATTATACACAAGTTCCGATCAATAGTAAGGGGTGTCTCCAGTAACATCACTGTGCTGGTTTGAAGCTACTATGTACCCCAGAAAAGCCATGTCCTTTAATCATCATTCAGTACTACCAAGTGGGATCTTTCTGACTGTTTCCACGGAGATATGACGTACTCGGTTGTGGGAGATACTTTTGATTAGATGGTTTACATGGAGATCTGTTGCCACTCATTCATGGTGGAGTTGCTTACTGGAGTCCTTTAAGAGGGAACCATTTTGGAAGAAGCTTCAGAGTCACCAGAACCAACAGCGTCCACATAGCCAGAGAACTTTACAGCAGGCTTCCCCCAGGGAAGCCTTATGAAATGAGGACAGAAAGCTAGTAGGCATTGCCATGTGCCCTTCCAGCTGAGAGAGAAACCCCAAACTTCATTGGCCCTTTCTTTGGAGTTAAGGTATCTTTCCCTAGATGCCTTAATTTGGACATTTTCACGGCCTTAGAACTGTAAACTTGCAACTTAATAAATTTCCCTTTTTAAAAGCCATTCCATTTCTGGTATATTGAATTCCAGTAGCTTGCAAACTAACACAGTCACTAATAAAGGTAAAATACTAAAGTTTGCAAATTATTTACTTTTTTCAGAAAATAGATTCAAGATTATCCTTATAATCACTGCTCTCACTTGCCTTCAAATATATAAAGAGAAAGAAGACATTAAGGGCAATGATGTGGGCACTTACAAAGGAGGGGTCTGGAAAATTAAATATCTGTCATTTTTAGCATGCTCTATAAAAGGAGATCAAACTTGAAACCAAAATGAGAGAACTACTGGGGAGAGAGAAAAAAGGAGAAAGTAGAGGAGGAAGGGGGAAGAAGGAAGAGGAGAAGGAGAAGAATCAATAACTGGGGGAATGAGCAAAGGAGACAGAGGCACAACAATCAGAAACTGAGAGAGAGGCATAGATGAAACGAAGAGAGCAAACTCTCAAAAAGGAGAGTGTGGTTGACACTGTCAATAAGTAACATTGCTGGAGAGGCTGCCTTAGTTTCATTCCTAGCATGAAAGCCAGAAAATGAAGAAAGAGTTCAAAGAGGAGATAGAAACAGCATCTGTAGACTCTGTTTTTCCAAAGCTTGGCCTTGCTGGGAAAAAGAAAGACAGGTTGGTAGTCAGAGAGGACACTGACTAGAGAAAGGCATTTTTAAGCATTGAAGAGACCTAAAGGTGTATGTGAGCTCCAAACAATTGAAAGGGTTAGGTTGAAAAGCTCAGGCAGAGAGGAAATGATCAATAGGGCAAGGTTCTTTTCCCAGAAAGGGTAAAAGAGGGGAGAATCTTGGACAAGGATTGGTCTTGAAAAGGATAAGGTATGCCTCTTCCTCTCAAACTGGAGAAAAGGAGGTACGAGTGTGTGCACTCAGAGGTAAATTTGGTGGCAACAGAAAGCCAAGGGGATTTACTCCCTACTGACCTGCTTTTCTCATTGTGAATTATACCATCATCAGCTGAGAGGGAAAGGGACAGAGTGGGACATCAATGGCTATTATAGAGAATAGAAGGGAAGGATGAACAGAAACAGGTAAAAATATTGCTCCAAGGGCCCCTCTGAGGCACCAGCTAAGAAGGGAGGATTAGAAAGAAAAAAGAACCACTGGCACAATCTTAAGGAATGTTTACATTTTTCAGAAGAAAGGAAGGAAGAAGCAGCAAAGACATCTGGAAAAGAATGGCAGTAGAAGTGGGAAGAAAATTGCATTACCATAGAAGTCATGGTAAGGAAGAATTTTAAAAGGAAAATGAAGTGGGAAAAAATTGGAGTTGATCAACAAAAAAGAAACTACAAATTGCTTTGGGATGATAAATATGGAGAAAATCCACTAAATCTGACAACAAGGAAGTCATTAATATTTAAGAAAGCCTTTCTTTAATGGCAAAGGTAAAACCAGATTTCATAGAATAGAATAAGGAGTTGAAGACAGTTATGGGAACTCTACCTTTTCAAGAATCTTATAAGTGAATACAGTAGGAGATATGGATAACAGTCCAAGAAGATGATGGTACTGACGTATCTTTTTTATGAAAGAAACCTAGACATGGGCCAGGGGAGTGTGCACTACAAGTCAGCAACTCAACTATCTTACCAGAGTATTTAATAATAAAATGAAAATACTTTAAAGAACTGAAAAGTAACATACTAATATCAGGTATTATTATATTCATTATATACAAATTCTCACTAGCTGAATGTGAGAAACATTATTTGGATTTTTCCTCCCTTGAAATTTGTATTTAGGGTTTTATATGAAAGCAGTGATGAATCAATAAACTGTATGCTTAGGGTTTTCTCCTTTTAGCCACTAAAATTTTTGACAACTCTGAAAACTACAATCCCCAGACAAATTGAAATCAGCAGTTACTGAGAAACTCAACGGAGAAAAACGGAAAATTTACATTAAGGTGATTTCTGTGGTTAGCAAACTTCTTTATACACCTGAAGGTTAGGAACAAAATATTGACTTTAGATGTTAATTTGATTTTTCTTTCTGGCTGTGGGATTTGTTGGTAATTTACTGAAACATGTATTTTTTGCCAATCAAGACCCAGGTAAGGCTTAGGTTAAGTTATAAACCCAAGCCTTTTATCACACTTTGGACAGCAAAATAACTAAGTCTAGAAAACGTCATTATCAGGGGATAATCAGTGCATTTTGCTTTGGGTTCTTTGGCTTAAGTTTCTTCTTCACATTTTAAAAACCTCTAAGATGCTAAAAGGGTTGTAGATAATGGCTAGTAAAGTAATTAAATTGTATATAAGCCAAAATAAAGAAAATCTATAAAGTAGTAGTATTAAATTCATTCTAATATATTGTCTGAATTTTTTTGTAAGAGTAGATTCTCAAGTATCAACTCTTGATATGAAATGAGTGGGCCTTTGGAACAGAGCAATTTTCCTGGGTTACGGTTCTTTTATATATTTGAAAGCAAGTCATTTAACCTATCTGAACCTTCATTTCCTCATACATCAATTGACGATAAGAAGAATTATCTTATAAAGCTGAACAAATCATCCTTATCTTCAAACAGCTTAGGGCATTAAAAAAGCAATATTACTAAAATAGCGTCTCTACTCCTTGAATGTTGAAAAACTTTGGCACTCAGAGATTAGCTATGGATTTGAAGCATAGAGAATATGTGCAAGAGCATGAATAAGAAACAAAAACCATGAAAACGAGAGAAGAGGCACACAGCAGATTCTAAGTATTGATCTCTTTGAGAGAAGATGAGGACAAGATGGAAACTGGAAGATTTGAACATTATTTTAATATGTTTGTGGTCACCCTGAGCATGTGTTGTTTCTTTGTAACTTTTGAAGTGTTTTTAGAATTATTAATAAATACTAAAAATAAATTCATATAATTCATGTCTAATACAAATTAATACAAAGTAATATCTAATTTGATAAAGTTGCATTTTAAGATGCATAAATAAAAACAGCTTTATGTAAATCTATATTATTTTAAGAAAGGCGTTTCAAACAGGAAGCCTTACATAAAATCATCAATTAGCAATTACATATTTCCCCACATCTGGTGAATTTCCTAGGCTGCTTCCAAAAAGTCTCGTTTGAGTTAAAAGATGCTTAGTAAGGAACAAAGGCATCTCTTCATGCCAATCTTACATAACATTGGCAGCAAATCTGCCAGGTTATCCTTGTCATATGCTAAAGACATGAACAGTGCAGCAAATTGTTGGCAGCAGAATGAATCACGGGCAACACCTGCCATATGCATTATTCTCAAGGTAAGTGCATGTCAATGAGACAAGGCCACAGAGTCCCAAAATAGTCTGAGCCTGTCACTTAGCACCCAAAATAACTACTCAAGAAATAGCTCTTTCTAAAGGGACAAATTATCCCATCAGCATAAAATGACATTGTCATGAGATTGTTGGAAAATATCTTTTTTTTATATAATAATTTCCTGGTGATCACCCTGACATGAAAATTACATCAGTGAAGGGAGCAGGAATTTTCTAAAATCTCTCCTCAGTTCCCATCTAGGTTTGAAAAAACTCCCACAAAAGGACCACAGTAAGGGCAGATCAAGAGAATCCATGGGAATCCACTACTCAGCATACTGAAAAAAAAAAAAAAGAGTGCCTTAGAAAGCCAGAAAGCCAGATGGTTTCCCCCAGAAAGAAGTCAGGAGAAAGACACTACCAGTCTGGATTCACAAGCACTTGCTCTGCTATGTAACATGAAAGGAATGACTCAACACAAAATGATGTAGACGTCAAACTTCCTGCCAACATAGGTCAGGATCAACTAAAATTGAAGTTTTCCAGGTCTCTCAGAAGCAACCTGGCCATCCGTTATCAGTATAATCTGGGACCTTGTAGTACAAATGTGAGGAAAACATAAAATATTAAAGCTAGAAGCATTCTTAGAAATCACCAAACACAACTACCTTACTTTATAAATGATTTAACTGATCTTTTCAAAGCAGAATTTATAACCAATCGCAGTCTGAAGACCTAGGGTACAATCAATTATGAGAGATTATGCAAATAAACTGTGTTTAATAGAAAGCACTAAGCAGTGAAGCTGATTCACTTTTTTTATACCCTAGGGTAGATTAAAGGCTGAGCCCATAATCACCTCACTGAAAATCACTTGTGTTTCTTGTGTGGGAAAGAAAGGAGCGGAGAGACAGCTAGAAGTGCTGAGAATTGTCCATAATTCACAGCCCACATTAATCTCTGCCTTGAAGGAATGTGGGTCAAACATGCAATGGTCATCCAAGTGTGTATTCCAGTATAAAAAGGCTGAAAACTTTCATTCATTCTAACAAACTGCATTTTGTTGTCATGCAACAGTTCTGTGATAAACTCATGCACTTCCCAGTTTCTAGACACAGACAGAATTGCAGTAGAGAGTTCCAAGGTGCAATTTAAACTCCCATTCCTTTAGCTTTCTCCATTTGTTGTTTTTCCTTTTTCAGATGTAGCAATCCGTGAGCTTGCTCTAGAATGTAGAGAAATGGAACAAGTAAAAGGAAGAAGGATTTCAGAAAAAATGTGCATTAAATGTCACAGTAGATCGCAACCTCAAAGAAGGTGGCTTAGCCAGAATAGGCTACAGTGTAAATCAAAGAAAATGTGTAAAAGACAACATCAAAAGAAAATCTTTTCCAGGCAATGCTGAAGAGCCTGCTTCAGGAGACACAGAATAATTGTCTCAGGTCTTCCACTTCCCAGAAGGAAGAAAAGAAAGACAGAAAAGTATAAGATTCAAAGAAATGGAGAGAAGACAACACAGGCATCAGATGCCTATCCATACCAGGAAACATGCTAGACACTGAAGAAACATCTCATTTCATCCTCACTTTCTTAAACATTAAGTGTTATCTCCATTTCACTGATGAAGAAATTGAGGATCAGAATATCTGAGTGCTTTTCCCATTGTCACACTGCTAGTGCCTGATGGAGCTGTGAGGAAATCAGGACGCCGGCTCACGACTATTCTTTCCAAGAAGGAAAGTAGAAAGAGGTCAAAATCCTCATTTCAGGTTGTTTCTTAGAAGACTCACATGCTTTTGGAGATAAAACTTTTCTTGAGGAGAAAAAATATACAGTAAAGAGAAAAATATATGATTTTAGTGCTGACTTGGATAAATGTTTTAATATATAATTTTTTATTAGAGAAGTTATAGATTTACAGAAAAATCATGCAGAAAATACAAGGTTCCTATACATGCCTTTATTATTAACACCTTGCATTAGTGTGATCCTATGTTACAATTAATGGAATATTATTATAATTGTACCATTAATTATAGTCCATAGTTTACATTAGAGTTGACTGTTTGCATTGTACAATCCTATCGTCTTGTTTTGTTGTAATATTTATTCTAGTTGCATATACGCAACCTACCTACTTCAAGGTAGTTGTGAACATTCATGAAACACACAGTATCTGGCACATGGCAATAAACATAAAACACAAATAATAAAAATTACAAAATATAAAACTGACCTAATTATTTCTTCCTCCATACATGTGCCTCCCCTCCCATCCCATTCTCCTAAGCTCATTCCTTCTGTCCCTATTACCTCCAAGTGATCACTAAGTTGTGCTCTTCTGATCTTCTAGTTTCTCCTCTTTTAGCATATAGAAAAAGAGTAATTATAAGAATTTATAAACTTGAATATTTTTTTTCCCAAAATGAATTCTGGCAAATTGAATGAGATAACAGAGCAAATTCCTATTTAATGGTGCTGACTTGAAAAACAAGATGTAGTATCTAAAAGTTTAATTGTTTTAATTTGGAAGTTAAATTATAGTATATTAACAAATGCTCACCACAAATTTTATTTCTTCTTAGTTCAAAGAAAAATCTCTTGGTTTTGCTTAATACCCTAAGGAATACTCTCCTTGATGTCTTAGATATCGCCAGTGCTGAGTTGCATAATACATCATATGGTCTTGGAAGGGGTATTTGGGTAAAATGTTTTGTAGAAACAGCAGCACTGCAAAAAAATAAAGAGCAATCTGTGTAACAAAGTGGCTCCAAGTACCTGGAGCAGATAGATCCCAGGTCTGTTTCCTTAAGGCTGTGTGACTTTGAGCAAGTCACTTTGACTCTCTGTGCCTCAGTTCTCTCATCTAAAAATTGAGGACAATAAAGTAATTACTTCACAGGATCGTTTCAAGTATAAAGTTAATGGGTATAAAGCACTTAAAAGAATCCCAGGCACACGGTATGCACTCAATCAATATTAACTGTTATTTTTATAAAGCTGTTTGAGATCAAATGAAACATCTACAATCTGTGTGAGCTATAAAAGTTGATATCATTATGTCAATAATGAAAAAGGAGAACGATATATTGCTTAACTCAGTTTGCTTTATATTTAAAGATTTATGAGGCTTTTATAACATATTTGATTGAAGTTAAGCTCAGATATAAAATAAAGATTATTAATCATTGCTATTTGAAATTCATGTACTATCATTGGTAAAAATGTATTTAACTCATTTGTCACCTTATCTTCATCTGGATTTGTATGGACTCATTCTTGTGGAATCTTGGAGCTCCTTCTAAATGTTCTCTAAATGCTCCATATTTGAGTAAAAATCACATTAGACTGGTAACAAGAGTCCAGGGTTGGAATTTCATTCTTACCATCAACAAGCTGAATGTCTTCAGGCAAGTCACTCTACTCAGCCTTGTAAATCCTCAGTCTCCTCGTACAAGAATTACCAGTTTGGAGCAGATAATCTCTAAGGTCACATCCAATTATAAAATTCCATGCATTGTAGTTAGGTTAAATAATACTATCTCTGTTTCCTTAGGAATGAGGTCTTTTTTCATTTTTTTTAATGATCATCCCATTCTACATATATAATCAGTAATTCATAATATCATCACATAGTTGCATATTCAGCATCACGATAATTTCTTAGAACATTTGCATCAATTCAGAAAAAGAAATAAAAAGACAACAGAAAAAAAATTCATACCCCTTACTCCTCCCTTTCATTGATCACTAGCATTTCAATCTAAATTTATTTTAACATTTGTTCCCCCTATTATTTATTTTATTCCATTTGTTTTACTCATCTGTTGATAAGGTAGAGAAAAGGAGCATCAGACACAAGGTTTTCACAATCACACAGTCACATTGTGAAAGCTATATCATTATACAATCATCTTCAAGAAACAAGGCTACTGGAACAGAGAGCTCTACATTTTCAGACAGTTACCTCAAGCTTCTCTATGACATCTTTTTTTTAACAAGGTGATATCTATTTAATGCATAAGAATAACCTCCAGGATAACTTCTCAACTCTGGAATCTCTCGGTGTTGACACTTTATTTTGTCTCATTTCACTCTTCCCTCTTTTGGTTGAGAAGGTTTCTCAATCCCTTGATGCTGAGTCCCAGCTTATTCTAGGATTTCTGTCCTACGTTGCCAGGAAGGTCCACACCCCTGGGACCACGTAGACAGGGAGAGGGCAGTGAGTTTGCTTGTTGTGTTGGCTGGAGAGAGAGGCCACATCCGAGCAACAAAAGAGGTTCTCTTGGGGGTGACTCTTAGGCCTAATTTTAAGTAGGCTTGACCTATCCTTTGCGGGGTTAAGTTTCATATGAACAAACCCCAAGATTGGTGGCTCAGCCTATTGCTTTGGTTGTCCCCACTGCTTGCGAGAACATCAAGAGTTCAACTTGGGGAAGTTGAATTTTCCCCCTTTCTCACCACCTAGGAAATAAGTTTTAAAGGATTTGCCCAGAATTATACATTGAGAATTTCAGAGAAATAAACTAGTTAAAAAACACCATTCTCCTGGCTCCCAAACTAGAAGTTTCAGTTCATGAATCTCAAACATTTCAAATCTAACTTCACAGAATTCTTCTACTTCCTAAAAAATACTGAAACTAAGGACAATTGAAGAAAATTAATTCCTCAAATCTTAGCAAGCTGACAACCCCAAGGTTGTGGAGAACCGTCACGCTTTTTCAGTTTTAATCACTTTCAAGACAAATAGTATAACTACTGGCTTGGTGGAGACAAAGCAAAAAAGTTTCTCATGGTAGATAAGGCCAGGGTATCCTATTTGTATCATCTTAGCCCAACAAACTACCATTTCTGCTGCCCTTCATTCTTCTCAATTCTGCCCAATTTTAAGAAAATTGCAATGGCCAACAGTCTATGATACTAGCAGGGCCCCCCGATCCACTTAACACTGCCTGACAAAAGACAGGAAGACCAGTGTCTTGTCAGATCAGAGATATGGACATAGAGCATTTTAAAGTCTACCATGTTCTTGGAGGTTATATTGACATGAGACAAAGTAGATTTCAAGACAAGGAATGTTATCAGAATATTACAAGAGATAGAGGGACATTCCATACTGATCAATGGGTCAATTAATTAAGAATATATGGCAAACAAATGTATATGCAGATAATAACAGAACTTCAAAATACACAAAGCAAAAATTAACTGAACTTAATTCAATTAATTCAGAACTGAATGGAAAAAAACAGACAAATGCACAAACAGGGTTGGAGATTTTGAAAATACTTCTTTCAGTAATTAATAAACAAATTGAAAAAATCAGTAAGGATATGAAGAATTGCCCAACACTTTTCTAACAGTTTGATCTATTTTATATTTACCAAAAAAAAAAACAACCAAGAGCTGCATAATATACATTATTTTCAAATTCATGAGGAATAATCATTTAGAAGGACCATAGGACTATATGCTGAGGAATAAATCAAGTCTCAAGAATTTCAAATAACTCAAGTCATATAGACTCTGATCACATAAGAATTATATTAAAAATTAGTTACCAAAAGATACATGAAAAAACAATTTGGAAATCAAGAAATTCAAATTTAAATGATCCGTGAATCAAAGAAGGACTCAAAATGAAAATTAGAAAATATTTTAAACAAAATGCTAATGAAATAAAAATGTGTGAGATGCAGCTAAAGTTGTGCTTAAAGGACAATTTGTAGCTTTGAAAGCTTATTTTAGAAAAGAAGAAAGATTTATAAATAATGACCTAAGCTGCTACATAAAGACTCTGGAAAAGAAGAAGATCCAATTAAACCCAAAATAATTAGATGAAAGAAAATATTAAAGAATGAAAAATAATAGAATGAGAAAAAGGCAATAGAGAAAATCAAATTCAGCTGAAAGCTGAATTTTTTAAAAGATTTTTAAAAAGTGATAAACCCTTTCAAGATTGATCAAGGAAGAAAAAGAGAAAAAAAAAAAGAGTCAAAATACCAACATCAGGAATGAAATAATACATCACCACAGATTCCCTAGAGATTATAGTAGCTTGGAGCTATGTACCCTCAAAAAACCTCCAGGCTAAAATGGTTTTCTTGGTAATTTAAATCAAACATTTGAAGAAGAACTAATACCAATTTATATAAACTCTTTCAGAAAATAGAGGAGGAAGAAATTTCCCAATTTTTTTTATAAAATGTAACAAGAACATTACAAGAGAAATTATAACCATACCTCCCTTGAATATAAATGCAAAATCCTTAACAAAATATTATTAAACAGAATCCAGCAAATTATAAAGAAGGTAATACATCAAGACCAGGTAGGGTTTGTATCACAAATACAAGCTTGGCTAAACAATCAAAAAAAAAAAAAATCAATCACTGCAATTCACTACAAGAGCATCATTAGAAATGTAGAAAAATTAGAAAAACTACACATACACTAATTCAGAAAACTAGGAATAGACAGGGAACATCCTCAATCTGATAAAAGGTATCAATAGAAAACATTGCTAACAGTATATTTAGTGGTTAAAAGCTAACACATTTCCCCCAATATCAGGAACAAGGTAAGGATGACTCTTCTATATACCTCTGAACTGGTGGTCTTAGCCAGTACAATAAGGGAAGGAAAAAAATAATAAAGGGCATAAAGGATCGAAAAGACAAAGTGAGTGTCTTCACTTATCAGTGATAATTCGTATGCAAAAAATTCAAAGGACTCTATACTAATATAATTAATAGATGAGTTTTACAAAGGTTAAGGCTACAAAATCAATATAATAAAATCAGTTATATTTCCATACACTAACAACAAACAATTGAAAATAAAATTTAAAACTTGTTTTCCAACTTTATCTGTGTATTTAATGTAATCACATTCAAAACTCTAGCAAGTTTTTAAAAAAATATAGACATTAACAAGATGATCCTAAAAGTTTGCATGAAACTGCAAAGAACTGAGAACATATATTTCTCAGAATATTTAAAAAGAACAAAACTAGAGAATTTATACTACTTGAGTTCAAGATTTACTTAAAACTATAGTGATTAAGATGATTATAATTGTGATTTTATTATTATGTTTTATTATTGATATTTTATTATATAATATTTTATTGTTTTTATTATAGAGGCACATTAGACAGACAACAGATTATTGGCAAAGGTGTAGATGTAATTCAATGGGGGAAAATATCTTTTCAACAAATGGTTCTGGAAAAATGGAATATCCCCATGAGAAAAAAAAGCTGAACTTCAATTCTACACCACACAAGAAAATTAATTAGAGATTGCTCATTGACCTAACCATACAAATTAAAATTATAAATCCTCTAGAAGAAAATGTAAGAGAATATCTTTCTGATCTTGGCACAGGCAAACATTTTATTGACAAGATTAAAAAAAATTCTAACCATAAAAGAAAACTGATCAACTAGACTTAATCAAAACTATAATATTTGCTCATCAAAAAGCAACAAAGAAAATGAATAAATAATCCACAGACTAAAAAAATATTTATGATACATACATCTAACAGAAGACTTATATCTGTAATATATAAAGAAATACTACAAAACAACAACTAAAAACCCAATTTTTTGTTTTTTTAAGTGGGTGCTTAAAATACACTTGAAAAAAAGAGACACAAATGGCCAAGAAGCATAAGAAAATATTTGTGATGCATACATCTAACAGAGGAATTGTATCTGGAATATATAAAGCAATACTACAAAACAATAATTAAAAACCCAATTTTTTAAGGGGATTCTTAAAATACACTTAAATAAAAGAGACACAATGGCCAAGAAGCACATGAAAAGGAGCTCAAGCATCATTAATCATCTGGGAAATGCAAATCAGAACCATATTGAGATACTACTACATACCGTCATTGTTTTAGTTTTAGTTTTCCAGGGCTTCTATGACAAATACCACACAATGGATTGGCTAAACAACAGGAATTTATTGTCTCATGGTTTGGGAGGCTAGAAGTTCAAAATCAAGGTGTCAACAGGCCATACTTTCTGTCAGAGTCTTCAGCATTCCAGCAATCCTCTGTCACATGACAATCTCCCTCTCTTTATTCTACTCCTCTGATTTCTGGCTTCTATTGATGGTCTATTTAGGAATTTCCTTTGCTTGTAAGGACTCCAGTCATATGGATTAAGGCTCACCTTGATTCAATTTGGCCTCAACTAAATAAGATTTTGGAAGATCCTATTCACAAATGAGTCCACACTTTAATAACAATATCTTCAAACATCCTATTTTATAAATGGGTGGGTTCACAGCTATAGGAACATGGATTAACAATGAAGATGTTTTATGGGGAATATGGTTCCATACCCATAACTGGTTAATGGCTAAAATTTTAACCCTGAAAATGTAATTATTGGCAAGAATGTTCAATAAGTGGAACTCCCATACATTTTCTTTTTTAGATAGATGTGGCAACCACTTTGGAAAACCAATTTCTTATTCTTTATAAATCACTCATATCCCTATTCCATGACCCAACAATTCTACTCCTAGAAATTTACCTAGGACAAATGAAAACATGTCCATGCAAATATTTTTATAAAGATGTAACTTTGCAGCTTTATTCATAATAGCCCAAACCTGGAAACAACCAAAATGTCCATCAATGGGAAAATGGTTTTAAAAAAAATGAATTATAATCATATAATGATATACTGCACAGCAATAAAAAGAATGAACTACTGATACTCATAACAAAGTGAACACATCTCAAAAACATTGAGGAAAAGAAGATAAACCAAAAAAAAAAAAAAGTATTCCATTAAAGGAAGTTCAAGAATAGAGTAAATTAAATTATGGCAGTAGATATCAGAATAGTGGTTGGGGACAAGGTAGGAACTGACTACAAAGTTGTACAAGGAAACACTGCAGTTTAATGGACGTATTCTATATTTTTATTGGGATACTGGTTGCATAGGTGCATACATTTGTCAAAACCCAAACTGTATAGTTAAGACCTGTGCACTTTATACATAAATAAGTTTAAAAAAAAAAACGAGCAGTTCAAATACCTTAGTTTATGTAAACTATATAGCAGAAAGATTCTGCTTTTAAAAAAATTAGAAAATAGCCAAATTCGGTTATGATAAGTCAGAGTTCAAGATGATTTTTGCCCAACCAGGACACTCACCTGAGAGTTCTTCTAAATAATAAGATCCTTTAGTGCACTTAAAGTATGATTCAATTTACAAATACATAATTTAAACCAGTGTTTTAGAGATAAATATCCTGAAAAAAAAATCAACTCAAAAATTGGAAAACATCTCAGTTGTTGGAAAAAATCTCTTGTGTACTTGACTTCCCGGCCCCAAAAGAAGTACATAACCCGAGATCACTTTCCAAGGAAACAGTCTTCATAGTAGGCACATCACAACCGATGAGCTCCCTGTGTGAGTCTTCTTAACATGCAGGTAGAAACATGTTTTAAGAGGATCAAAAGAAACATAAGAAGAAACTTTTGCATTCACAAGCCAATCTGCCTACATATGACATTTTCCTGCATGGGTAAACATTTTCAGTTTTATCTTGACATATCTATTGCTATCCTTCTAAAAGCTGTTTTTGCACATTCAAAATTGCCATTTTACATGTAGCAAAACACTTAAAATCTCCCTTGCAAAAAGAAAAAAAAAAACTCACAATCTCTGAAGATTCATTATATTTTTATCCTTACTGAGAACTAGTAAATCTTATTTATATAAGCTAATATGAATCCTACATCTTATTAACCAACCATGGTAAATATGACCCCCACAAGAACATACGGTATAACTAAAGTGTTTCCAATTATCTGCTTTCTTGATGACTTCCTTAATGACTATTTCAAGTCTGATCATAGCCATTCACATAAAAATAGAAAAAAATCACTCCCAGGACACAGGATCAAAAAGGCTTTGTCATTTGGGACAGGCACATAATGCCCTTTCTTACCAGTAATTGACAGATACCAATCCTACCAATACTTTCCCAATCTACAAATCAGAGAACCGAGTGGCACTTCACCTTGCCTTCAGTATAATGCATCACTACAAGTGACTCTGCCTGTGCTGCCTTGGCCAGTGTCAGAACTCATGGCCAGGGGTGAACAAGAAGGAGAAGGAAACCAACAGCAGGTCCACAAATCTGCTGATAGTACTGGCCCAGGTCTAGTAAAACAGAAAGATCTGCAGTGCTGCCAACAACTTGACCATTCTCCCCCTTTCTTAGTTATCACTAAATAGAGGAAAAGGAGAAGCAATTTAACCTTGCTGAACTGAGACACTACATCGAAAACTTCATTTGTGAACAAATAGGTTTGGTATGTATGTGGCCTATCTTGGGCGATATTCAATCTAGTTACAGAAGAATCCTGGGGTATTTTGTAGAAAATTTTGCTGTTAAAAAAATATTCCATCTATTTAGCCTAAACTGACAAAGGAATTATGGAATATTTAGAGCATATACCAGGTCACTAATGAATATATGTTAAGTGAATGAATGAATGGTGTAGGGCTCTAATATATGACTGAGCAACCCCAATACTTATGAATAAAATTAAGCATTATTTATTTGTTTCATCTGAACAAGTGTGTTTACACAAAATAACTGCAAATAACTCCCATTTACTGAGTATCTACAACGTAGTGTGAGAAAGCAAACACTCTGAAACTATTAACATAGCGTATTTGTATGTTGCTCCCCACCCAATCAATGGAGAACATTTAACACTTTCAAGGAGGGGTAAATAACAACGAAGCTATTGATCAACTTTAACTTGCAAATTATATTTGTTGGTGCCATTTCTAGTTTTGAGAAATAGGTTTTATTGAGAGGCAATGGGATTTTCCAAACTCAGAAGTTTTCCCTTGGAATATTATAAACCAAAGCCTGAAGAATAAAATAGGAAAGAACTCAGGATATAACTCCCAAGTGAGAGGAAGAAGAAATGAACTGTCAGTCACTGGGTAAGCTGGAGATAGGAAGAGAGAATGAAAAAATAATGAAGTGGTTTAGACTCAGGTTTCCTAGCTCTCTTAGGATCAAAACCCTGGGTAGGGATACAAGTGGGAATAGAAATATCCAAATAGGTTTGGAGGAATCCAAATACAGAGGAACTTAATCCTCATATCCCACATGAATAACCTCAGAAAACTACAAACTCCTCAGAGAAGCCTGGCCTTTGGCATGTAATTCTCAACATGGGGCAGGATTGAAATTGTAGGAATGGGAAAGGGTGGACCCTCCCATCAAAGTGTGCAGAGAGAAAACAGAAGGGAATCCTGGGTATCCCAGGAAGATAGGAGCCGAGAAGCCTGAAGTCAGGATGAAAAGCGATAGCAAGCAGGAGCCTTGTATCTAGAGGCTGTGACAGGACCCAAAATCTTCAAGAGAAGATGCCAGTTTGATGCCAAAAACCAGGCAGAACCAGTTGTTGCCTCAGTGGCCCACAACTCAAGACACCCAGAAATAAGAAGCGACCAGTACATCATTCAGACGCTCAAGAAGATGCAGAAGGAGGCACACGGCACCAGCCTCCCTCTCCACCATGATGATGTATGCTTGCTCCCTGCACTCAGTTCTCATCAGGGGAGGAAAGGGGGGAGGCGAGGGCCCATAAGAGAAGGTAGATGACTTCACAAGGAGTCTCAATTTTAAAGAATGAATATGTATCTAAAATAAACTATTTAAATTACTTTTTTCTAGGAATGTTCAGTCCCCTTCCCACAAACCACAACCCCACCACCATTAGCAGAATAAGAGTTTGAAACGTAGATTAGATCAGTTATACAAAAATAACTTGAAATTGCCTTCTTGGTGTGGAAGAGTTATATTAAAATAACAATAATAATTAATGAAGGCTGTTAAGCCTTATTATGTACAGGCATTATTCTAAGTGCTTTACAGTTATCTACTCACACATTAATCACAACTATATTATGAGGTAGGTACTATTCTTATCCTCATTTTACAAATGAGGTACTTGCAACTCAAAATTACACCACTTGTAAGCAACAGAACCAGAACACACTAAGGAACCTGGCACTCTTAACCTCTCTGGTAAACCTCTCTGGAGGTCAGAAGTCCTAGAGTTAAGGTGTTAACAGGGTTTTGTTCCTCTTTGGAGGGTCTAGAAAAGAATCCATTTCCTTGCCTTTTCCACCTTCTAGAGCCCCCCTTCCTCCATCTTCAAAGCCAACAATGTTAAATCTTCTGACCATCCTCCATAGTCGTATCTTTCTCTGACTACTTTCTTTTGCTTTCCTCTTCTACTTTTAAGGACTCTTGTGATTATCCTGGGCCCAACCAGGTAATCCTGGAAAAATATTAATAGACTGGATACAGCATCTTTGCAACCTAATTCCTTCTGTAATCTTAATTCCCCTTTGCTATGTGCTTTAGTTTGCTAAAGCTACTGGAATGAAATATACTAGAAATGGATCCGCTTTTATAAAGGGGATTTATTAAGTTACAAGTTTACAGTTCTAAGGCCATCATTCAGAGAAAGATGCCTTGACTCTGAAAAAAGTCCAAATGGCACCCAGATTTCCTCTGTCACATGGGAAGGCAAGTGGCTGGCATCTGCTGGTCCTTTCTTAGTTTCTCTGGAGCAACTCTCTCCAGGTCCTGGCTTGCTTAGCATCTCATGGAAAGGTATATGGCCACATCTGCTGCATTCTAGTTCCTCTCTAGCTTCTGTCGGGTCTCTCCATTCCTGGCATCTCCTGGGGCTTCTGCATTTCCAAACATCTGTGTCTAAACATTTCTCCTTAATGTTTCCCTGTGTCTGCTCTTTTAAGGACGCCAGTAAGCTAATCAAGACCCAACTTGAAAGGGCAGAGTCACATCTCCAACTAATCAAAAGGTTACACCCACAATTGGGTGTGTCATAACTCCATGGGTATAATCTAATCAGAAGGCCACACCCTACAATATTGAATCAGGTTTAGAAGAACAAGGCTTTTCTGGGGGTACATAACAGTTTCAAACAAGCACACCATGTAACCTAACACATTCAAAGGCTCCCAGGATTAGGACTGGACATTTTGGAGGAAAGGGCGTTATTCTGACAAATACAGAACCTAAATGATGCAGATAGCTGTATCAGGTGTGCTTACAGGCAACAGATATTTAAGGACATGAGGACAATCTGGAGGACATTATTTGATAATATTGGGGATGAACAGAATAAAAATCCAGTTGGTATTAATGGATGAAACTCCAGAGCCCATGGAACCAAAGGTAAAAGAGTAATCAAATTATTACTTGTGGTCACCTGGAATGAATGACTCATTAAAGCAAGGCTTTTGAAGATCGAGTGTTCTATAACTACATAAAAAGAATGAAGATATGTAAGGACAGTAAAGAAGAGGCAGTTGTTGCCGATGACATGTGACAGCTTAAGGAAAGATAAGGATAAGCCCAAAAAGATTGGCTCAAAATACAGACCGGGTTGGGCCATGGTTGCTCAGCAGGCAGAGTTCTCACCTGCCATGCCAGAGACCCGGGTTTCATTCCTAGTGCCTGCACATGCAAAAAAAAAAAAAAAAAATACAGACCAATAATCAAGGGCTTTCAGTAACTGTCCTATAAGAATCTCCAATCTCTTGCTCCTGCAGGCCAATGAAAACCCAAAAACAAATGCAAAGATTGATCTTAGATATCGCCTATTAACAATGTCAATTAAATTTACAGGCCAACCAGATCTCTTAGAAGAAACGTTAGGACATTGATAATGAAAGACTAAGATTCCAAGATTTGGAATAGGGACCTGTGAGAGGAGCCAGACGATTTTGACAAAAGTAAGCTAACTACCACTGAGAATCCATTGTCAATTAAAGAAGTTTTAAATACCCCTTCTAATAAGACTCATTAAACCTTGTAAGGCCTCACCTGGATATATTCCATAAATCAGAGATGCTACATTAGAAATGGGCTCCCCTGATTTCACTGAAAATATGATGATTCTAGGGTCACAGGTTGCTGCTGTGGTTTAGAATTTTATGTACCCCCAGAAAATCATGTTTTTAAAGTAATCCATTTCTCTGGATTGTTAGTAGGACCTTTTAATGAGGTTACTTCAGTTAAAGTATGGCCTAGGGTGGGTCTTTATCCTCTTATGGAGCACTTTATAAATGAGATGAATATTGTAGAGAGTGGGAAAGAAAGTCATAGAAGCAAGAAGCCAAAAACAAGGAAAACCAGAAAGGAAGAGAGAGACCAGCAGATGCCACCATGTGCCTTTCCATACAGCAGAGAAGTCAAGGATCTTCAACATCTTGTCTTTGGGGAAAAAAGCATCATCTTTTTTTTTTTTTTTTTTTTTTTTTTTTTACATGGGCAGGCACCGAGAATCGAACCCAGGTCCTCGGGCATGGCAGGCAAGCATTCTTGCCGGCTGAGCCACCATGGCCCACCCAAAAAGCATCACCTTGATGATACCTTGATTCAGACATTTTTCTCAGCCTCAAAATTTTAAACTAATAAATTATCATTGTTAAGCCAACTCATTTCATGGTATCTGCTTTCAGCAGCTTAGGACATGAAAACAGGAGTTGAATATTAGTATTTAATAATCAATTATGGATAACATAATGGGCAGAATGGTCTGACTTTCAATGATCCTTGGTTGTGGTAAGCCAATCATTGAAATAATGGATAACTCATTAAGATCCTACTTGATTTGTACAACTGAAAAACTTTAGGGCCGGCAAGCAAAGGGATGATTTGATCCACTATAATAGGAAGTTACTTTTCTCACCCAGATCTATGATCTGAGTAATTTCACAGACCTGGAAGGTAAGAAAGGCATTCACAAGGAAGAGTCTTGCAATAACATAAAAGCAGGTATTGGACATCTTCCTTCTAGTTTTTCTATGGAAACTATGGGAACTATGGTCATTTATGAGGATAAATATGCACTAAAAAGAAAATACCCATTACTTTGAAACTTTATTTACACTGGCTCTTAACTATGCCAAACACCTGGAGACCTACTTTGTGGTATACCATTCATAATTGGGGATGGATTATGGCTATTGATTAAGTCCACCTACTAATGGGCTCAGAATGACCCTAAACCTACCATGTGATGATATCCCCAGTTCTGAGTGTATAGTTGGAATAGGTGCACCCAGAATTTGGATTAGCTCCCTGATCTATGGAGTATTATTACAGATATAGGCAAGTAAAAACTCTTTGAACTCCCACTATTCATACAGAAATTAGTTCCACCATCAAAGACTTGAGAGTTGTAGAGGTGGCGATTCCAATCACATCCCTATTTAACTTACCTCTTTGATCAGTGTAGTAGCCAGATGGGTATTACAGAATAGCAGTGGATTATCATAAACTTAACCCAGGGCTGTTTCCAAATGTGTCTACTATTATGGATTTAGTTGCTTTGCATATTAAAACCAATATAGTCTTAGTATCTGATATACAGCCATTAACAAAGAAAATGCTTTTTTCTTTTTGTTAGTGTTTAGACATCAAAATTCCTGCTTTTATCTAACAGCTTTCAGTGCATTTTCATCATTTTTACTCAAAGTTATATTAACTTCCTGATTCTATGCTAAAAGTGAGTCCTTGAACACACTATCTTATATATCATTGATCTCCTATGGGATAAAAAAAAGAGTATGTTTCTTTAGATTCCTTGGTAAGATAATGTATACAAGAAGACACAAAATTCCAAGATAGTATCAGGATCTGCCACTTCTGTAAAATTTCTGGGAATCTAGTGATCTGTGATATGTTGAGAAAGCACCTCTAGAAAGTAGAGGTAAACTTTCTAACTTTGTATCTCCTCTCGTGGAAAAAGAGGCCAAACATTTTATGAATCTCTGGATTTGAAAGGCAACACTCTCGAATTTGGGGTAGTGCTCTGACCCATTTCCTGAATGACATAAAAGGCTCCTCCCCATTCAGTGGGGCCCAAATCAATAGAGGACTTTCTATTTGCTATAAACCACCATTAAGAACTTTGTTATTTGGCCTTTATGACCCCTCATATCTAACAGTGCTTAAAATATCAAACGAGGCAAATGAGGATGCTGAATAGAGCCCATGGCAAGTTATAATACAAGAATCTTATGGAGTACCACAGGGTTTGGGAAGAAAGCCATGCCCTTTTCAGCAAGTAATTATTGTCCTTTAGAGAAACACCTTGCAACTAGGCTTTAAAGGAGATTAATTGTCAGGTCATGGGACACCAGCTAACCATTTTGAGTGTGTTATCTCATCTGCCTAGCCATAAATTTTGAGCACACCCTGTAGCATATTATTGTCAAGCAGAAGTGTTTTTCAGAGGTGTGTTTTCCACATTCTGGAAGCACAATTTGCATGAGCTGGTGGTTCATATTTCTAGCATACCTGCTTAGGACCTAATTCCATCACTCCTTACCCCACACCCATGACTTCAGGAAAGTGGCCTGTAAAACTTTAACTGACTTTACAAAAGGTACTGCATGATATATTTGATCCTGGTTGAAAGGGGGTTGCTGAAATGTTTTACACTTATTCAGGGGTGCCTTGAGGGATAGTGGAGAAGGAAAATGCTTCCTGTGAGTGGAATGTTGAAATCTTTTTGTCTAATTTGCTTGTAAATAGCAATGATTTTGAGATTAGAAATATGCAGATTCCTTGGAGGTTGTTAATGGTTTGGTCAGATGTTCCCACATTTGGAATGAATGAGATTGAAGGATAGGAGGGAAAGTTAGGAAAAGAAGCGTGTAACTCTATGAACGGACCCAACTTGTGAGAATAACTGTGGCCCATATGAATGCTCACCAAAAAACCCCACTAAGGAAGGGACAAAATTATAATCCACCTCCTCCCACTGCCAGCTAGCATTTGCACATCAAGCTCAAGAGCAATGCGACAATGGTGGCAGAAATAAAAACTATACATGGATTCAACAATATGAATTTACATTTTCCACAGCTCCCTGGCAACCAAAACCAGTGCCCAATTTCTGAAGCAGAACCAACTCTGAGCCCCAAAGGGTACCAGAGCCCCTGAAGGACCAGCCAAATATCTGGTAGCAGTTTGATTATATTAGATACCTTCCCTCCCAAAGGAGGCAGACTTATCTCATTAGAGTGATCATGTAATCTAGATTTTAATTTTCTTTCCTTGCCTATTGTTCTACTTTGCTAGCTGCTGGAATGTAACACACCAGAGATGGACTGGCTTTTAATAAAAGGGGATTTATTTCATTAGTTCTTCAGAGGAAAGGCAGCTAACTCTCAACCGAGGTTCTTTCTTACATGGGAAACCACAGGGTGATCTCTACTGGTCTTCTCTCCAGGCCCTTGGGTTCCAAAAACTTTCCCTGGGGTGATTTCTTTCAGCCTCTCCAAAGGCCTGGGCTGAGCTGCAAAGGCTGAGACGAGGTATGCTGAGCTGCTTGTGCTGTGCTACATTGGACTCTCATTTAAGCACCAGCCAATTAAATCAAACATCATTCATTGCAGCAGGCACACCTTCTAGCCGACTGCAGATGTAATCAGCAACAGATGAGGTTCACATGCCATCGGCTCATGTCCACAGCAATATAACTAGGCACCATCACCTGGCCAAGTTGACAACTGAATCTAACTACCACATGTCCACCCCTTGTCAACCTGGCAACTACAGGCATAACTTTAAACGACATTAAGGTGCAAAAAATTCTCTTCTAGCCGTGGACCTATGAATCTCAAAACAAGTTATCTCGTGCCAATATGCAAAGGAGGACAGTCACAGGATACAGGTTTTCATTTCCATAGGGAGAAATTGGAAGGAACACAAGAGTCACAAGACCCAAACAGTTCTGAAAACCTGCAGGGAAACTCCATTGGATTTCAAAGTCTGAAAGACATTTATTCTTCAACTTTAGAAAGTGGCAGTCCCACCCTTTCCAAGGGCCTATGCTGTGGCCCACCTCTTTCCAAATCAACCTTAGGGGACATTGAGGAGACAACTTTTTTCTCAGCTCTACCCTGTCCAAGCATCAGGGCCATACCTTGGCTCTCTGCCATTTCCGGGGTACACGCTCAACCCCTCCATGTGGTGGCAGCCAGGCTCTCCACAGTCCCCAAGGAGCATGCTCTACCTTCTCAAAGGCCTGAGGCTGTACAATTCTTCCACTGCAATGAAATGGGAGACTCATCCTCTGCCCCTAGGGCTAACTCACCCTCTCCATGTATATGGGTGGATCCACTCACCTGGCCTGAGGTTTCTTGGCTTCAGACCTGAGCTTCCATGTTTCTCAGTCTGCAAACTCCAATTTATCCCTTTTGTGTCCACCTTTGTCCAGATTGGCAGTGGTTCCGTTTACACAACAGTCTCTTCAAGAACTCCAGGACTTTTCCATCATTCTCTTCACAGTTCCTCCAAAATCTTCCCCTTATTCATCAAAAAAACTGGTCCAACATGACTGGTATTTGCAAACTGCAGCAGCATCCCTTCTCCGGTACCAAGTCTGTTCTAGTTTGCTAGCTGCAGGAATGTAACACACCAGAGATGAACTGGCTTTTAATAAAAGGGGATTTATTTCATTAGTTCTTCAGAGGAAAGGCAGCTAACTTTCAACTGAGGTTCTTTCTTACATGAGAAAGCACAGGGTGATCTCTACTGGCCTTCTCTCCAGGCCTTTGGGTTCCAACAAGTTTCCCCGGGGTGATTCCTTTCAGCCTTTCCAAATGCCTGGGCTGAGCTGCAAGGGCTGAGATGAGGTATGCTGAGCTGCTTGAGCTCTGCTACATTGACCTCTCTCATTTAAGCACCAGCCAATTAAATCAAACATTCATTGCAGCAGGCACGCATCCTAACCGACTGCAGGTATAATCAGCAACAGATGAGGTTCACATGCCATCAGCTCATGTCCACAGCAATATAACTAGACACCGTCACCTGGCCAAGTTGACAACTGAACGTAACTGCCACACCTACTATGCTTCTGTAAATCTGTAGTTTAGTGTTGCAGTCACCACCTCCACATGTCTTACATCACTTCTAATCAAGGAACTCACTTTACAACAACAAAAAGGTAGCATGCTGAATAACATGTGATTTGCTTGCTTGCTAGGTACACTATCTCTAAAAGAGCTGGACTTAGAAAATGAATGAAGACCCAGTTATGATTTCAGCAAAAACTTGAAGATTTGAGATTCAGTCTTGGAGGATATCCATATATGTTGAACCAGTGACTAAATATTAGGTATTACAAATAAAATACTAGAGCCCAGATCCTAAGTAGCAAAATGGGTTGTAACTTCATTATGAAATATTTATTAAAATTCACAGTGAACTTATCTAGGACAAGAGTTTGGGGGCATAAATGTTAAAACAAGAATTATATCTATTTTATAAATATAGGGCTATTCAGGTTACTTATTTTCTTAGGTGAACTTTGGTAGTTGAATTTTTCAGAAAGTTTTCATTTCATGTAAGTTGTTGAAATTATTGCCATAAAGTGGCTTATGTTATTCCATTATTATGTTTTAATGTCTGTAGGATATATAGTGATGTCTGCTCTTTCATTGTAGGTTTTTGTATTTTTGCTTTTCTTTCTTGATCAATCTGGTAGTGGTTTATCAATTTTATTGATCATTTCAATAAAGATAGCTTTGTGATGGCTTTGGTCCCGCTGATTTTCTCTTATTTTGTTTTTTCTTCTATTTAATTGATTTCTGCTCTTATTTCCTTCCTTCTGTTTGTTTTGAATTCAATTTGGTCTTCTTTTCCTAATCTCTAAAGGTAGAAACTTAGATAATGATTTGAGACTTTTCTTCTTTTTCTAATGTAAGCATTCAATGCTGTCAATTTCTCTTTACTACCTTAGTTGCATCTCACAAATTTTCATATATTATTTTTCCATTATCATTCAGTCCAAAATATTTTCTAATTTTACTTGTGCTTTCTTCCTTGACCCACATGTTGTTTAGACTAGTGTTTCTTAATTATCATATATTTGGAGATTGTTTTTGTGTACTAGCTGCTGGAAGGCAGTATACCAGAAATGGAACGGCTTTTATAAAGGGGAATTAAATAAGTTACAAGTTTACAATTCTAAGGAAGTGAAAGTGCCCAAATCAAGGCATCCACAAGTTACCCTCACTCCAGAAGGACCGATGGGTCAGGAACACCTCTTTCAGCGGGATAGTCACATAGCTGCTATCTGCTGATCCCTGGTTCCTGGGCTCCATTGTCTCAGCCTCTGCTTCTGTGGAGCTTCCTCACTTTAGTTCTCCAGGACTGGCTTTCACCTCTTGGCTTCCCTTGACTTTCTCTGGGTTCTGACTTGCTTAACATCTCATGGCAATGTCTCCTGGACTCCAAGCATCTCCCAACATCTTATCTCTGTTCTCCACATATTCACATTTGTGTCAGCTCTGCTTGAAGTTTCTCTTGCCTCTGAGGTTTCTGTCATTTCTCCAGGTTCTGTGGTTTCTGTAGACTCTGTCTACTCTGAGCTCTCTCAAAATGTTTCCTCTTTTGATGGATTCCAGTAAATTAATCAAGCCCCATCTGGAATGGGTGGAGTCACATCTCCATCTAATCAAAAGTTAATACTCACAATTGGGCATGTCAAATCTCCATAGAGATAATCTAATCAAAAGATTCCAGACTGCATGATTGGATCAGGATTAAAGGATTGCTCCTACAAGATTGGATCATGATTAAAACATGGCTTCTCTATAGTATGTAATAATACTTTCAAGTCAGCACAGAGATTTTGCTGATTTTTTTTTTTTTTGGTTATGAGCTATAGTGTTATTCTATTGTGGTCCCAATATATACTTAATATGATTTCATTCTTTTAAATTGTTTTATGGCTTTACTTTTTTTATGGCCCAAAATATAGGATATCTTGGTGAATGTTTCATGGACTTCAAAAGAATGTATATTCTGCACTAGGTGATGGAGAAATTGGTACTTATCACTGCAATAAGCTGGGAAAAAAAAGAATTCTATTGTTGTTATGTGAGTGTTACAAAGTGTTAAAGTCAATTGGTGAAAAGCATATTTCAAGTTTTCTACATCTTACTAACTTTCTGTCTAATTCTGTAACTCTCTTAATTACTGAGAGTAATGTTGAAATTTGCAATTATAATGTGGGTTTGTCTAGTTCTCCTTGCAGGTCTGTCAGGCTTTGCTTCATGTATTTTGACTCTTCTTAGCTATATATACATTTAGGATCGTAGTAGCCTCTGGATGAATAGTAGCCTTTATATTTATGAAATGTCCCTTTTTATTCTAGTAATATTACTTGTTCTAAAATCTATTTTGTCTGATTTTAATATAGCCGCACCAGCTTTCTTTTGATTAGTGTTTACTTTGTATATTTCTTTATCCTTTTACGTTTACATACATATCTGTATGCTTACCTTTAAAGTGGGTTTCATGTAGACAGCATGTAATTGGACCTTGCATTTTTATCCAACTCAGCAATCCTTCTTTTAATTGAGATATTTATACCATTTATATTCAGTGTAATTATGGGTGGGTTTAAGTCTACTATCTTCCCTCTTGTTTTCTCTTTTTTTCTCATTTGCCCCTTGATCACTTTCTTTTCTTTCTGTCTTCTTTTGGATTAATTGAGATTTTATTGATGATTCCATTTTATTTTCACAATTGCTTATTACCCTTAACTCCCTTTTTTTAGTTTTTAGTGGTCATTCTTACGTTTACAAAAAAAAACAGCTTTAAGTCATCACAATCCATCTTCAAATAATGCTATACTACTTTGTACGAAGTGTAAGAACCTACAAAGATTTCATTCTTCATCCCGTTCCCTGGGCTATTATTATCATGCATGTTTCTATAAACAGTAACCCACAATACATTGTTATCATTCTTGTTTTAAGCTGTCCAATTTCTTTTAAAGAGATTAAAATGAGCAAATATTTAACCATATATTTATAATTTTTAGTACTCTTCTTTAGTTAATGGATATCCAAATTGCCACTTGAAGAACTTTTCTTCTACTTAAAGAACTTCCTTTAATGTTTCTTGTAGTGCAAGTTCACTGAACATGAATTCTCTCAGCTTTGTTTGTTTGAGAAAGTGTGTCTATAGCCTATATTTTTTAAAGATATTTTTGGTGTGTATAGAATTTTACACTGAGAAATTTTTCTTTCAGTACTTTAAAACTTTTTCTTCATTATATTCTGGTTTGCATAGTTTCTGACAAGAAATCTGCTTTCATTCTTATAACTGTTCCTTTGTATGCAAAGTGTCTTTTACAAGTTTCTACTTTTAGAATTTCTCTTTATCACTTGTTTTAATCAATTTTATTATGATAATGATTTACATACTCTTCTTTAGGTTTCTTTGCTTGGGTTTTATTAAACTTCTCAGATATGTGAATTTACAGTTTTCATCAAATTTAACTATTACACATCATTTTCCTCAACTATTTTTTGTTCTTCCACCTCATCTTTTTCTAAGACTCCATCATGCATTTATTAGACCACTTTATATTGTCTCACATATCATTGATATTCTGTTCCTTTTTTAAAATGTTTTATTTCTCTGCTTCATTTTGGAGTTTCTGTTGCTAATGTACTCAAAATGGCTAATCTTTTCTTGTTCAGTGTCTAATCTTCTGTTGATCTAATCCAATGTATTCGTCATTTACAATATTTTAGTTTCTATCCTTAAAAGTTCCCCTTGGGTCTTTCCATATCTTCGCATTCTCTCATCATCTTGCTCATGTTTTCCTTTACCTTTTTAAATATATTGAACATATTTATAATAGCTGCTTTCTTTAATATTTTTATTGACAAATCTACACACACATACAGTCCATACGTGATGTACAATCAGTGACTCACAATATCATCACATAACTGTGTATTCATCACCATGATCATTTTTAGAACATTTGCATCACTCCAGAAAAAAAAGAAAAAGAAAAAACTCACACATCCTATGCCCCTTACCCCTCCCTCTCATTGACCACTAGTATTTCAATCTACCCAATTTATTTTACTCCCTATCCCCCCTTATACTAGCTATTTTAATGTCCATTTATGTGAGTTCTATCATCTTTTTTCTTTCTGAACTTCATTTTATTGGCTGATTTTTCTCCTGGTTGTGAGTCATAAATTCCTACTTTTTTGCATATGTCATGATTTTTTATTGGCTGCCAGGCAGTGAATTTTACATCCTTGGTCATTGGATTTTGCTAAATTCCTTTAAGTAGCATTGAGTTTTGTTCTGGTATGCAGTTAAGTTACTCAAAACCAGTTAGAACACTTTGAGGCTTGTTTCTAAGCTTTGTTAGGGCAGGTCCAAGCACCCATTAGTCTAGGGCCAATTTATTTCCATCATTAAGGTGATAAATTTATAAGGACTCTATGCCATGAAATCTTTCCACTCAGGCTGGTGGGAACATAAATTTTCCCAGTGTTGTGTGATCCAAAAAATTGTTCTGCCTACTCCTTTTATTATTTCCCTGGCTTCAAATAGTTTCTTCTCATGTATATAAAGATCAATACTTAGGTGAGGACTTGAAGAGATCCCTCTACAGAACTCTGAAATTCTCTCCTGAGGAGCTCTTTCCTCTCCAGTACTCTGCCTGGAAAATTTAGCAGCCTTGATTATCTCAAACTCTGATTTTCATTCCTTCAACTCAGCAACACAGCCTCCCTAATCCCCTTAAAGCCATAGTCTAAAAATTTCCTCCAGATAGTAATCTGGTGCAATTTTGTTTTCTCTCAGAGATCACAGTCCTGCACTACATGTTGCCCACTGTCTGAAAACCATTATTTCATATAATTTTTCATTATTTAATATTATTGTTTTGTTGTTGTTTAAGGCAGAGTGTAAATTCATCTTGGCTGGAAGCAGAAGTCTGCAGTATCACTTTTTTTTTTTTTAACATTTTTAGTAAAGAAATTGTGGTTCTACAGAAAAGTCAAGCATACAGGATTCCCATATATTATTATATTCCCTATTATTTTATTATATATTATCCATATATTCCCTATTATTAAAACCTTGCATTAGTGTGGTACATTTGTTGGAATTGGTGAAAGTGCACCTTTATAATTGTACTATTAACTATAGTTTATGTTTTAACTTAGGGTTCACTGTTTGTGTAGCATAGTTTCATGAACTTTTTTTAAATTTTACCCTATTATATATACAATACAATATTTCCCCCTTTAACCACAGTCAGATACACATTTCAGTGCTATTAATTTTGTTTGTTACCACCATCCATTACCAAAACATTTCCATAATTCCAAATAGGAGCTCTGTACTTTTTCTTTAAAGAAAAGAAAAAGGGGAACACCCAAAACATCCCATTCTCCCCATTTACCCTCCTCTATATTTACTTTTTTGTCTTTTTTTCTTACTCATCTGTCCATACACTGAATAAAGGGAGTGTCAGTTACAAGGTTTTCACAATCACAGGATAGATCTTAAAAGCTCTGTAGTTATTCAGTCATCTTCAAGAATCAAGACTATTTGTTTACAATTCAACAGTTTCCCTCTAACTTCTTTAAAATATCAAAAAGTGAAAGGGATATCTGTATATTGCATAAGAATAACCTCTCAACTCCATTTGAAATCTCTCAGCCACTGATTCTTCATTTTGTTTCATTTCTCTTCACCCTTTTGGTCAAGAGGGCTTTCTCACTCCCACATTGCCAGGGCCAGGCTCATTCCTGGGAGTCATGTCTCACATTGCCAGGGAGACTTACATCTCTAGGAGTCTTGTCCCATGTAGTGGGGGAGGGCAGTGGTTTCACCTGTCTAGTAGGATTAGAGAGAGAGGCCACATTTGATCAGCAAAAGAAATTGTTTGGGGATGACTCTTAAGCATAATCATAAGTAGACTCAGCCTCACCTTTCAGGAATACATCTCATAAGGGTAAGCCCCAAGATCGAGGGCCTGGCCAATCAAATTGCCAGTCTCCAATGCTGGCAAGACTATCAGGTCTCCTCTCCTAGCCGGGAAGTTTAACATGCAGCATCATTTTTAATGGTTGCCTTGAAATACATTCAATGAGCATGTCATACTGGGCTATTGATATTTCATAGTACAAACCATGCCTTGCTCACTATTGTATCATAAGACTCTAGAGTATGATAGAGTTTGGCATATAGCAGGACTCAATAAATATTTATTGACTGAATAAATTAATAATGAGAATGTTTCCCTTTATTGCTTAGTATAAAATACGCTGAATGAGTATTTTCGTAACTAAATCTTTACCAGAATCTCACAGTCATAATTATTTATTTAGGCTTTATGTCTATAAATACAAATGCTGGCTCAAAGAGAAGGCTTATTTTAATATATTAATATTTATTTTCAAGTTGACAAAATAGAGTAAGTTTACCTCTTTACTGGCCAACAAGCTTTTTATGAATGCTTATTTCTCTAAAGCCCTATAAACTGGATGTTCCTTTTTAAAAATTTTTGCTAAATTTAAATGTTTAAAAATATTATTTTTGTTGCTATGTTATTATCTTTCACTACTGTTTAATTGATCATAGTTATATTTTTGTTTTCATTTGCTATCCTGCTTCTGTGAATTATCTGTTAATCAAAACTTTTTTGTGGTTTGTCTATTTATGAAATAGACTATGGGAACTTTTAACCCTACAACACTCATCCTATATTCAATGCAACATTCAAAGCTTAGAAGGATGTTTGTTTTTTAATAATTGTTTTTCCACTGAATATCATGTTTAAGTCAGCTCAAAAGAGTTCATTTGCAACACAAAAACAATGGACAGCATGCTCAAAGGATTCAGCGGTCTTTAGAATCAAACAGGCAAAGGGGGAAAGAAACAAACTGCGATTAAAAGCACTCTCACAGGTCAAAAGTGTAACCTTATTAATGTTTTACTGAGCAGATGGCATCAATGAGTAACCAAAGATGCATGTTCGTTGCTATTGTCCCCATCTTTATTCCTTTGATGTAAATGGCTCAGTAGATGTGAGGCGCTTTCTCAGATGATGAGGTTCAATAATTAACATGGACCCTGGTCTCTCTTCCTACAGAAACACTCAGTGAGGTCACTAAAAGAAGATGCACACTATTGAAGTGAATAGGAAACATTCTTGCCTTGTAAGAGAGATAGTTTACCTCAGCTTATATGGTAAATGATTAGCGATATTATGGGACCACTTCTAACTAAGGAAATATGCTGACATTCAAAATAAGATTTTTCCAAAAAAATTATTAACAACATGGAAAATTTTTCATGCTATAATGTTAAGTTAAAAAAAACACAGACACTTGTGCATGCATTAAAATCTTATTTATGCAAAATATGTGTGATTATATGCACAGATAAAGGACTAGCAGGGAATGCACTAAAATATTAACTTCATTATCCTGTGTAACAAGGTGATTGATAGTTTTTCTTCTTTTTACCCTTGTAATAACCACATGTTACTTTCAAAGTCAGATAAAAAAAAAACACCACCAGGAGTTATTTTTAAAAAGAGAGAAATACGTACCAAACTGATAACAGTAGTTACTTCTATGAAAGAAGGTGAAACTAGGGGTGAGTCAATGGGGACTTGCTTTGTCTGTACAGCTAGAATTCTTTTTAAAAAGAATTTGCTTGTCTCATATGTGAAATGAAATAATTTATTTTTTAAAAGAAGGGAGAATAGTGGAATATATTTTGGACCTTTATATTTATTTTACATTCTAACGTAAATCTCCATTCTAACACTGCAATTTAATATAGTGAAAGGCAGCCACCTTAATGTTAAAAAGAAAAGTTATATCTGGCCCAGGTTTCCCATTACTAGCTGTGTGGCCTTGGGCTGATCACTGAGCCTTTCTGTGCCCCCAAATCTTCACAAGTAAACATTAAATTGATACTTTCCTGGCCAGTAGCATAATATAATTTATATGAAGATACTCGTAAGCCATAAAATGCTCTTCAAATACAAAGTGTCACTGGGCACTAACAAAAGTACACTGCTACAAAACAGAAAGAAAATTTTTCCAGAGGTTTTCAATTTTGCCTTCTGAGCAAGGGTAATTTAAAATGGGCAGAATTTAAAGAAGCAGAATGAAAGAAGTATGAACATAGGATATGAGAAGAAAACTTCCATCACCTGGAAAAGGGAAGAGAAGATAATATTTCCTCTCTCCTTACCCTCTCTCTCTCTTTTAACAGATGAAGAAACTGAAGTTCAGAGAAATTGATTTTGGGAAATTCACATTGCACTAAAATAACCTCCCCACACACACACACACGCTCACCACCCCAAATTCCAATATCTTACACACCGAAGGTACAGAAGTCACATTATTCTACTATAATAGTGTGATGAGCCTTAGTGAAAGGTCTGCAGTGCCACCGGGCAGACAGCTCACTTGAGGAACCACCAGCCTCACTACAAATATACCAGAGACTTGACTTCTCTTTGCATCCACCCCACCTCTTCCCACTGGCATGTGTTCCTGTTACTAGACACGAACTGCCCAAGCTCCAACCGCTACCCCATCGTGGGCACTAGCTCTATCCCTTCTTGACATATGCCCACAATTCTCATTCCTCACTGCTAAAGTTTCTTTTTTTTTTTCCTTTTCTATTAGATGATTGCCTACCTTAAAAAAATAAAAACCCTCTCTCTTGACCCCACAATCCCTTCCATTTATCTCCTCAATAGAGTTGTCTAGGTTTGCAGTCTCCAATTTATCTCCCTTCTTCTCTCTTAAAACCCCTCCAGTTCAGGCTTTTACCCCCATACTCCCAGTGACTTCTATGTTGCTAAACACAGTAATTCTAAGCCCTGATCCAATTTGATCTGTCAGCAGTATCTGACATCGTCCATCACTCCCTTCCCTTTAATAAATGTTCCTCTGCTTTTTTCCAAAGTACCTTTCTTTTGTTTCCCTCCTGTCACTCTAGCTGCTCCTTCTCAGTGTCCTTTGCTGCTTCCGTCCTTCTCTTTTCCTGCCCTTTTAGCCAGAAAGCCCTAAGGCTCAGTCCTTGGCCCTCTCTTCTTCTCCAACAACCTTCACTCTCTGAGGATGTCATTGGGTCTCATGTCCCTCATCTGATGACTTCCGTAGGTATTTCTCCAGCTCAAATGCTCTCCTAAACTGCAGATTTAAATATCCCTCTCAACATTCTGTTTGGATGCCTAATAGACATCTAAAGCTTAATATTTCTAAAACGGAAACCTGATCTCTCAAAATCTGTTCTCTCCACTCCACTGTCTTCTCAATCTCATGAATAGGAATTTTATACTTTCAGATGCTTAGACCCAAAACCTTAAATTCATCCTTAATATCTCTCATCCTCTCACCAGAAAAAAATTTTTTGGTTCTACCTTCAGATTATATCCAGGATCTAGTCACTTCTCACAACTTTCATTACTACCGTCCGAGACCAAATTAAAATCACCTCTGCATGATTATTGCCAGTAGTTTCCTAACTGGCTTCCCTGCTTCCATCCATGTGGTTGGAATACATCATTGAACAAAACCAAAAAAAAATTTAAATGGCGCTCACTTCCTAACAGGAAGTGATAAGCAACAAATAAAACATTTTAAAAACCTGAAATGGCCAGGGTTTGCATCATTGCAAAGGCGGCATTTGAGCCAAGATTGGAAAGAGTTAGCTATTGCACGTTCAGTATCGCATTCAAAACAAAAAGAAAAGCCCTAAGGTGATGTCTGGTCTGACCTGCACAAAAAACAGCAAGGAGGCCATGTGGCTGGACCATTTGTAAGCTACATGGAGGAGGAGTGGCTCAGAGAGGAAATGGAACGCCTAGATCACCTGGGGCGTTATGGGCCATTGTGCAGATTTTGGCTTTTACTCTGAATTCAGAGGTGTTATGAATTAAATCTGGCCCTCCAAAGGATATGTTCAAGTCTAAGCCCCAGTCTCATGAATGTGATCCAGTCTGGAAACAGGATCTTTAAAGATGTTATTAGTTAAGATGTGGCCAAACTGGACTAGCCGTGGGCCCTAATCCAATAAGACTGGTGTCCTTATAAGGAGAGGAAATTTGGGCACAGACAGACAGATGGAGAGACAGGGAACTCGACCATGTGATGAAGGCAGAGACACCACAAACCAAAGAACACTGTGGAAGTCCTACAAACCACCAGCAGAACCCTACAGATTCAGAGGAAGCGTGGTCCTGCCAACAATTTGACCTAACTTCTAGCACTGTGAAACCATAAATTTCTGCTGTTTTAAGTGACCCAGTTTATAGTATTTTTGTTATGGCAGCCTTAGGAAGGTAAGACAGAAGGGAAGTAACATGATCTGGTGCATATTTTTTTCTGTTAGTGCTTCTAGATTTCTTAAGACTAAATCAGATTCCCTTAATGCCTAAGAGTCTTTAAAAGCTGTCTACCTCTTTAATAGACCAAAATAATATTATTAAAATGTCTATAGTAGTTTTGAATTATCTTCTTTTCTTTTTGATCTTTCCCACTAACCATCTTTTCAGCCATTCTGCCCCTTTAGAAGAGTACATACTTTGGCATATATGTGATTAAGCAATTTAGATAATTTAGAAATAAATTAGTGAATGCTTATTTGCATTGTAAAAGATTTATTAAACCACTGCCCACCCCCCCAAAAAAGCTCTTCCTTAGTCAAATAGTTAGCCATCCTAATATCTTTAAGGAACGATTCCATTTATATAAAAGAAAATGTGAACATAATAATTGAATGAAATGAAGGAGACCTATTCTAAACTATGTTTCCATTTCAAGTGAGAAGTCGCAGGTGCTATCTCACAATGATAAAGGGGAAGATATGTCATGCTAGAACAGATTATCAAAAGAATGAGTTCAAAGAGACGGAACAGATGATTAGTAGGGGCTAGTCAGGGTTCACAAAGAATTCCAAGCTAAACTTCCTTCATTATTGACAGGAGTACCAACTAGACTGATAGATTGGAAGAGTGCTATAAGCAAGGGGGATCTGATTTCAATCTTTTTAGATAACTTCAATTGAAAACATGGTGAAATGTGGACTGGATAATCATGCAGCTAAGTTCATTTCATAACTGGTTGAATGGCCTACCAAAGAATGCCAACTGATATCAACTTAAAGAAGACATGATACTACCTTCTGTCCTCATCCCTGTTTTACAGGGAATTGGAGAACAAATGACATACTAATAAAATGAATGGGTGACAAGAAGTAAGAACGAACAGAAAATTCATGGGATATAGAACTTGTATGATAGATGTATATACATAGATACACGTTTATTGTAAGGAATTGGCTCCTGCATTTGTGGGAGTGGCAAGTCTGAATTCCATAGGGTAAGCCAGAGGTTGGAAATTCTGGCAAGAGTGAAGTTGAAGTCTTGAGTTCAAACTTTTTAGGCTAGAAACTCAGGAAGGAGTGGAGGGCATAGTCTTAAAACAGAATTCTTCTTCATCTCAGAACTCTTAGTTCTTTGCATTTAAGGTTTCCAATTGATGGGATAAGGCCTACCTACATTATCAAGGGCAATCTCCTTTACTTAAAGTCTTCTGATTGCATATGCTAATCCCCTCTACAAAAGATCTCAGCAACAACTAGGCCAGTGTTTGACCAAACAACTGGCATCATAACATGCCAACTTGACACATAAAATTAATCATCACAGTTGCTATCCAAAATAAGTTCAATAAAGCCAAACCTTGCAATTAATTTTGCATGAAAAGTATGTGGATAATCAATCTTTGGCAGAAGGAAAATTAAAACCACAGTGACGTAATACTATGCACTCAAAAAAATGATAAAATTCACAGGACTAGTGCTGGAGAGGAGAGCTGGAATCCTGTCCATTACTAGTATGGGTATAAATTGATATAACCACTTTGGAAAATTGTTTGGCAGTATCTACTAAGCAAAATGTATCTATACTCCATGACCTAGCAATTCCACTCCTGAGTATATAACTGACAGATATGTAATAGAATGGACATAGTAGCTTTATTTGTAAAAGTCAAACAGTTGAATGGATAAAGAAATCGTGATGTAATTCATTCCAGGGAATACTAATAGCAATAAAAGAGTGCTTCTGCTTCACTCAACAATATGAATGAAACTCAAAGACAAAAAGCTGAGAATTGGAATTGCAAGATTACATTTATATGAAATTCAAAAACAGACCAAATTAATCTATAGGGATAGAGGTAAAAATCATGGTTATCTTTGAGGGGCTATTGACTGAAATGGGCAGGAGAGAACCTTCTTGAGTGCTGAAAAAATTCTGTATCTTGACCTAAGTGGTAGTTGGATGGGTGTTTACATGTCTAAAAATCACTAAGCAATATGTTCTTTACTATATGTAAAATATCCCTCATCAAAATGATAATATATATATGATTAAATGAAGAACAGCACTTAGGATTCACATAAGCATTTTTCTAGGGTAGAGGAGAATCCAAACTGCCACAACAATGAAAATATTAATAGGTTTCTGTTGTCCACACACACAATAAGGGTAAATGGCATTTTAATGCGGTTGTAATATTCATAAAGGTATAACATGAAGAATGAAAAAATTTGCTAGGCCTTCTCTGCAGTGTTTAAACCATAGTTGGGTACTGTGGACAATTCTTAATTGGAAGCTCATTGGTGAGCTGCCAGAGAAAAATAATCATAAAAGGGGAGGGGAAGGACAAGACAAGACTTAGAGGGGATCTAGATTATTCTACATGTCTACAGAAGGAAGAACTGGAATTAACAGGTGGAAGTTGCAAGGAGGTAAATTTTATTTAACATAAGGAAGAACTTTTTAAATAACAGAGCTTCTAGCTAAATGCCCCAAGATGAAATGAGTTGATCAAGCAATAAGCAGTCACATGCCCATCAGAGCTTCTTAGAGAAAGTTTCTGACTCAGCTAGTGGTTTAAACGAAATGTCCTCTAAAATCTCTATTAATTTTGTGATTTTTGTAATCTTCCCAATTAACATTAACTATATACTGGCAGGCATAAATAAAATCCACAAGCAGCTTATTTTGTGCAGAAAGTCACTGATTGTATCTTTCCACTCAAATAAGAGAGGCTTCTCTCCTACAGTCTGAGGCTCAATCACTATTCAAAGCCTTCATTATCCAGAAGAGCTCTCCTAAATGGATAAAATTCATTTCTGAAGATTATAAAATAGAAGAGGGAGTCTCTTGACAATAATTTTTCTGATTACCCATAATTTAAACTCTATCTTTATAGAAATTGCTTTCTTAGTTTGGATTATTTCCCTGAGCTACATTCTATAATGTGGGTGATAACTGCTTGAAAGGGCACAAAATCAGTTTGTTTTCAAGTTTAAATGTACCATCTTTATTTTATGTTTGGTTATTATACACAAAGCTGCTGTAAACATCCTTTTACACTTGCACATATATTTTTAGGACAGATGCTTGATTAGAATTGCTGCAATTCAAACTTTTGGGAGAGGGTTATAGAAGATGCAACAGGTTCTGAGGGTGCCCAAAGCCACAGGATCGTCTGAAGCCATATGGATCATCTTTTGCTCCATAAACACTTTCAATGGCAATTTCAGAAGAATGTAAATCCCATGAGGCCTGGGACCTTACGCCTTGCCCCAGAAGATTCTACAAGAGCCTAGAAGTCACCCAAGCATTTGTTAATTTTAGCTGAATAAATGAACTTACGTAGGCTAGGGCACAGGAATAGTCCTTCACCAGAATGCAAAATATCCACGGATTTTAGGACTTCAAAACTCGAAGAAATTTCTCTTCCAGAGATTTCAGAGTTCTCTGGGATGGCTCAGGCCTTGTGAATTCCCATCCCATCTCCCTTCTCCCCTTTTCCAAGCTATTACCCCTGAACCCCTCCAAAAGCCCATGACCCAGACAGAGTCAAACCACTTGCTTGTCCCAAGAGATCAGAGAACCTGGGATTAAGAATTGCATTTATGTAGAGATGATCGAAGGTAAGATTCGCTGTACCAAAGACAGAGAGAAATACACAATTTGAAACTGGGTTGAATTAGATGATCCCCTAGAGAGTAAATCCTGAACTACAGGAAGCATTCACCTCACTGAAATCTTCTCCAGGCTACCTTGAAAAGAATAACACAATGACTCAGTCAACTAGGGTAAAGTGTACATAAATCCTGCCCAAACAAGAACCCGTTAATCTTTCCCCAGTTAGTCCACAAATACTGAACATGAAACTTTGAGGCAGGCCTCAAACTGATAGGTAAAGACGCATTCAAGCAGTGCTCCCATTGCCAAGACTGAGGATCAGAGATTAATTAGACAGCAGACACATCTGACAGTAAAGGAGTTTCATACATAAACCCAAAGGGAAGATAGGGTACTTTGGGGAGCCAGAAGTATTTCAGATGATACAGAGGGCGTGTGATGAAATGAGGCAGAAAAATAAACAGGCCTTATAGTGGCAGCCTTGTTAACCCAAATAGAGTCCTATTTTCATGGTGCAGAACTCTTCTGCTTGAAGTTTTTATTACTGACCCTTTTTTTTTTTTTTAACTTCTGCCTCCTCTGGACCTAGCACAGTACCTGGTAAAGGTTAGCACAGATTTTTTTTTTTTTCTAATAAGCCGATCTGTCCCATCTAATTCTCAAAAAGGCAGCTTTTCAGTAGTTCTCCACAGGGTGTGGAAGGGGGCTTTTGCTTGTCATCCCCACAAAATCAGTTTTATTGCTCATACCAAAATTGGATGAATCATTAGGGCAATTTAAATGCACTAGTATCTGTTTTCACACTGACATGAATGTATCTGTTTTCTCACACCTTCATTAGGATTGGGTTTTGTCTTTGAAACTAAATTTTTTTTTCTAATTTAATAGTAGTAGAGCTTGGATTTGTTTCAACTGACATTCTGTAATTATTAATGAGGACAGATACTTAAAAGGATTGAAAGCCTGGGAAAAAAGCACTAAAAAATCCCATGATAATCAATCCCATTCTATTCGATTTGTCTTTTTTCCGCCTGAGTCTGTTTGAGCCGAACTGTTCACCACCATGAGAGGACCCCCTGTATCCTCCAAGGCAGGTGGTCCCCCCGGAATGGCAGCCACGCGCCTGGCGCCATCTTCCTTGGCACCTGTCACACATCCCACTATGGTCTTACCCTTACTCGTTATCCTGCTCTGCTCTGTCACGGGAACACTTTGCCTAGCCACATTAATATTCATGGTAAATACTGCACATAGCTTGTTGGCAGAGGGCAGCAGCCCCGTGAAGCATTCCTAGAGCACTGATGTGCCAGCGCATACCATGAAAGCATTGCTCTAAACCACATTGTTAGCAATAGAGTCCCCTTCACTGTAGGGTTTTGGGTAGCTTTTTCGTTTTACTAATTGACATTTGCTAATCTTTCAAAAGAGAACACGGAGTGTTAGTGTAAAAACACCCCCCAAAAATCATGGTGACAGAAACAGAGCCAGGTGGGGAAAATATTAATAGAAAGAAGGAGAAAAAAGATTAGATTTCCACACTACATTCTCTTTTAGCTTCCCTTTGTTCTTAATTAAACAAACAAACAAAAAAGTCTACCATAATAGGCTGCACTGATACATAAACTGTGACCAGCCACGGATCAAGGTGAAGTAAGAAAGGCAGGCATAGAATTCCAGAGAGACTTTGGATCGTATCCAATCTGAAGGCACCTGCTTCTCTAAGTCAGAAGTGGGAGGAAGAAGGAGGGGAAATGCCCCTAATGGGATGACTTCAAAGCCAGAGAATACTGGATTTTATGAAACACTTTTCTATTTGAGTTCTGAAAGGTTCCAAACCTAGTTGTCCATTACCAGACAATTCTAATGTGTAATCTAAGGAAAGGCAGGTGGAGAACACTCAGGCTTCTTGCCCTCCTCAGAGGCTGCTCAAAGGTCCTTCTATGGTTAACATTTTCATATATAACTAAGCTTCAAGGAAAGTCCTACTGAAAGAAAGATCCTTCCCTAAGTGCCAACCTGCCATTATAGCTTCCAAAACCTGACCCAAGGGAGAGCCAAGGCAAACATTGCTTCTTCCCCCGCCCCACCTCCCCCGGCTCATTGAACCTGTACCTGAGAAACACTTAAGGTACAGATCATTCCTCATTACTTTAATCCTTCCTCATGCACTGGCAACTAAGCCAGAATGCTGCATGAAAACGCAATTCCAACTCACCTTTTTAACTTTAACAATTTGAGAAATATCCGCTTTTACTGACACACCCAGGGAAGTAATTATTAGGATCTACCTCTTTAAAAAAATAGAGTTAAAATTACTTTTAACTGTAACCACTGATATTAAAAAACAAAATCTGATGCCCCTCAATCTACAGTTGAAAATGTACATTTAAAAATATTCTAGGTGCTTTTTATAAAACCATTTAACTTCAGATGGATCACAAATTGCTTTCTAAAGAAAAACAGCAGATATTTAACAAAATACATTAATAAATTTATGGGGTACAGATATCTTTTAGAAAATTATATGTAGACTGTGAAATTTTTGAAACAACTTCCAGAAAAACTTCATAAAAAACCTAACTAATAAATCTCCAGAAAGATGACCTTTAAAACAACTGAGTTGAAATTGCAAAATGTTTTAAAGTGGTGAAGTTTATCACATACAGGCCCTGGGATATGAGTTGAGAAGCAGTTTGTTCAACACCCATCGGGTGCCAGAATTCATGATGCTAAAGATGGGAGGAAGGGGCTGTGAATGCAATAAAAATTTTCTTAGGCTGTGAACCTGTGCCTGGAAGATCTGGTAAGGAATCTTGAAAAGGGGGGTTGAGTTCAATAGCAAAAGACAAAATAGAAAGCCAGAATTTCACCAGACAGGAGACCATGCATATACAGACAAGACACTCAGCTAAGGAGAAACTGCAGGAAGCTACGTGCCTGCAGCAAAGAAAAAGTCACCAAACAACATCCAAAGGCAAAATCCAGAGGCTGCCTGGGAGTTCAAAGGGTTTCCAGGAAAACCACACCAGCCTGCAGCTAAAGGGATAAGTCTGGGTCCAAATCTGAATGGACTTTGCTTCTCCAGAAACCTCAGAAGTGAAGGGAGAGAAATGTGTCAGACAGACAAGTCTAGGCCGGCCCTGGAGTTTGAGGGTCAGGATGAAACAGAAAGGAAAAATTCAGTTAACGTAGAGGCACTGAAGCTACCAGGGTGTGCCTAGCTTTTCTTAGCAGAGGGACTAAATTAGAGGCCTTTTAATCCTTAACGGACTCCAAACAAGGGAAGATAAGAAGTACCCTGAAATCTCCAGATACTAAAGCAAGCTTCACACTAAAATCATCTGACAAGGATGAGCTGCTGAGTCCCCTCTGCACAGTAAACTGCATGTGGGCAAGTCCGTGTCTCTGGTGCTGTGCACCATTACCTCGCAGACACCTGGTTAAGAGGAGAAGACACCCTGAAGGGTTGAATGTAGTGTGGCCCAGAGATGGGGGGAGGAGGCTGTCTCAACAAGGACTGAGAAGGGTGGATCCCAAATTCCATATGGCCTTTCTAGAGGCAAATCCCCTTCGACTCTTCTTGAGGGTAGGAGTTGCTCTCAAGAAGCAGCATTTGGGAGGGACGCCTTTCTGATTAGGGCTTGTTCCCCTGGGGATGTTCAACCCACATCTGACATGTGCCTGGCCAGTTCCCTAAGCATGCCAAGGCTGGCATTTATCTTCACATTTCCAAGTTTTTCAAATCTGTTCCTAAGCATTGCTTCCCTTTTAAGCAAAACTACAAAGCAGCCTTTCATATTATATAATTCCTTTGATTCTGGCTGCATTAGCAAGCCAGAATGAAATGTGGGCAATGGAAACGCCTTCCCATGGTGCTGTCCTGCTTCTTTGATGCCTCTGAGCTGTTTCCATTTGTTTCCGCCCTGACTCGGGAACTGAGCCTTGCACGGATATACATGACCAGCGTTAGAATGGGAAATTCCCTCTGCCTCTAAGCCCAGTGCTGCTATACCAGGCAGTCAAAGTGAGCTTATAAAGACACAAACCAGATCTTTTCACTCGCCTGCTTAAAACACTTCCGCGTTTCCTATTAATCTTAGAATAAATCCCAAACTTCTTTCAATGCCCTGCATGATCCGACTGTATCCAGCCTCCACCCTATTCTATCACCTTTCCTTTCTCTCTCCCTTCCCAATGCAATCCATCCGTTGAGGTCTGAGTGTCCTAATATCCAACAGAATGGCTTATAATAAAAGACCTAATCATACAGTCTTATGGTTTACTAAGTTTTTTTTAACCTTCCTTGTTCCAAAAAGATTTAACAGAGCTCTTGATTACTATTTAATCAAGATAGTAAATACATGTAGACATGCAGTTATTTGGACAAGTCCAAACTGAAGATTACTCTTCCAATCTTAGTTTATGACTACCCTGTCGAGTACATTACTCCCCTTTCTTATTCATACACCAATTATTCTTAATTTTTGATGATTACGTAGGGAGAGTTCTGTGAGAGCCAAGACTGAGACGGTAGACATTTACATTTCCAAAAATATCACTGAGCATAACCGTCTGTCCTTGAAATCTAGGATCACCCTCACAGCAGAACATCATCATATTATTTTACTAGAGTACAGCCTTTTTTTTTTCCTGCCAAAAGGCATTTGGTCTGTGGGATAGTTTTGCTGTTTTATTTTAATTACAGTGTTTGCAATCAGTGGGCAGCTCAGGACTGGGGTCTTCAAACAGGCTCATTACCCATCTTACCAACTGCCGCGTTCTCTCACAGCCACCAAAAGAACAGTGCTGCTTCAGCATTCCCAGGGAGAGAGTGGAAAGCACAAACTCCAGGAGCTCACGAATCAGGCTTCTTCCTGTGATCTCACCAATGACCCAGCAAGCTTTAAATGCAACCTGATTCAGTTCAAGCTTTCAAATTAGTGGTTGTTGACCAGAGGCTTAGTGATCTAGGAATGCCCTGCCTTCTCCTGGTGGCAGGTAGGGGAGGGACTTCACCATCTGAAAGATAAATGCCAGTTATCTCCACCATCTCTTTAAGCTATGCGAAGAGTAGAAGACACCTAGCTTGCCAGGCTGTTAGCGCACCAGAGGCAGCAATAGCTTCAGGCTTCCCACAGTGCCCAAACAAATAAGTGTCTTCTCCAGATTTAGAAGCATAGGTGACTCTTTGAGGAATCAGACTTCTCTGCAGTCTCTGAGTCATTTCCTCTGAAACTACCAGTATGCAGATATATCAGTAACATGACACTTGTTTGAAGTGCCTACCTTTACTTGAAAACCCACCACTCCCCCTGTTGCTAGGAGCCAACAAAAGAAAGCTACCGATCATTAATCAACAATGGCCTGTTGACGTTAGTCCTCACCTTATTTCTGTACCCTCTTCCTTCCAACTCTCCTAAGCTTCCATCCCTTTGACTTATTATTATTCTCCATTCATTTTCATGTTGGCACCAAGACTTTACCATCAAATTCAATCTTCTTTGTGACCTTGTGCCCTCTCTAAGACACAGTCTATGTCATCTTCTCTCTCTTCTTCATCCTGATCTATCTGACTAAATTATCTCACACCTTCCCAGTTGTGGTTTCCAGTCCATCTAACAAGTAGGCCCCAGGAAAGAAGCTCAAACATTAGGATTTCCACAAAAGATGGTACTTGCCAGCTCCATTAACTCAGAGGCTAAATCTCCAGTCTTTCCTTGCTCCCATCCTCTTATCCTCTATCTCTGCCTTTTTTGCATCTGAAAGTAAAAATCTTTCAAAACAAATTAATCTTTCCTCTGAACTGTATGGCTCCCAGAAAACTTCTTTCTTACTGTTCATGTATTTATCATTCTCCCCCTCACCCTCAAAGGTCAGCACCCTGGCCTCCTTTTCCATCTTTTTTTCAACACAAGGGCTTCACATGAGGTGTTTACCCTGCCTGGAATGTTCCAACCTTCTTTCAAGCCTGGTTCCAACTCACCCCTCAAGCCTCACTTTAACACTCTTAAATCCCCTTCCAGTTGCTGATTAAACCGAGTTGACCCCCTCCTTATGTCACTTCTTACCATCCTAATCTAAATATCTCCTTGTGTAATCATGTGTTTGTCTTTGGCAGACCCACACCACCCAGTGCAGTAGCTGCCTGCCAGCCACAAAAGGCTCATGAGCACATAACACACCACAAGTCCAGATGTCCTGTGCCATGAGTGTAAAACACACACCAAATTTTGAAGACTAGTACAATAAAATGGATGTAAAATGACTCGTCAATGATTTTTATGTTGGTTATATGTTTGACATGGCAATATTTTAGATACCGAGTCAAGTAAAATATATTATTAAAATGAATTTCACTGGCTTATTTTTACTTTTTTAAACTGTGGCTACCAGAAAATTTTAAGTTACAGTATCTGCTCATGTTATATTTCTGCTGGACAATGCTGCTGTAGACCTTGAGCTGCCCGAAGTCAAGGCCATCTTATTCATGAGTGCATTTTCAGCACCCAGCTCTGTGCCTAACACACAGTAAGTGCTTAATAAATGTATTTTGGAAGAATAGATTTTTCCAAATAATCAGGATTTAAATCTAGCATTCTTCTTTCTAGAAAAAGAGAAAACAAAGATAAATAACTATAGCTATAAAGGATTCTAGCAGCTTGTCTCTCCAGCATTCCTGGCTCTCTGCCTGCCCAGGGCATTACAGCAGCTCTGGGCCTTGTAGATTTGGTTACGAGCTGGAGTCCAAATGCGTCACAGTGGGGATGCTTCTCACTGGCTTAAGTTGATAGCATATCCATCCAAAACTACTCTGCAATTAGATTTTTCTTTTGAATCATGGAAAATCTGCTGAAATGGAAGGCAATAAAGAAAAGAATCTACATAGCAAGAAAGGATTGATAGAATCCACTTTCACACTATGATCTCATTCACTCATCTCAATCCTTAGTATCAGAAGGTTCTTACTGACTTAACTTGAATTCATTATAATTTGGCAAAACATGTAACGTGAACATGGGAAAGACCGAAGTGTCTAAAACGTCTATTGATGTCCTTAAGGGCCATTTTACTTTCCCAATGTCTGGCAGGATGTGCTCACTCACTTCCGTGGGCACCAACCTCACTGTGAGGTGACTCAGCAATTCCAAGTATCTGTATTGCATTACACCCAGATCCCGTGGTTGGCATGAATAGTACACTGCTTGAGGAAGGAAGAAGCCAAACCGTCCTGTGATTCCTGAAGACTAATCCAGAGAGAGAAGCACTGGTTAGTCACAGACAAGAGCACGGGGATTAGATACAGCTCAGCCAGATGTATCAGGTGTCCACTAGAGAAGAGCAGCTAAGAGCTGGGATGCCGAGGAAGCAATCCAACACCAAGACTCTTAGCACAGACACGCATTATATCTGAGGCATCAAGTGTTCATTACTTGGCAGTATCACTGCCTTCCCCAATGACAACAGAAATGAAAAATATCACTTTAATAAATTTTGCACAAGCCCACAGAGCCACAACTCTCTTTTTCCCATGTGTTTCAAAATCCACAGAGCTGAGAGACAGCCAGATGGTGGATCCTCAGAAGTGTCATCATCAGCCTTAAGCTTTCTCAAGTCATGGAAATAGTCTGGAACAGGAATGCGAAGTTGGGATTCTACCTCTTCTATCAGCTACTAATTTCAGAATCATTGAAATGGCATTAGGCCTGTTGTTGTCCATAACTGGAGTCAGAGCCACATTTGGGATTCTGCTCTCAGCAAATGATTAAAGCAGCAATAACTGTATCACTGAGGGAATTCAGCTTCCCTGTAGCCAAAGCTCCTTCCAACCCCAAGGAATCATGGAAACCCCAGGAACCAACAGGACATGTTAGCCTCCATGAGACTTTACCAACACAACATACATTTCTCCCCACCTCCCAATAGAGACAGATACACTTTTAGATTAAATTCAGAGTGAGGAAAAGAACTAAGAATTGTTAAGGACAGGGTGAGAAAGGATGTTGAAAAGGCACACAGGTTAATGACCCTGGAACAATTAGAGCAATAAAAATAATGATAGTATTGGATTATAACTCATAAAATAAATATCCATGAATCCACACTGAATTAAATGAATGAATGATTCCAACTAACAAAAGTCAAAGGAACAAAAGAAATAGAAAAATCACCATTAGAATGCCATTCTAATAATCACCACAGGCAAGATCCACAGATGGATGCTAAAATTAGTGGGCAGAAGTTTGAGGAGAAACAGGATATTTGCAAGATGTCAAAATATCTCTCCTACAATATGTGTTTATTGCAAACGGATTAAAAAAAGTAATTTTATAGAAAAGAAACCTAACAGATACCACCTTAACCAGGCAATCGCAGTTCATATCACCAGTAAGAAGACATGGCACCATCAGGAATCCTGTGTTATGATGCACTGAGAAGGGTATGACTGCTCCTGGTGGAGTCTTGCTAAAATTGCCTAACTTCAATCTAGATATGAGAATAGCAGACAAACCAAATAGAGGGACAGTCTGCAAAACGGTGCTCTTCCAGTCTCACCACCCTCCCCCTCTCTGTGTGGGACATGACTCCCAGGGGTGTGGAGCTGCCTGGCAACATGGGACAAAGATCCTGGAATGAGCTGAGACTCAGCATCAAAGGACTGAGGAAAACCCTAGAATGAGCTGAGAATTAACATCAAGGGATTGAGAGACCCTTCTCGACCAAAAAGGGGGAAGAGTAAAATGAGACAAAGTGTCAATGACTGAGAGATTCCAAACAGAGTCGAGAGGTTATCCTGGAGGTTATTCTTACGCATTAAGTAGATATCACCTTGTTGTTCAAGATGTAGTGGAGAGGCTGGAGGGAATTGCCTGAAAATGTAGAGCTGTGTTCCAGTAGCCATGTTTCTTGATGATGATTGAACAAAGATATAGCTTTCACAATGAGACTCTGTGAATGTGAAAACCTTATGTCTGATGCTCCTTTTAGCTATTATATCAACAGAAGAGTAGAACATATGGAATAAAAATAAATAATAGGGGGAACAAATGTTAAAATAAATTCAGTTTGAAATAGTGGTAAATGAAAGCGAGGGGTAAGGGGTATGGTACGTATAGGTTTTTTTCCTCTATTATCATTTTATTTCTTTTTCTGTTGTCCTTTTATTTCTTTTTCTAAATCGATGCAAATGTACTAAGAAATGATGAATATGCAACTATGTGATGATATTAAGAATTACTGATTGTATATGTAGAATGGAATGATATCTAAATGTTTTGTTTGTTAATTTTTTTTAATTAATAAAAAAATGTTAAAAAAAAAAAAAAAACGGTGCTCTTCAAAAGAGTCCAGGTCATGAAAGACAAGGAAAGACTGAGGAATTGTCACAGATCAGAGGGGACAAAGGAACTAAATGAGATGGGGAATTCTGAAACAGAGAAAGGAAATTAGTGGAAAACGAGTGAAATCCAAATGGAGGCAATCGTTTAGTTAATAGTGTTGCACCAAAGTTAAATTTTTTAGCTTTGACAATTGTACTGTGGTTGTGCAATATGTTAATATTTGGGGAAGTCTGGTAAGGGTATTCCACAACTCTCTGTACTATATTTTCAACTTTCATGTATATCAAAAGTAATTTCAAGGTAAAAAGTAAAAAAAAAAAAAAAAAAAAAGAAAGAAAAAATGGGAATTAAAACTTAGAAGGAGAGTGGAATTCTAATTCTAAATCAAAAAGTGACAGAATTCATTACAAATGTAAAAGACCAACATGAATAAAATTTCAAAATTTTGAACATGTGAAACCTCAGAAACAAAAAATCTAAATACCAGATGGAGAAAAATATGTGCAAAAAATACAAAAGTCTATGGAAAGTTTAATATCTTTATTTAGAAAGAGATTATTTCTATAAATTAATGTAAATTATTAAGAGAGTAAATTACTAATCATTAAATAAATGAAAAATGAATGCTGATATCCCAAAACAACATAAAAATAAATAAATAAGAGCCAAAAGTATGGAACCAAAACACATTCTCACTTGTTATTAAAGAAAAGCAAATTTAAAAAATGAGGTAATATTATTTTCACCTAACAACTAGCAAAAATATCAAAAATAATAATGCCAAATGATAGTAAGCACCCTGGAAAAAAACAGTACTCATAAATTTCAGTGTCAACACTACTTTTCTAACCAAGCCTTTACTTGCGCAAGTCATTTTAACTGTCTTTTCCTACATCCTAGTTTCCATACTGGCCAAGTTTAAGCCATATATCATGGTTCAAGTGCTACCATCTCTGAACAATTTTTTTAAGTCTTCAGTACATTCATTTGTATAGAGAGTAAACAAAGTACATATAGAGTGGCTGCAGGTTTGTCAGACAGACACCTTGATCTAGGGCTATTGAACAAATTAAGTAGCATATTTATTGTTGCTATTAATAGCATGATTAATAGCATGTTAATCAAGCTTAAACAGTTTTTCAGGTGAAAAGTAACAATATCAAACAAATGTGAGACGACATTAACAAAATGTTTTTCAGACTCTTGGTCATAAGATCTTTATTGAATCAGGTTGCAAATAATTTTGAATACTCAGCTACCTCCAAGCAAACTGAAAACTGTCTAGTGAATTCTAAGCTCCATAGTGCCTTTAGCTGGGCCTTTTCTTTCAAGTCACTAAAAACAGTGACAGATCCTTGTGGATGGAGAATAAGTATCGAAACACACTAAGGACAGTACGGTGTATGTGGTATGTATTCTGACTAGTTGCATTCAGGATCCAAAACCAAAGCTGGAACAGCTTGCCCTGAAGTGGTAGAGCTATAAAAGGATATACACTGACACTTCTTTAAAACACATATGATAGCATCCAGGTTCTCAGGATCAAGCCTAATTAAATGTATACTACATAGGAAAGCACTGGAGCAGGCTTAGTTCTCAAGAGTTAACATCATGCAGGTAAAGTATCTATTTCACAGCTGTTCTCCAGTGCATAATCAGTTTTCTCAAAAATGGGTAAGGCTGGTTCCCCAAAGGGACAGGAGCCAAGCTGCTGAAGAAACAACTCAAAGTCTAAATCCTACTAGTGACTTAACACTCATCTTAACACAACAGTTTACCAACTGGCGCCAAATATCTCAAGAGTGCTTGGTCTATCGCTGTACAGGTACCAACATTTGATGGCATATTAGAGTACTGGCTCAATCTCTATGTTTGATTTATGTGCCAGAAAAATATTTCAGATCAAGTGGCAGCTGGGAGGAAAAAGCAATCATTTTGAGACTTAAATATTTTGGTTAACTCGTCTTGTTTTAAGTTTGGTTAACTCCATTTTGATATGCAGCTATGGGTGAAGGTGAAGTGGCCAGATGAAATAGTGGTATATTCATTCTGTAAGGAAGAATGCTTACATGTTTTCTAATATTTTGTCACTACTTGTCACTAAGTCACTGCTTTAAAGAGGAAGTCCTTATACATATTAAGCACCACAGTGTGTCTTAAACACAGGTACATACTCAAGAATTTTCTCAGTCACTTTTCAGACAGAATTCATACTTTTTCCACTATTTTTTTTAATGGCTTGGGTATTTGTTAAGGAGAAGGAGAAACTGAGAAACAGTGAAATTTTAATGCTATTCATGCTTATTTTTAGAAGTGCTTCAAATATTTTGAGAAAGTTCTGAAAGGTTGTCCAATTAGATGGTTGGAATTCCCAATAGTATCTCATAAGCTGATAAACATCTGGACAGGTAGAAGGACATGCAAACATTTCCCTTCTTTTAATGTATTCACAAGTCTTGTTAGCATCATCTGGCCATGAATTGGACCTATCATTTTCGGATACAACACTATGGGACGGGAGTCTGAACCACACTAAGCAAGTGATGTAGAGTCACTCCAAAAGACCAGACAGACAGCACAGTGATGGGGATGCCAGGGTCATTGAGCTTGATAAATGGACTGCACTTGCTATCAATGTCCCCATGGGCCAAGAGGAGGTTTTAGTGCACACGTTTCCATGGATCAAGCTTTATCCTCCAAGTAACTCAGGGTACTGGCTAACTGCTTGGTAGCTTTGCACTTCCATGATGTGGTAAGGGCATCACTTTCATGGTGGAACAAATTCTTCCACCATGATATTCTCCACATCTTGGAAACAGGCACCACAGAGGTACACACTGTCTTTGTGAGAGACCTGTCTTATCATTCTGGCTGCCTCAGAGAAGGCCAGAGAAATGGCCCTGTGGCTAGGGTCTAAGATCCCAGGACAACTTTTGCGGATAACTTTTACTCTCTTCTCTTTGGAAGTTCCTTCATCATCCTTGTAATGCACCAATGTTTCAGAGGTGTGTTCACACACCTCTCCCAAGATACTACTTTGTTTAATATCTTTTTTGAGGATCTGGTTGAAACTCAGCTGGTTCATGGAGTAGAGAGACTGCCACTTTGGGCTTTCTTGGTAGCCACCAGCAGACTGGAGATTTCTCAGGGCTTGGGCTGGCAGCACAATTCAGCATGAAGCTGACACTGCCCATGCTCAGGATCTGCTTCTCTGTGTGGCTCGTGAGGTCTCCCAGGCTGAGGAAGCTGCAGTCTGAACCATGCAGACTGTACTGTCCCTTCTGTGCCCTGACTGGAAAATTCTTGAACTGTTTCTGGCCACCCAGTAGCTCAGAATCTTCAAAACATGATGGACATGAGGATGCTGTCAAAGTTGGTGCAGCTCCACCTCAGTACTGGTATCTCCTCCTCACTTTCTTCTTGCTGCAATTTGTTGATAGCATTTGTCTACAAATTGGACTACGATAGCTGTTCTGTAGATCTTGGATGACCAATGGAGAAGCCACGCCCATGCAGAGGTAATGATGGGCATCTGCTGTAAACAAGAAGCAGCCATCAACCAGGGACGCAAAGGACAAGGCCTCCTCCTAGCAAGAGAGGTTCAATTCCATTTTTGTTGTTGTTGTTGCCCTGCTTGAAAATGCCAACCACAGACTTTTTCATTACAATGGGAGTGATTTCAGGAAAGTATGAAAAAATTGTTTTTCCACTCTTCTTGGATTTTGATTTTCTCCTCATCCTTCTTGTATTTTCCAATTTTTTCTGCTTCTCTTTATTTTTTTTCCTTTTCAACAGGAATGATGTTTGGCGTCTGCCTCCACTAGATTCCAAGATTTCCAGTTAGCATCACTTCCTAATAGAGGATGTTTCTGCTGTCATTCAAATGAAACCGGTTCATTTCATTTTCTGATGAAATCAACAACAGGGACATCTCAAATATGTTTTGTCAAAGTTTCCAGTGTGGCCAGATATTTCATCTTCAGATTGTGCATAGACACTCTGCTGTCACAAATGGTCTTTTCATTCAATTCCTTTAGGAAATCCTTGAAAATATTATTTATTCATATCCTGGTGAGGAAGTTCCTGTTTGATGGACCCGTTTGATGGACTCTGGAATACACCACTTGTAGCTGATAACCTTGGCAAGTTCTGGCAACTGCATCTTCTTCATCATGACATAGCGTGATATGGCAGGATGGCTGTTCCCAGACACTTGTTCTCAATGTCACCACCATCTTGTTCAGTCTTGGGGTCTCCAATAGGAGACAGGCATTTGACCAAATCATACTGTCCCCGAGCAAAGAGATACTCTTGCGAGCCGGCGTCAGGAGATGGGTTGCATCTGGAACCTTTTCAGTCCTCATATATTTTTCTGTCTCTCTGGGTAAGGTTGCCATGCCGAATGCTCACGGATGTTGGTGTCATGCCACCTGGTGAAACAGAACCTCATCAGGTTGGACCCGGAGCAACGTCTTGTCAGCCGTGATGCTCCCACTCCAAGCATACCAGAGCCTGATGTTCTCATCATCAGAGCAAAGAGGTTGGGACACAGAGGAGAGATATGGCATTCCTGCGCGGCCTCGAACAATTCCTCTGCCGTGTACTCTCCGCAGCCCAGCTAAAGGGGCCGTCTATCAAACAGAAAGACCATCTCCACCCCTCGCTCCGGGGCCTTCGGATTCACCTCCCTCTTCTTGGAGCGCCTCATTTTAGCACTAAAAGTCATAACATTGCAGTCCCCTTTTATATTTAGATACATTGACGCGGCTGTCCAACGTCCCTCAAAAAAAAAACAAAAAAACAGACTGGATTTTCTTCTTCGCTTTACAAAAGCTGATGAGAGTTAAGCACTTCCGCGTGCACCGGGCTGAGCTGCTCAGGGCTGCTGCGCAGGTGGGGTGAAGGGGCCAGCTAAGTGGTCGGTGCGCGTTCCCGGGACTCAGCGCTGGGCTCTGGAGGGCTGGTGGGGTTGACACCTCCGCGGCCGCCCAGGCCTGTGCTCAGTGGCGCACCCGCCTCCCGCCCGGACAACTTTTTTCTTTTTTTTAAGCTTTGAAAATGTATTCGTATCACACAAAGAAAAAAAATGTAGCTTCCATCAAACCAATTGAATGATTTCATTTCAAATGCGGGCATTTATTCTCTAAACGTTTTCCAGTGTTTACTCTTGACCAGTACTTTCCTTCATACCAGAGGTAAAACAGAATGAAATCTGACCTGACAGAATCTGTATTCTAGTGAGGAGAAGAATGACAATTAGAAAAATGGGTGAGGGTGGGTGATGGTGGCGCAGTGGCAGAGTTCTGGCCTGCCGTGCTGGAGACCCGGGTTCGATTCCTGGTGCCTGCTCATGCTAAAAAAGAATAAGGGGGGGGGGGGGGGTGGGAGGTAAGTGGTGTTAAGGGCTATAGTAAAGGAAAAAAAAGAAACAAAACAGAGTATTAAAAGGCAGGCTAGGGAGTGCCAGGATAGTCAGGGAAGACTACACTGAAGAAGTGATAGTTGAGTAAAGATCCGAAGGTGGTAAGGGCTTAAGTTTTGGAGGAAAAGCATTTTAGGCAGAGGGAGTATCCTGTGCAGAGGCGGAGCATAACTGCTGTGTTAGAATAGCAAGGAGGTCAGCATTACTAAAAACAAAGCAACTCAGAGGATGAATAATGCCAGTGCTACTCAAAGTGCCAGTCTGCAAGGAGATAAGGAGTTCATGCCAGAAAGTAAATGGACACACTGGTTCCTTCACTGAGAAAGCCTCGTATGAATAAAATGTCCAGCAGATTAAACAATGTGTTTACTAATGTAGTTCATTTACATTCTGACACAAGCTCCTTATCTCCTCATGGACTAGTAACAGTTTACAGACAATCGGGTCATTGTACCATTCTCCAGTAGTACTGTTGTAGGCCATTGTAAGGTCTTTGGCTTTTATTTAGTGATAAAGAGGTTTGAGCCAAAAGGGATTTGATCTGACATTTTAACAGAATAACTTTGACACCCATATTACGAAATGTTGATGACTTGGACCAAAGTAGTAAAGAGTGGAAATAGTGTACGGGGTTGAATTCTAGATGTATTTTGGAGATAGTCAATCAAATTTCCTGCCAGGTTAAATGGGTATGCAAAAGAGAGGAGGCAAAGATGACATCCAGGCCTTTGGCCATTAAAATGGAAAGGATGGATGGAGTTATTAACTGAATTAGAGAAGACTATGGACTGGTTTGGAGAGGAACATTAGGAGCTTGGTTTTGTAATATATAAAGTCTAAGGTGTCTTTAAGATACTTGAGAAGAGATCAGGTAGGCAGGTGGACATAAGGGTGTGGAGTTCAGAGACTTTGTCTAATACCCTTCTTTCTCCCCTGTCCTCCAGCCTCTCTAGACAAGACCTGAACAGCTCAAGTCATTTCTTGTAATAACGTACACTATTTAAAAGCTTAAAACTACTTTTAAGTTTTAAAAGTACTGGAAGGAAACTACTAGGAGTTGCTTTATGTTGGCTATTTCTTATAATCTTCACAAATAGGCTGAGGATTAGATACTATTCTCCCTAGTGTCAGGTGAGGAAACTGAGGCTTAGGGATGTCAAGTAATTCGCACAAGGTTATATAGCCAGGAAGTAGCAGGATGTCAATTTAAAAATGACTCTGACTCCAAGCTCTGCTCTTTAGACACCTTGCTGATTAATTCTGGATGTTCTGCCTGGAGATGTGGTTATGGAAACCATGGCCCTCAAGGGGAGTTTGGTGAGGTTAGACCAGATGACTGAGATATTTCCCAACTGCAATTCTAGGTTTTTATAAAATTTACTTTGATATTGGAATGGCTTTTGGAATTTTTCAGCTCTTTCCTCTTAAAAAAAAAAATCTCTATTAGAAGGAACCTGTTTCCAGCTCAGGAAGGGAAATGGATATTTCGAGATGATTATGGGTAAAAATGTGTTTCCCCTTTCCCACCCTAGCTCCAAACCAAGGGACTTTAAATTATTTAAAAATATATATATCTAATGGTATATCACCACTACTTCCAATAAACATGCCTAAATACCTACTAGCTTCATCATAAAGCAAAGATTCAGAAAATGAAGACCACTTATATTGAATAAAAGTCACAAAATCACCGCAAGCCCGCTCATTAATCCACCATTCCCTTACTCTTCTCCCCTTCAACCACCACCCTCTCAGCAACTAGCCCTTAATGAGAGTTTCACTTGTTCTTCCCACTAAAAATGGCTTTCAAGTGTAGGAAAGTATCAGAAGTTCCCTGCTGAGCTGCCAGCTGGGGAAGTGTCACAGGCCACTGAACTCTAAAATGAGCTGTCTTTGTAACAAAAGGTCTCTTTCCCTTGGAACAACATCAAGGGGAAGGCACATTGAGGCCCCACTGCTCCCTTTGTATTCCAGTTTGATTAAACTGGGAATTGCTCAGTGCTCAGGGCTGTTGGCAACCCAGGTAGTGGATTCTAGAGATAAAGGATTATATAGATCCTTTGTTAAAAACAGACATTGTACGGCTTATAATATTTGAGCACAAATGCTAGAAGCTTCCCAGACCTCCTGATGATTATGCACACAGGAGACAAGCAATAAATACTATTCCCAACTATCCTATGGCAAACGTTTGCTGCCGGTGGATAAACACAGTCAAGCCACCTTAGCTAAAAATGAAAGAAACTGAAAAAATAAAGTATTTGTTATACCTGAAGTAAACCAAAGCAAATACAACCTGTAACATTTGTATTGCACTTCACAGGTTATTAAGAGAACATAGCCTATTCAGTATCTTATTTAATTCTCCCCAAACTTCTGTGAAATGGATATCATATGTTTGCCTAGAATCTAAATAAGTATATTGGCATTTTTCTGCTAATTTAGATTTTAGGAAAACATCTGTAATAAGATAATCTGATCTATCTAGAGGGTCAAAAAAGTAGAGTTGCAACAGCACAAGAAAAGAGAAAGATGTCATTCCTCATATTTGAAATGTATTTTACATGCTGTGGGTTCTTTCTGTGGGTCTGTGTCCTCCTATTGTTTAGCTGGAGTGAGGGAGAAAGAGCACTAGATTTGGAGTCAAAAGACTTGAGTTATAGTTCTGGTTCTGTTTCTAATGTGATCTTGAAGAAGGCACTTAAGATCCTAAATCTTACTCATCCCACCTGTAAAACAGAAACAATATAAACCTCAAAGAACTCTGTGGCTGAAGGGAGACAGCACAGATTCCCACAGTGACAGCCTGTAGGAAAAAATACGAACATATGAGTAGCCATGAGAGAAATTTTAAGCCTCAAGACCTTTTAACTCTCTGGTGTAAATACATTACTTTCCTAGAATAATCTGGGGGAAAAGGCAAAGCACCTCAATAGGTGGTTGCTTTGAGTTGACTACAGAGGGTTCTGATAGTAATGCCGGATGGAGAATTTCATGAGTAATAAAACACAGACACAGACACACACACGCACACACACACAAGTGCACACACACACATGCTTTTCCCATTTAAGATGACCACTTCAAGAACAGAGACTTCACCTTAACATCTTATTGGACCAAGTGCTATTGAGAGAAACAAAGTTTGATATTTACTAGTATCACATGGTTGCTCCTTGGAAAGATAAGGTTAAATATTTCTATAAGCACTGTTAATCCATTTAGCTTTTTCTACCTACTTTTAACATTGGAGACATTCAAATATTTTTTATGACTTAAGGTTTGTTTTTTTTTTAAAGTTAAATCAGAGAGGTGAAAAAAGTGAGGGAGGGGAGACTGCAAAAAGAAAAGTCACAGATTTTAAAGTGGTCTTTAACCGTACGAAGGTCAAGGGTTAGCATGGAGGCAGACAGTATGTACATGGTAGAAAGCATCCCTTGGAGTATCAGATGAAAATAGGTTCACAGTCTGTTTTCACAGCTCACGAGCAGTGTAACCTGTGTGCAAGTCTCTTACCTTCCTGAAATTCAAGTTAGGGATTGATATCCGTCCCTCTAAAAGATACCTTGAAGTCCTAATCCCCAGTACCTCAGAATGTGACCAAATTTGGAAATAGGATCTTTAAAGAGGGCATTAATTAAATTCAGATGAGGTCATACTAGGAGTAGAGCAGGCCCCTAACACAGTATAACCAGTGTCCTTACAAGAAGAGGAGAAGAAACAAGCGCACAAGAAGAGAGAACAGGGCCATATGATTTCAGAGGCAGAAACTGAAATGCTGTACCTGCAAGCCAAGGAATGTCAAGAACCAGAAGCTGGGAAGATGCAAGGAAGGATTCTCCCCTATAGGAGAGAGCATGGTCCTGTTCATACTTTGATTTCAGATTTCTGGCCTCCAGAACTATGAGACAATAAAGTCCTGTTGTTTTAAGCCACCAAGTTTGTCATAAGGCTTTGTTATGACAACCTTAGAAAAGTAATAAAACTCTGCTTCCTTTCCTGTAAAATGATGATGATAATACTTGTGAGTGGTTGTGAAGATCTCCTGAAAGAATGTAGATGGAAGGCTGAGCACCCAGTGTATTTAAGCCATTTCTTTAGGCTTATTATACATGTGAAGAAACCCTCTCCCTCTTTCCATGCCTTGTCCCCTTCAGCATTGACTAGGAATTTAACCTGCAAATGAGCAGAATGGTGTAACAATATCACTCATAGGAAGGAAAAAAAGACACATACAAGTGCTAGGAGAGTGGTTCAGAAAGGATGATCGTTCAGTAGAGTAAAATATCATGCAGATGTTAAAAGAATCAAAACTCTTGGATAGTAGCATAGACTGTGGATTGTTGAGTTCAAGCCAGCTTTACCATTTACTAGATGGGTGGCTCTGAGCGAGTTATTTAACCACTCTGTGCCTCAGTTTCTTCAGCTGTAAAATGAGGATAATAATCATGTTTATAGAGTTGTTATGAAGATTAACATGAGTTAATAGATTTTAAGTGCTAATAACAGTGCCTGGCACAAGGTAAGCTTTTGATAAATGTTAGTTGTTTTTATTAACATTCATTATCACTCACAGCAGCCTTGTATGTGCAATGCCATCAGGAAAAGAAGGAAGAAGGCAGGTGTTTGTATGAGGCAGAATTGTGAGAAAAGGCATGGCAGCAACATCAGGCCAATAAGCAATGGTAAAATGAGGTGTGAAAAGAATAACAAAAACCATTTTAATGCCTACTATAGGCCACACACTACACTAAGCATTTTATGCATATTAATTTTTTCAATCTTCCTAACAACCCTTTAAATTATTGGCTCATTTAATCCTCAAAACAAGCCTATTAAGGTAGATACAATGATTATTCCATTCCATAGATGAGGAAGCTGGGGAACAGAGAGGTTAGGTAATACTCCAAAGGTCATACGGGAAATGGCAGAATCAGGATTCAATCCTAGGCCATCAGGTGCAGAACTTGTGCTCTGAACCACATCCCATGTGTGATATAGGAGCTGAAGACATTTTTTTTAACAGTGGTCAGAAAAAGCTAGATGACTTGAGAACATCCAAATTAGAGACACCGTGGAGAGAGAAAAAGACAGACAGATATAGATAGGCTGGTAGAAAGACTCCTGAAATTATAGCAGTGTAAACAAAATGCACCTGCATGCCCCTATATTAAAGTCATAGGAGAATGTAAAAGAAATTAAAGTGGCAAGAATTCATGCAGAAAAAATGATATAAAATTTTATTTAACTTTTATTTAAAATAGGGATGGAGAAGATGTAAAACTTAGCTCTCTAGACTCCCAGCCCAATTTTCTTCCTATTTGAAATAACCATTAGGAAGGAAGTCTGGCTTGAAATATTATCTCCAACTTATACTTACATTAAAATAAGTCTTAATCCTAAAACAAATCCCCAGTGATACAATCACATACACCAAGAACTCCATTTCTTTCCATCCCAAGAAAACATCCAGCCATCCCAGAGAAGAACCAACTCTCTTGAGGGCAGGCTCAGGCCCCTTGAGTCCTTCCCAAGGAGTCTGCAGTAGCACAACCAGTATGGCAGGGGTGTTACCAACTGAGGGAGTATGACCAAGTCCTCGGAGCATACTGCCCTTTGTACTCTCTGGGAGAAAAGGAGGCTTTGCAGAAGGGCATCTTCATGCCTATGTTAATAAGCAAATCATGTCCTTGGAAGAAAAGGTTATGACCAGGGGCCAGACATTCTCACAAATTTGGTGTCCCCAGAATTTTCCATTTCTGCTGATTATTTTTTTTAATTGTATAATGTTTTGGTAGAAAATAACTGATCCTGAAAACAGGCAGTAACACTGAAGTTTTTTTTTCCTACAAATCTTGAGGAGAAATGGGGCCAAAGGTGAAGACCAGAATGAAGATGAAGAATTCGCTTACTTTCTGTCAATAGCTGCAACTTCTTTGTACTCAAAATTATTTGCTAGAGACAGAGATTTAATTATATTCCAGAGAACTGTCAACAGAAAGCTGGAATGGAACAGGAAAGTAGTTGACTCCAGCAGTAGCTTCCTAACTGATCTCTTGCCCCCAGATTCATCCCCATCCACAGTCATTCTTCCCACAGCCTCCAGTCATTTCTAAAACACCAACCTGATTCTCCTCCCCTCCCAAAGTCCTCCAAATATTTGCCATCACCTGGAGGATACAAGTCAGAATCTTCAGTGTGGTCTACAAAGCCCTTCATAACCTGCCCCCATCTAATCTCCTAAACTGCTAAAGCAAACACCATGAAATGGGTTGGCTTAAGCAATGGAAATTTATTTGCTTATGGTTTTGAAGCTGATAGAAAGTCCAACTCAAGGCATCCCAAAGACCAGTGTTCTGGGGCCGGCTGCTGGTGATCCTTGGCTACTTGGTCACATGACAAGATACATGGTATCGTCTCCAGGTCTCTGCCTTCTCTTCTGGCTTCCACTGATGAAGCATCTTGCTTCCTGTAACTTTTTCTCTCTCCATCTGAATTTGTTTCTACTTATAAGGGACTCCAGTAATAGGATTAAGATGCATCTTAACTTCTTAACTGAAGTAACCTCATCAAAATGTCCTATTTACAAAAGGTTGACTCCTACAGGAATGCATTAGATTTAAGAAAATGTTTTTCTTCAAACTACCACCCACCTGCCTTGGAAGTTCATCTTTCCCATCTCCAGGGTGAGGTGCCATGGGGTGCACCGGGCATCCAGTAAGGGTCTGTGGAAGAAAGAAGCAGGTGCTTGCTGCACTGGTAGAGTCTTTCTCTTTGCAGATTATGAAGCAGATTCCTGTTATTCATTTAGGAAAACTTGGTAGAGGGAGTCAGAAGATTCAAAGGGGATATACTGGAAAGGGAAAAAAATCAAACAGCATATGGTAAATAATAAAATGCATATTTGCAAAAGTTTTCCTCAAGCTTTTCTAAGTAAGTAGCTATAAATTCTTTTGCAGGTACTTATTATAGATTAGGGAACATATCTTTAATACCATTTTACAATTTAATTTCAAGTATTTGCCTTTCTTAGTTCTGATGAGACTGGGCCTATCTTGTTTAGTAAGACTGCTTCTTCCTGCTTAAGACAATCAAACAAGAAAATCTTGATTGACAATGAACTTTCTCAGAAATGCCTGCATTGTTGGTGAGGTAGAAGATGACTCACCTGCTACTGAACTTCCTCCTCATTATCATGAAAGCATCACCTGGGTCAAAAACCACCACCACCACCACAACAACAAAACCAATACATCTTAATATATATCGAGTTCTAGACTAATATAATGTTTAGTATAGAAACTGAGTAATCTGCTTTGTAAATTAAAATTTATACTTAATATATAAGAACCGTATTAATAAAAATGATTAATTGAAGGTGTTATTTAGTAGATATCTCACAGGACAAAGTGAATCACTGCAGATTGTCTTAAGTCAAAAAGTTCCTGTAAGATCTGAAGATGCAAATTACACTTAAGGAATATTAATTGACACAAAACTTCTCAATACTATATTTAGCACAGTAGTGGGAGAACAGACATGTCTTCCCTAAAGCACATAAATTTTCCCTATGGCTTCCCACCTTACAAGGTGTCAGAGCAAACAAGAAAGCCCTCTTGCTCCACCTGAAGAATCTGTCAGGAAATTTTATCACAAACTTCAGAAGTGATATTTTGCTCCTTTTCCATGTGACAGAGCCATTTCACACCTGCTACAGAAAATAGTGTCCTTGTAATAATATTTTTCAAGAGAAAATAAGAAATCAACTCCAAAGCAACTATAAATAGCACCCATCTACCACAATTACTATACCACCAACTGATACACAGGTCTCAAGCATATAAAGGTGATAAAGGGAAAAAATAAAGTGGCTATGATAATGAAGTCTCCCTCTTCCTGATGGGGAATTCCATTTGTAATTACTATTTCAAGGAGTTTTTAAGACATGGAGAAAAATAAAATTAAAAACATTTTACTAAATAGCCAGTTTAGTATACACATTTCATTCATTCTTTCATTCATTCATGTTAAGCTCCACAAAAGCAGGAATTTTTGTCTGCTTTAGTCACTGCTATATTCCCAGTTCCTAGAACAGGGACTTGCACAGAGTGGGAGCTCCATAAATATTTGTTAAATAAATTCATTCATCAAATATATGTTTTGAGTACCTGCTATGGATAAGCCTGGCAATAGGACCCAGAGATATAAAGACTTGCTCATAGCCTATAAAGAGCACTTTACCCAGCTCCAAATTCACATTTCCAAATGTTTCTGTCTCAGTTTGTCAGGCTGCTATGACAATGCCACACACTGGGTTGGCTTAAATACAAGAGTCTATTGGCTCACAATTTCAGAGGCCAAAGCAATTGTTGGCTAGAAGGGTTCCTTCCTCCTGTGGTTGATAGTTTTGTGGCTGACTGGCAGTCCTTGGGTTCCTCAGCTTTCCCATCACATGGAGATATCCTCTCCTTTCTCTTCTAGGTTTCCACTGACTTCCAGCTTCTGGCTCCTCCCTGTAGCATTCTTTCTTTAGGTCTGAATTTCTTCTGTTTTTAAAGGAATCCTGTAATCCAGATTAAGGCCCATCCTCATTCAGTTGAGTCACTAAAACATCTTCAAAAGGTCTTATTTATAATGGGTTCATACCCACAGGAACACAGATTATAATTAAGAATATGTCTAAATTGAGATACATAATTCAATCTACAACAGCCTCCTCAGAATGAAATAGGCTTTTCAAATTTAGCATGGCCAAAACAGAAATTTTTATTTCTATAATTGCACTCTCACCCCTTGCTCTAGATTATGTCTACACTAGTCTTCCTGTCTCAGTTGATGGCACTGCCATCCTCCCTATTGCTCAACTCACAAAAACATAGTTAACTTCACAATGAACACAGTCAAATACATTCTTACCCTACCCCTCCATCTCCACTGCTGATACTCCAGTTCAAGCTACCATTTTCTCTCCCCTAGTGTTTTAGTTTGTTAATGCTGCTGGAAATGCTATATACCAGAAATGGGTTGGCTTTTATAAAGGGAATTTATTAAGTTACAAGTTTATAGTCCTAAGGCCATAAAAATGTCCAAACTAAGGTATCCAGGGAAAAAGAAAGGATGATGGGTCCAGAACACCTCTGTCAGCTGAGAAGGCATGTGGCTGGGATCTGCTGGTCCTTTGGCTTCTAGTTTCAAACACCTTCCCTGGGGGCATTTTCTTTCTGCATGTCCAAATGTCTCTGTCTGTGTCAGCTCTGAGCTTTTTCCAAAATAGTTCCCTCTTAAAGGAACCCAGTTAGCGGATTAAAAACCCATTTTGAACGGGTGAAGACACATCTGCATGGAAACCACCTAATCAAAAGTTCCCACCCACAACTGGGTAGGTCACATCTCCATGGAAGCAACTTAATAAAAAAGATTCCACCACACCCCCCCCCCCCAAAACAATGAGTCTTCCCCTGCAAGATTGGACTAGGGAAAAGAACATGGCTTTTCTGGGATACACAAAAGCTTCAGACCAGCACACCTAGGCTACTGTATCAGCCTTTTAACTGGTCTTCCTGCTGCTATTCTTGCTATCCTTGCAATCTAGCTGGAGTAATCTCTAAAACATGAACCACATTCGCTTACCCCTCATTGTATTACTCCTGCCATTGTACTAGGAATAAAATCCTAACTCCCTACAGTGAACTACAAGCCCTGCCTCTGGTTTCTGGTTACTTCCCCAACTATTATCATGTCTCCCTCCTTCCTGCCCACCACACGCCAGCCACACTAGTCTTCTTCTGGTTTCTGAACACCTCCAAAGTGTCCCTACTTTGGGACCTTTGTCCACTCTCCTTCTTCACTGGAATGTTTTTTAAAAAAATGATGAGATCCTTCTCATGGTTCAAGTCTCAATTCAAATATCATTTTCTGAGAGAAATATTCCATATACCCCTGACCCACATTTTTTATTCTAAATTAGCACTGATGCTTACTTGGTCTTTGGTAAACTTAGCCTTAGGTCTCTAAATAGAGCCACGCCTGAGCCTTTCCTTCCATCACCAAGGGTTTGGAGGGATCCATTCACTAACATCTCTCTGATGCCCACCCAACTTTCTGATCATCTACTTTTCTCAAACATCCAAATGTTAAACAACCCCAACCCCACACATGAGTGGGTTGACCTTACTTTGACTCTATTGCTTCTGAGATAGAATCATTTTGAGGTGTGACTGGGTGGATCCTGCTGATTATTCTCCACCTGGTTCTGTCACATCACTTGGAAGGGATTGCTTCCCCCCACACACAAAAAAATGAACCCAACAATTCTACTCCTTGCACCCCAGGAGACAGATGAGAATATTCACTTCAGCTTTATTCTTTGCATCCAAAAAATTGAAAAATATCCAATGCCTGTCAACAGGAGAATAGATTAACTGTTTTCTGTATATTCATGCAATGAAATACTGTATAGCAATGAATACCATATGTGACAATATGGATGAATTTTTTAAAAATTAACATTGAACAAAAGAAACTAGACCATTTTGATGATTCGATATATAAAAAGGTCAGAAACATACAAAACCCAACTATAGTTAGTCTGGTTAGGAATCATAGAAAGGTGGCAAAATCTTGAAGAAATGCAAGGAAGAAACTACCATAAAAGTTAGCAGAGTACTAATATTTAGGGAGGAGAAAGCAAATGGAGATTGTAATGGAGTATTTGGATGTCTCCAGGGATACTGACAATGTTTTATTTCTTGACTTGGAAAATGGCTACACAGGTGTTCACTTCATATTTTGATAAGTTGCATATTTATATTTAAGTACTTTTTTCTATGTATTTTATTTGAGGGGAGAGAAGAGGTTTAAAAAAGCAAGGTATATTTTTACTAGGTAGAAAATAACTGCACCAGGACTTCTTGTTACTTGACAAATACAATCTATTTAAACCTTGTTGTAAGGTCTCCTATTATGTACAGCCAAATAAAATCCTACTTATATACCATTCAAAGTATATAAGAGGAGCAACGCAGGAAACAACAATAACAAAAATGTTGTGAGTAGTAATGAGAGAACTAGGAGAGCAGGTTAAGTAAGAAGGTCAGCCTAAGATCAAAGGACTGCCACAAAAGGATCAAATAGAATGAGGATGTAAAAAGAGGCCACTTTACTTGGCAATTTTGGTACTTTGTAGTGCCAAAAGCAACCAAAAGAAGGAAACTGATTAATGTACATTCATTTTTATATTTAGAGATGCTATTATTTATGCATTATTGAATTATGGAACCTGTACCTACTCATATAATATTTTTAACATTTCCTAAATGGCTAGAGAATCATGTTTTGACATATATCTGCTATCTCGTAGCAGTGGAAACTGAGTTAAATTCTGGAAGGAGTAGCAAAATCATGACCACTGGTATTCCCCTTACCACAATCAGGTTAATATATTCTTCTTAACATAATGAGGGATTCTATGAAAGAGAAAGAGAAGTGAAGAAGAAAGAGGGAGAGGGGAAAATAAAAGAAGGAAGGAAGTCTGAAGGGAGCAATGTAATGCAAGCAGCATTACAATAGAGTTAGCATAAGAAGCAGTGGAAGTATACAGAAGAAAGTCAGGGAGATTTCTCACCAGAAATAGTTTGTAAACTGAGACCTAAAATGGTAGAATTAATCAGATTAGAGCGCTCCAGAGAGACTGTTCCAGGGCCAGATAAGGAACGACCATGGAAAGAATGTTAAGCCTGTCTGTCCACTTATATCTCTCTCAAGATTCCTTCCCATCAAGATGTTGATACTTAACAGGTAAGCACTATTTTGACTTATGCTAACATATCTGACAGTTTGAAGCATTGACCATCATCCAACAAACCACTGGCTGGATTTTGCCAGCAACATTCTAGGTCCCAGAGCAAATTTCATTCTATTAAAACATTTAGCATCATTAATTGAGATTCACCAGTGAATACAGGAAAGGATAAACTGAAATCACTCTAGTCATTTATTTGAGTGTGGACATTCAACCTCACATATATCCCCAACTGAGACCATGGCATAGGTTTTGTGGTAGACCCCACATGCTCACTGTATAACACTTAATGTCAAGGAAGCATCCGAAATGGCCTAGATTGAAAAGTAAATGCCTCTGCTTGTCTCTATTTAATTTAGAACTGGAAAATGATGAAGATAAGAAAATTCCTTTTTACTGCCTTCCCTTGACTCTTTCTGTTCAATAATTGTCAAGACAATGTGAGAGCAACTTTTTGTACTTTGAGTTCTTAGTCATTTACTCCCTCATAATAGCTCAAGGAAGTAGGGATGGGGGAAGAATCTGAATAAGATTTAAAAAACTTGTCCTGTAACCTAGTACAGAACACTTTAAAGGGCATCATTTAAATCACCTTTACTAAAATATTCACAGCAGCCAGAACGTCCACATGAATTCTTATACACTGCTAAGAAAACTAAGGGAGGAAATTATTCTCTTGAGCTTAAATTGCAAAGAGAGAAAATTTAAAGATTCAAAACTTGAATGACTGTATTTTGCAGGATATATCCAGTTTACTAAGGTTATCATGAGCCTTACATTGAATAAGTCCTCAAGTATTTGTTAAATGAGTGAGCCAGTGAATGAGAATGAATGGATGAAAGGAAGGGAGGGTAAGAAGCTGAACTACTAGAATTAGCTATGTATATATGTGCTTTGAGTATTTAGACATTAATTTAAATCATTGTCAGCGTCCATATAACTGATGGTTGGGAGATGGCTGACCCAACACAAACTATCATCTCAATGAAACTATTAAAAAGGCAAGTGATTAGAACTCAGGTTTTAATCCAGTGGCTTCCCTCCTTTCTTATCCTGATGCTCCTATACTCAAATCATCTTTTTTTTTTTTAATATGGAACACCACGAATTTGCATGTCTTTCTTGAGCAGGGGCCATGCTAATCTTCTCTGTATCGTTCCAATTTAGTGTATGTGTTGCCGAAGCAAGCATTCTAATCATCTCTTTTTTCTCAACCACACACTTCCCAGATCCATGGCCCCAAAGTGTTTTGTGCGTATGTGTTTTCAGAATTTCCTTTATGCTAGCAATACTCAAACCTGTTCATTCATTGCTAAATTTACTCAACAATGCTACTAGATGCCAAACACTCTGCTTAGGCTGTAGCCAAGCACATCCTAGAATACACTCTTGGGCCCTACCTTCAGGCTGCTTATGGTCTTTTGGGAAGTGTTGTGGATTGAGTCATGTCCTAACACACATTTGCAAATGGTATCTGCAAAGAAAACTGAATCAGGGTGGACTTTAATCCAATATGACTGGAGTCCTTATAAGTAAAGGAAATTTGGAAATAGCAGTGGAGTGAGGGGGAGTCAGAAGAAGTCAGATTGTCATGTTATGGGTTTCCAGCAAGACACCACCAGAACACTACAGACTTCGGAGAAAGCCTGGCCTTGCCAACCTTGGCCTCCAAAGCAGGAGGCAATAAACTGCTATTGTTTAAGCCAACTAGTTTTTGGAAAAGTCCTGGAAAACTAAGGGAGATAGAGATAAGTAAACAGTCAACTACAATAAAAATGGAGATATATATTTAGGGCTCTGGGACACATGACCTTTCCAGAGCAATAAGATCTTCAATGGAATGAAGATGAGAAGGAATCACCCAAGTAGAAAAGTATGGGAAAAGCAACGGGAGGGTTCAAAATCATTTAAGGTAGAGGTAACCACATGTGTGAAGGCCCTGAGCTGACGGATTAATTTCCTGAGGATTTCTTTCTGAATAAGACCTCTTTATCTTATATAAAACAAAGCAAACTGAAAACTTTTCTAAGCACAATCACACTCTACTTTTCTGACTTTTCACCAGAAGCCACATGGGAATATCCTACCCATCTTGTTCCCTACCTTCCAAGACATAGTCTGGCAATTCATGCATGGTCCTAAAATCTTGCATTTATGTGCACTTTTCTGTTTTCAACTTGTTTTTACATATGTGCCTTTTCAATGCTTATGATATGTGTACTGTTATCCCAAACTGCTGACCTGCATTAACTTCCATTGCATTTCAAATGTCCTTTTGCCTCAACTTGATTGTAAATTCCTTCAGAACAGGATCCTAATTATCTGTGTTTTTGTTCCTTGCACAGTACTGTGCCATGGTAATGCTTTCTATTTATTATTTAGTGGTATGCTTTAGATAAGCAAATAATGAAACAACAAGATTACTACCCAAAATTACCTACTTGTCAGAATTCTTGACTATTCTGAGACAGAAAAGGCTAAATTGTCTTGGTGTCAGTTTCAATGGATCTATGTAGGGATCCGATGGCATAAGGAAAAAAAAAACCCTAAGCAGTTTCTGCCCTAGAAACACAATAAATTTGGAGGGGGAGGGGTTCAAAAAGTTGGGTCAACATGACACAAAAAACATTTTCATGTCAGAATGATTCATCCTTGGGATTAAATATCCATCCTCTTTTTAGAGATGCTGCTGACACCCAGATCTTCAATACCGCTGAAATTTCCACGAAGGAAAGGAGGATTCTCTTCAAATAACAGTTGAAAAAAGAGAGACACTTGGGCATGTGGCAGTAATTTTCCAACAAGATTTGGTGACCAGAAAATGGAAGCAAAATTTCTAGCCATAAAAAGATGTACGGTATAGGTAGCTGACTCCCCTGGGCAGGAATTTTTAGCACAATGACCACAAAAAGATTGAACTTTGAGAAAGATTATTTTCCCTGAGGCAGCATTCAGATGACTTTGTGTGTTTATTCAGTTCACTGATTCACAAAGTTGTAGGTGCATATAGTTTCAGTGTCCTGTGTGAGAAGCCCAATGGCAAAACAGCCATTCCAAGGCTCGTAAGGTCCTTTCCTTACATGGAAAACTCCACTGAAAGTAAAAAGTGATACTATCATGTCAATATACCAGTTCTCACTGATTGGTAGGCCTTAAATGCATTTCTACATTTACAGACTATCTAGCAGGATCAGGCTGCTGCAGGTGATAACTGGTATTTGCCTAATAAAGCAATGTGTACATTTTGCAATTTAGGATTTAACAGACTTAGTTATAAAGGAGGTTTAGGTTTCTTTGCCTTACTTCCTATAATTCATAATCTGCCTCTGAGAGATCTGTAATTTTCTTAAATTAGTCCAACACAGTTACAAAGTACTTGCTATGCTGCAAGCACTGAGCTAGGGCAAAGATAATTCAACCCAGCACCTTGCCATTCAGGAACTAAGAATCTAGTGGTAGAGACAAACATGTGAAACAGATTACTTTGCTAGCTAGTATGTGATGAATGCTGTAATAGAAATATGAAGAGAATACAGTAGGCTCAAAAGAACAAAGAATGCTAATCATTCCAACAAATGCAATATGCTAGAAGGGACATCAGCAGTACTTTGAGCAAAATAATGAGGGTCCTGGAGCCATTCTTCAATTGCTTTATTGAAAAATACATTTTAAAACCACTTATTTTTCTATCAGGAACTTTACAATTGAGTCATTGACAGTCATAATACCCATCAAAATGAGGATCAACCCCAGTGTGAGCTCAGCAGGTTCAAGCTCTCCTAAAATACCACAAAGAAGTCCATGTGATCTCTGGTCACCTTTGATCAGAAAAAGAGAAGACCAAGTTGATTCAAAAGCAACCTCAGGGAAAAAAAAAAAAAGCAACCTCAGGGGATGCAAGGGTAGTTCAATGGTAGGATTCTCACCTGCCATGTGGGAGACCGAGGTTCAACTCCCAGCCCATGCACTTCCCAAACAAACGAAAAATCAAACAAAAAAAATTTAATAAATGGTGCTGCAATAAGGGCATACTCACATGGAAAAAGGATGAAATGTGACCCCCACCATACAGCATATAAAAAAACAAAAAACAACCTCAAGCACAGCTTGGGTTCTTTGCACTCCCAAGGCCCCCCAAATTTACGATTTCACCTGCTTTCCCAGGCAATAATCGCCTCTATAGTGTCCCATCCTCCTTCCAGTCATATACTCCACATTCCCCAAGTACACTCTAAAATTCCTAGTTGCATAATTTTTTTATGCATTGCAACTTGCATATAACAAGAGCTCAACTGAATTTGTATGATGAGTGAATGGATGAGTGTTTCTACTTCTATGCACTTTATCAAGCTGTTCCTTCCATGTCAAATGCTGTTTCCATGTCACCCTTTCCTTCCTCTCCTACCACAAATCTCTGTCTACCCCATTCCCCATATCCATCTGCTAAAATATTTGAAAAGAGATGGTATAATTGATAAAATAAGGATTTTGAAATTAGCCCTGATTCAAATCCTGATATTACCTTATCATTACTTAATGTCTGTGGTCTCCAGTTTCTGCAACTGCAAAATGAGAAAAATGCCTCCTAATATACCAGTTTATTGTGTGTGGTAAATGAGATACGCTTTGGTGTGAGGCACTTAGTGTGCATTAAATGGTAGTCTCTTCCTCTCTTAGGAAACTCTGCTCTTCTGAGAAGACTCTCAACTACCCAGTTAGGATTCATTTCTACTATATCATGGTAGCACTTCTCCAATCTCTAAATGCCACTAGGAAAAGAAAATCTGCAATTGAGAAACTTTAGGCATGATAAAGAAAACAGGATTAGGAAACTGGGGGTATCAATAAACCTGAACTATTTTAAATTCAGTAAAATAAAACCATGAACCCATTTGCTAAATAAAAAAGTTATCAGTGACATTTTGCACATTTTAAATAAGTAATTATGACTGTAGTATTATCTTCCATTTAACACTCCCTACTCACAACTTCAAAGAAATTCCCTGTCCTGTCATATTGAAAATCTGCTTGAAAATTCATTTGACTTAGAGGCAAATAATCCACATACTACTAGAAAGTACGTTTTATATGCATCCAAGTGTCCAATGCCCATTTGATCTTACAGCAGAGCACTAACGACTTTTGCATGTCCAATTCCAATATGGTCTCCAAAAACAGGGAAGGGTCAGTACTTGAGAGGCAAAAATGCTTTAGCTAAACCCTAATAAACTGCTAAATAAGCACTATACAATCCACTTTCCAGTATGCAGGACAATGCTGCCTTCCTGGGGCTAAAATAACCTCATGCCTGTAGGCATGTTAACCTCCAACCACCCAAATACGAAGTTCTACAGCCTGGAAATTGACCTTTCTTTGGCTACTTCATCAGATGTCCCAGGCTTCATGGACAAAAACTTTAGAGCTATTCTGATTTCCACTTTCCCCTCTTTCCTAATACCTTCTTCTGTAGCATCCAGCACTTGATTCCTCTACCTTCAGTTCCCAAGCTGTCAGCTACTTTTAATTAAAAACAAAACTAAACTTTAAAAAATAACATTTAGGCGGGCCGCGGTGGCTCAGCGGGCAAGAGTGCTTGCCTGCTATGCCGGAGGACCCCGGTTCGATTCCCGGCCCCAGCCCATGTAAAAAACAAACAAACAAACAAACAAAATATATAATAAAACAAGAAAATGTTTAAAGATGTTTCCCTTCCTTCCATCCTTCCTTCCTTCTCTCTGTCTTTCCTTCCCTTCCTCCCTTTCTCTTAAAAAAAAAAAAAAAATAACATTTATGTGCCAGGTCTTCTTTCATTTTAAGTATTTTAATGTTCTAACTCATTTAATATTTACAACAAAATTAGGAGGTAGCTCCTATTATTATCCCCAGTTTACAGGTGAGGAAACTAACGCACAGACAGAAAGGCTGTAAGAGGTAGAGTCAGAATTCAAACTTGGGCAGTGTGGTTCCAGCAGTCTGCACTTTCTTAGATTTCCTAGATTCCTTGCTCAAACTGCAATTTTAGGCTACACGTTTGATTTCGTATAAAGTGGGTTTTCAGGTGAAATCACCCACGCATTTTTTCTTCTTTACATTGTCTGATTTAAAATAATCGTTGCTTTCTCATTGTAGCATCACAATTGGGTAGATTCACAGAGAAAAGTAAAGTGCCTCCATGTCATATCCCATAGGCTCCCTCTGCCTTATCCCATCTCCAGTCGAGAGAGGAGATCTTCTTTCTGAGATCACCAATAAAGACATGATACAGAAGAATTTTTTTAAAAAAACTAACATTATCATGAACAGGCCATAAATAGTTCTGTACAGTATTCCACTTTCTGACAGGAAACAACAAAGGCCATTTTGTATGAGACTTCAAGAGCTGCATGCTACAATCCTTCGTGCCTTTTAGTGAACTTTTAGGGTTCTAGCTCTCAGCAATATTTCACACTTGTGAACCAAGTAACACTATTAAAGTAGAAATTTCTTCAAATTTTATGCAATTTCTCTGCTGATCATTAAAACTAACTTCAGCATCAATTTGTATCCTCTATTTCTGACGACAGTAAATGACCACTAAGTCACGTCTGCTTCATTCAAACATTCCCCAAACACACTCTGGGCTCTGAGATACCATAGTGAGCAAGTCATTGTCCCTTCTTTCATGGTGCTTAAACACAGTACAGGACACAGACAATAAACAAGTAAGCACTTAATTATAGATAATGATGAATGTCGTGAAGAAAATCAGACAGGGTGATGAAAGTGAGAGAGTGAGGTGGGCGTAGGGGAAATTATATTACATTGGACTGTACTATCAAGGAAGGCCTCTCTGATGAAGGGATGTTAAGCTGAGACCTGAATACAGAGAAGCAAGCATGCACATTCCAGGCTGCTGAAACATGAATTCAATACATTCAGGTGAACAAGAAGCTCATGATTGTATGCACTTCTTCATGACTTTCTAAACTTTATACATGCATCCTATCAACCTCAAGCTTTCTGGGCTAAAGAATGCAAATCACATCTATGTGTTTCTGTCCTTCTCATTACTCTAGTTGCCAAGTTCTTAGGACCACTGTGTGTTGGTCCTTTCTCAAACACCCCTACTGGGGCAAGCTGTAGAAACCCAGTAATACCTGTTGATGATTAACATCAACAAGACTATTTGGAAAACAGATTTTGCAAGTCAGTCAGCCATAAAATTCTTTAAGTAAAGCTCAGGGGATTTAGCACAGTTCTTGGGGCTCTGGGCCATTTATTCCCATGTAACCAGCACCTTGCTCACCCCATCTCACCCTGTCCTGAGGGACCTCATTGCTGTGTTGAGTAATAATCTTTCTTAAACTACTGGAAGCTAGTAGTTATCAATTCAAGATGGTCTTTCTCACTGCTTTATGTTGACATACTCTTGACTAAGATTTTTGGGCTTGTACCGGTACCAGATAAGTTATGTTGTAAGATTTAACTGATAAACTATTTATGAGAGAGAATTTACAGAAAGGATAAGCTTTGCTAGACATTTCAGATGAGCTGACTGACACCATAGGTTTAAAAAACATCATAAAGTTATAAATAGACCGCATTCCCTATTAGTGATCATTATATTTTCCCATTGAGGATGGATATACTTTCTTTGTATTAAATCGATTCTTTATTCACTCAGATGAATTGCGTGAGCCTCAATTGCACCATTGGGTAAATGTTTTTCCCCCAACATAGCCTGAGTCTCCACATTCCCAAGGCTTTCGGGAGTTGCCTCATTGGTACACTCCTGCTAACATTAGAGTATAGTATTTTATCTCATTCACATCTTAATTCATTGGCCCACACACTTGTGGAGGATGGTAAGATTTCTTATACTTCTATATTTGCAGAAAGGCATCAGTCTCTGATTGAAGAGAATTTTTTAAAAAAACCTTGAAAGTTTTTGCTTCCATATATTGATTCAATTTATTTCTTTCTGTCCTGTAGCTTTGGGCTAGGTTTCAATCCTATAGAAACTAGACCTTTATAATGATATAATGAAGAGTGCCAATACAATAAGGAGACCTAAAAGCCAATCCTGATTTTATTTATTCATTCAACACTTACTACATACCTATTAAAGTATGTAATACAGATCCTGTACCACTAATAAGTTTTTGTTTTTGTTTTTGTTTCTAACTTTGGGCAAGTAACTAAATTTCTCTATGACCTAGTTTTCTAATAGGTACAAATCTCTATAAAGAGGTGATTATACCAGATAATTCTAAGACATTTTGTAGTTCTGGATGTCTTTGTTTCTAAGTCTAGATCTAATCTCCTTACAGTTACTCAATCATATTTGTTCATAACTAAACGGAGTTTGTCATATGGAAATTGCCTAGTAAAATGTAAGTCACCACCAGTTATACCTCCTAAAACATTACTGTGTGAGACTTCCAGGAAAGATGGCAGGGGAGGGAGCTCAAGGACACAGTCCTTCCACCAAAACAATATTAGGCAGAAACCATCTGAAAAAACTTTTTTGAAACTGGGAGCCAGAGAATACTGCACAGCAACCCGGAAGAGCAGGAGGAAGAAGCTGATAAATGGGGGCAAAGGACAGTAAATTGCTCTCTCGCACAGCAGCTGCCAGCACCCAACCACCTGGGGTTCCAGTCCTTGGCCAGCTCACTGGTGACGGAAAGGGACATAAAGACCCTCTGCCGCAAGAACAGGGGTGGGCATGGCCAAGGACTTATCACAACTTTTGATTGACAAATTCAGATTGCTGAAGGCCCGGATCTGAAGGCAACTATTGTTTTAATACCATGCTGGACAAAGGTGGTGGCAGCCATTATTTCAACCCTCCTTGTACAGTGGCTGAGGCAATGGAGATTTAAAGATAGTACTTCCTCGGGGTTGCAGAGTATATTAGCTGAAGGGCTTGACTTGCTGTGTAGACAAGGAAAGCTCAGCTTTGGGGAGCTGTTGGAGAAACTTTGGGCACCTTTCCCGACTCCCCATTCAGGGCACTTTGGAGCTGGTCTGTTCCCTCTTTTGTGGGAACTGTTTTTAGCTGGAAAAAACACTGAGCTGGGAAAGCTTTCTCTAGGGTGACACTCCTAGAATTTGCCCTCCAGAAAAAAATAGCTTGAGACAAGAAAGGAGTGTAAAAATCTATAGGGCCAGACAATCTGGGACAAAGGCATGTCAGCTTCAAACATCCAGGAGGGGGATGTCTGTCTCCTGGGAAACTGAGGGGAAAACCAAACTCCTGTAAAAAGGGGAACTCCAAAACCACTAACAAGAAAAAGCCCAGGACAAGGGAGAAGTGCAGAAAGACAGGAAAAATCCTGCGTGATGCATTCACTTTGGGCAAACCTTCCTGATGGGTTGGCTGAAGCTCAAGAAAATCTCTCTTAATGCTAGCTTGTTACAAAAACAAAAAAACAGATATCTTAGCATAAAAATCCCAACGTGAACATTTTCAAACACTAAAATGTACAGTGTACAACTGAAGAGTACAAGACAAAGAAACAGGAAATAATGGCCCATCCAAAGAGAGGAAAAAAATATAGAAAACACCAACAAAGACAAGAATGTAGGCATACCAAACAAAGGTTTTTAAAAAAAGGTTCTTAAAAATGCTCAAGGATGTGTTTGCAGAGCTAACAAAAGAGTTGAATGATAATTTTTTTTAATGTTCAATGCTCAAGGAGAAGCAGAAAAAGAGAAATAACTAAAGGATTTCAGGAAATCAATGAAGGAGCAATATGAATGTCTAGTAAAGAGACAGAAGTTTTTAGAACAGAAATGCCAGAGTTAAGGCCACAATAACTGAAATGGAAAATGCCCAGGAAGGATTCAAGGGCAGATTGGATTGTCAAAAGAAAGAATCAGTGAACTTGAAGATGCATATCCAAGAAGCTCAGAGAAAAACTAACAAGATAAACAGGAAGAAAAATAAACCCCATCATATACTGATCACACTATCAAAAGCAAAGAACAAGGAGAGAGTTCTGAAAGCTGCAAGAGAAAAACATGTTACCTACAGGGAGGTCCCAATTAGATTGAGTATCAGTCACTCATCAGAAACCATATAGGCAAGAAGACAGTGGATTGAAATATTTCAAGGGCTAAAAGAAAATAGGTGCCAGACAAGAAGTTAATATTTGGAGAGTTTCTCTTTCAAAAAATAAGGAAGGAATTAAGACATTCTCATACAAACAAAAGCTGATGGAGTTCATCTCCACTAGATCTCCCTTAGAAGCATTGCTAAAGGGAGTTCTACAGAATGGAATGAAATGACACTAGACAGTGGTTCAAAGCAGCATAAAGAATAAGCCCTGCAATAAAGGTAATCATTTGGGTAATTATAAATGCCAATATTCTTGTATTGTTTTGTATTATTTGGTATGTAACTCCACTTTTTACCTCCAACAAGTCCTAAAATGCAAGTGCATAAAAAGTCTTGATAAATCTATAGTTTCGGACACACAATATATAAAGATATAAGTGATAACAATTAAAAAAAATGGTGGGGGCAGGGTGGTATATGAAAAGTATATGGGTATACCATTGAGGTTAAGTCGGTATCAAACGAATATGAATGTTATATATTTAGGATGTTAAATTTCAATCCCATGATAACTTCAAGGAAAATAGATGAAAAATATATCCAGAGAGAAATGATCAAGTACTCAATATGGTACAAAATAAGAAAGCAAATAAATCTATAACTAGGCATTAACAGAAGTGAGGGACAAAAAAGGTATAAGGCTTACAAAAGCTGAATAGCAAAATGGGAGAAGTCCTGTGGTATCAGTAGTGACTTTAAATATAAATGAAATAATTTATATTACTCTAGTCAAAAGGCAAAGATTGGTAAAAAAGGATTAAAAAACCATGACCCAATGATATGCTGCCTATAAGAGATCATAACTTAACTTCAAAGATACAAGCAAGCTGAGGGTGAAAGGATGGAAAAATATATACCATGAGAGTAGTAACCAAAAGAGAGCTGGGGTGACTATACTAATATCAGATAAAATAGACTTTAAGTGAAAAACAGTTAAAAGAGAAAATGAGTTGCATTATATACTGATAAAGGGGACAATTCCATAGGAAGATGTAACAATTATAAATATATAAGCACCTAACAGCAGAGCCCAAAAATCAACACCTAAAAATCAGTAATGTTTCTATACACAAGCAATGAACAATCAAATGAAAAAGTCAAGAAAAAATTCCATTCAAATAACAACTAATAGAGTCAAATATCTAATAATAAGTATAAGCAAGAATGTAAAGGACTTGTACACAGAAAACTACAAAACACTGCTAAAATAATTCAAAGAAGACCTAAATAAATGGAAAGATATCCCATGTTCATGGATTGGAAGACTAAATATCATTAGGATGTCAAAACTAACCAAAACAATTTATAGATTCAATGCAATCCCAATAAAAATTCCAACAATCTTCTTTACATGTATGGAAAAGCCAATTATAAACTTTATATGGAAAGATAAGGGACTCCAAATAGCTAGTGCCATCTTGAAAAAGAATGAACTTGGAGTATTCACACTCCCTGATCTTAAAACATATTAAAGCCACAATAATCAAAACAGCACAGTACTGGCACAATGACAGACATATAGATCAATGAAATAGAATTGAGACTAAGAAATCAACCTTTACATGTTTTGCCAACTGATATTTTTTTTTGCATGGGCAGGAACCCAGAATCGAACCCAGGTCTCTGGCATGGCAGGCGAAAACTCTGCCTGCTGAGCCACCACAGCCCGCCTGCCAACTAATTTTTGAAAAGGGGGCAAAGAGCAATCAATTGGAAAAGAACAGTCTCTTCAACAGTGCTAAGAAAACTGGATCTACAGTTGCAAAAAAAAATAAGGAGCACCCCTACCTCATACCGTATGCCAAAATAACCCAAAATGTATCAAAGACCTTAAGAAAAGAGCTGGAACTATCAAACTCCTAGAAGAAAATATATGGAAATATCTTCAGGAGCTTGAATTAGGCAATGGTTGTTTAAACTTTACAACTAAAGTACAAGGAACAAAAGAAAAATAGATAGAACCTCATAAAAATTTTAAAATTTTGTTCCTCAAATACTTTATCATGAAAGTAAATTAATAACCTACACAATGGGAGAAAATATTTGGAAACCACATATCTGATAAAGTATTAATATCCAGAATATATAAATAATTCCTTTAACTTAACAACAAAAAGGCAAACAATCCAATTAAAAAATGGGCAAAAGGGATGAATCCTACCATGGCACCATGGAATCAACAATTCCATCCTGACCAAAAGAGGGAAAAGAAGTGTAACTAATAAAGTATCAGTGGCAGAGAGAGTTCAAATAGAGTCGAGAGGCTACTCTGGAGGTTGCTCTTATGCAAGCTTCAGGTAGAACTTGCTACCTATCATAACCTGCCAACCCCCAACTTAACCATTCCAGCCAATCCTAAAGAACACCTAGGACAATATATAAGATTCCACAAGGGTTCCAGGCACTAGAGTAACTTTCAGAAACCTACAATCTCCAGATGGGACCCTGGTCCAGATAAGCCCTGAAACCTAGCCCAGCCTCTCCAGAACATCAGATAGTTCCATCTCCCTACCCCATATTAGAGACAGACCCTTCCAATAAAAAAAATTTAGAACTGCTATAGCCCAAACACCCCTAAAGAGAGGGATGGAAAGATCAAAGGTGATGGTGGAGTTATATAGTAAAGATAGGATTTAACAAATGAATATGAATCCTGAATCATTAAATTGATATCTCTTTTAGTCTCCAGTATCTTAGAGCAGCTAGAAGTAAAAACCTAAAATTATGGAATTGTAAACCAAATCAAACTCTGAAATATGTGCTATGCTGTGAAATTTATTGTTTTTTTGTATATATGTTATTTTTCACAAAAAAAAGGGGAAAAAGTCAATTGTGATGATTAAAAAAGTACTTATAAAAAATATTTAAGTCTTCTAGTCTCCTATATTCTGGAGCAACTAAAAGGAAAAATTTGAGCGGATTTTATGGTAGCCCATGACAAACTCAGACTTCAACTGCTTCTTGAAGAGTACTTTGAAAACTATTTCTTTTTTATTACTTTGCTTTGTATATATGTTATACTATATAATAAAAAAAGTTTTTAAAAAATGGGCAAAAGATTTGAACAGACATCTGTCCGAAGAAGATATATGAATGGCCAGAAAGCACATGAAAAGATGTTCAACATCATCAACTATCATAGAAATGCAAGCCAAAACTACAATGAGATACCATTTCACACCCATTAGAATGGCTACTATCAAAATAAACAGAAAATAACAAGTGTTAGAGAGGATGCAGAGAAAAATAAGAACAGTTGTTCAGTGTTGGCAATGTAAGATGGTGCAGCCACTATGGAAGATGGTTTGGTGGTTCTTCAGACAGCTAAGTATAGAACCATCATATGACCCAGTAATCCCACTAGTAGGTATATATTCAAAAGAATTGAAAGCAGGAACTCGGATATTTGCACACCGATGTTCCTAGTGGCATTATCACAATTGCCAAAAGAGGAAGCAACCCAAGTGTCCATCAAATGAGGAATGGATTAATAAAATTTGGTATATACATACAGTGGGATATTATTCAGTCACATGCAGGAATGAAGTCCTGATACATGTAATAACACACGTGAACCTGGAAGATGTCATGTTGAGTGAAATAAGTCAGACACAAAAGAATAAATATTATATGATTTTCACTGACTTGAAACAATTAGAATAAGCAAACTCAAAGGAGCAAATCTAGAATATAGGTTACCAGGAAACAGGCTGGGGGTAGGGAATAGGAAGCTAAGGCTTAATATGTTCAGGTTAGGGAGAAAGCAACTGTTAATGTATAAATACTCACTGCCTCCTCCTTCCCATTCCCCCAGATGTTCTTTAAATATTCCTTCTCCCAGCCTCGTTTTAAATAGAAACTGGAGCAGGGGTGGAAGGATTCCAGATTATACACCTTGAGAAAATTCAGGTATTCTACGTTCCTATCTATAGAAGGAATCAATACCTTGCAACCTCAAAAAGAAATGAGAATGACATTCTATGATGAAAGTGGTCCTCACCCAGGAGGCAGTCTACTCCTTTGAGACCATGTGCAAATTCTTACCTTATCATTTCACATTGGTCAAATGCTTCCTTTCCCTTTGCCACTGAGTGGGTAAGCAAGTGCTCTTATGCAAAACTCTAAATATAATTGGGAGCCAAAACGGTGAAATGCTGAAATCATCACTTGAAAATTAGCAATGGCTATTTTTGTCAGGTTTTGATTTGAAGAGAAAGAAAAAAATGATACTCTAATCCACTTCCTAGGAACAGCTGTCATCTGCAGATGTCTGAGATGACAAAACTCAAGTAATCAAACTCCTTCCTCTTGTAAAAACCTCTTCAACAGCAACAACAACAAGAAAAGGCATCTCTGGATTTTTACGCGTCTAAATCTGGAAAAAGGTTTATGTCCAAATGGACTGCAGTTAATTTGTTTTACTGACATTTATATATGCTGTGTAATCATCCAAGGTGCACATCAATGGTTGACAATATCATCATATAGCGGTGCATTTATCACAATAGAATTTTTTTTCTTTTATGTGAAAAATAACATATATACCAAAAAGCAATAAATTTCAAAGCACATTGCAACAAGTAGTTGTAGAATAGATTTCAGAGTTTGGTATGGGTTACAATTCCACAATTTTAGGTTTTTACTTCTAGCTGCTCTAAGATACTGGAGACTAAAGGAAATATCAATATAATGATTCAGCAGTGATACTTATTTGTTAAACCCTTCCCTCTCTGTATAACTTCACCATCACCTTTGATCTTTCTCCCACTCTTTAGGGCTATACCCATTCTAACTTTTTCATGTTGGAAGGGGCTGTCAATAATGAGATAGGGGGATGGAACTAGTTGATGTTCTGGAAGGGCTGGCCCCTCTGCATTTCAGGACTTATCTGGTCGAGGGACCCATCTAGAGATTGTAGTTTCTGGAAAGTTACCCTAGTGCATGGAACCTTTGCAGAATCTTGTGTAACATCCTAGGTGTTTTTTAGGATTTTCAGGAATGGTTTTGGTTGGGATTTGGCAAGTTATGATAGGTAACAATGTCTAACTGAAGCTTGTGTAAGAGTGACCTCAAGAGTAGCCTCTCGGCTCTATTTGAACTCTCTCAGCCACTGATATCTTATTTGTTACACTTATTTTCCCCTTTTTAGTCAGGATAGCATTGTTGATCCCATGATGCCAGGGACACACTCATCCCTGGGAGTCATCGTCCATGCCGCCAGGGAGACTTTCACCCCTGGATGTCATGTCCCACATAGGGCGGAGGGCAATGATTTCACTTGCAGAGTTGGGCTTAGAGAGAGTGAAGCCATATCGGAGCAACAAAAGAGGCCCTCCAGAAGTAACTCTTAGGCATACCTATAGGCGGGCTAAGCTTCTGTGTTAGCTACATAAGCTTTACAAGAGCAAGCCTCAAGATCAAGGGTTTGGTCTATTGATTTGGGTGTCCCTAATGTCACTAATTTTTATAAGATATATAATCAGAAAAAAAAGATAGAAATAAATATCATTTCCTTGGAAGAAAATGTTTTGTGAGATACTTCTTTCTTGTATGGTCTCAATATCTAGACAGAGGCATGACTATGAAAATATCAGTCTATCTCTTTTGGAATTTGTATGTTGTTATCAAATCCCCCCAAATACAAGATGACACCAGAATGCTTTGCTATTTCCCCTCTGTTCCATTCTGTTGTATTAAGAGCTCTAAACCATCATTAGAACTTCGTTTACCTTCTTTCTGGGTTCTAATGCCAATCCCTTTGGAAAACAGATGAATAAGTCACTGGAAAAGTTCTCATCAGTTATTCATTCATTTAAATATTTATTGGTCTTACTATGAGCCAAACAGGATTCCAGGCATAGGAGATGCCATAGTGAACAAAACAGACTAAAATTTCTGCCTCTGTGGGGTTTATTTTCGAGGGGACAAAGAAGGACAATAAAACAAGAAAATAGAGAATAAGTCATATGGTGATAAGGGTGATAGAAAAAAATTAATTAGGGAAGGGGAATAGGGAAACCTGCTGGGGAGGGGATGGCAGTTTAAAGAGAATGCAAGTTATCACTGCGAGGTGACATTTGAGCAAACACCCAACAGGTGTGAGACAGGGAGGCTTGTAAATAACTGTGGAAAATGCAGTCCAGGCAGAGGGAGTTGGCCTGGCAGGATGAAGGAACAGCCAAGAGGCCAGAGCAGCTGGAGCAGCACCACCTAGAGAATGAGTAAGATGGCTGGAGTCAGAGAGCTCCAGGGTGGGGGGGGCTACGGCTGATCATGGAGGACCTTGCAGGCCATTATTAGGACTTAGCCTTTTATTATGAATCAGATGGGAGATCACAGGGGGCATTGAACTAAGGAGAACCACGCAATGGCACATATTATAGACACTCTGGTTCAGAACAGACTGCAGAGTCTCAAAGGGAGAAACAAGAGTCCTGGTAGAAAGCTATTGCAAGAGGTCCTACCAGGGGATGATGGAGGCTCAGACCAGGGCAATGCCGTGTCCATGGAGAGATGACCCCTCCAGATGGCTGTACACCCATCAGCTCTGCCCTAGGTGCCAGGAGTTGAGACTCACATTTTCCTGGAAAGATATATATATACATATATAGTCTTTAATAAAAAATAAAAGTATCAGAAAGTTTTCAAAGCAACAAATCTATATTTACATGTGTGAGACTGGTATGAAAGGGCTATAGTTAGTGAAGCTAGAACCTCTGTAATACCTCTATTCATAAGGGCTGAGTTTTTTCACTGGAGTTTCTATTTCGATAGATAGGAATTCTCATTTGTTGTTAACCTTGCTGTGGAAATCCTTTCATACACATAATCAGCTCACTTCCCTGCCTTAGCAGATGCTATATAGTAAAAACAATCAAATTAAATCAGTATTTCATGACTGTAGATATGCACTACCTCAGGATCTTAATTCTAACCAAAAATTCATATTAAAAAGAACCTAGGATATATATGTAAAAAATACATGACATTGGCCTGAATTTATACTGAATCAGAATTTAATATATACTCTAGAAATCTGATTTTTTTAACTGCCGCACATAACTGTGTGTTTGAGTCATTACACATTTTTCTCCTAAGAGTTCCATTGCAAATGAATTCTGGTTAATGGATTTATGGCTAATCAAGATATGGTTATTTTCCTGGAATCCCAGCCTTCAAGAATCACAGTCCACACCATTTGCTGACTCATCAGATAATAATTAAGATTCATCACCTTGCTTCTTAAATAAATACATTACTAAATGCAACAATGTTATTCAAACTACAGCTCAAAACATTCCTTTCCGTGATAAGCCTAAACTTTTATAGCCTTCTTTATTATTCTCTTTCCATCAACAACATTTTTCTGAACTGAAAGAACTGTTAACCAGATAATTTACATCCTCTTGTGCATTTCAGTGAAATTAATTTAAGTTGTCCTCATTTCTCACTGGCTTCTCAATAAATCTTACTGGCGGTTTAAATAGAAATATTAAGTCAGGATGGATTGTGGCAAAAATCGCCACTGCTGACTACTCTACCCAGAACTTAAGTGGTGAAAGAAAAACATAAACAAACAAACCCTGGAACAATGAGGAGAAAACTTTCCATTAAATATGAGACACAGTGGGAAATATGTGAATCTTCACTGTATATGAATAAGAACAAAATTCCAAGAGAATATTGCAAACACATTCTTAGAATTTAGGAAAGCCATGTGGCATAAATCTGTTGGCACCTATTATTTTTATAATTAACCATAGATTTTGGTTCTTTGAATGAGAGTATACCAAGCTCAAAGTATAGCATTTGACATCCTCATTCTAAAAGGATCACTAAGCCTCTGTGTAACCCAGCAAATCCACGGCAGAGGCAGAAAGTGCTCTGAAGCAATGGCATCTAACCCACTCTGTGTTCAGCATTCAGCTCTGCATATGAAAAGAGTCATTAGCCAGATTCAGTATGTGTCATATGAAGAATTTTTCTTTGCCAGGTGTCCTAAAATTTTGCATAATTCATGAAGCCAGATAGAAAGTGCTGTTTTGTGTTTTCTTAAAGACACTCACCTCAGAAAAAGACATCCCCTTGCTTTATATTTTTTCCAGACACATTTGAATATTGCCGCTTCCCCTTGGGCCAGGGATATGGATCCCAAATCCAAATCAAATCTGATATCTAAGAGGTATCTGTGGCAGGCATCACTAATTGGTCATGCCTCTCATTAAACTGGACATGGCTTCAGAATCCTTCTCAACACAGCCATTACCAATTCTTTGGGTTTGACACAAGAGACAAAACTTAATTAGCATCCCTGACCCAAACAGAATGGGCTGCCAGAAGCTACTGCTTGTCTTTTTCCATTCAGCTGCCCCTTAGACTAGAGGTTTCCAATGACCAGTTTCAGCCTTAATTCTTGACTAGCCCAGCTGGGATTGGTTTCTGTGTTAAAAAGAACCATTCTATAAGGACTGATCAAAGCAGGGATGGATCCAGGTTTTGTTGAGATTGAAATTTATACGATTTGGGGGAGGGGAGTCCCCTTTAAGGAAAAGGGTGCAAAATTACAAACAGAAAATTTCTACAGTCCCCTCTCAGGGCCTTGGAAGTGAGACTCCCTTGCAAGTGAGAGGCCTGACGCTTAAGATTCACTAACTTCAATATGGTAAATCTACCCCTATTAGGAGCAAAAATAAAAATTCTTCTGTAATGAGGAGTCACTCCCTTCTCTCCAACCCCTGTTGACGCACTCAGCTCCTTCAGTATCTACATTTTGCCTGCATCTTGCTCTAACGGGATTTGCTGTTTTTGTCTTCCTTTGTTCTCCATCAGTGCTAATTCATGGGCAGTCATAGAGTGGCCAGGATAGGAAATGCACGCTTGGAGCTGAACTGGAGAGCACACAGGCCCCAGAAAGCAGCATCTTCTTATTTAGAAAGGGCCAGGTAACTAGTTATTAAACCGAAGACAATTTTGAGTAAACTGGAGACCAGTCTCCAGGATATAGCAGACGGGGGCAAGCCACACCATCTCTCATTGGATTGAGGATTATGAAGGTTTCTGGAAATGGGGTACACGATTTACATGAACAGCCAGGGTCTTCTTAGGGGCATGGAATTAAGATTGCTATGGATTTTTCCAAACATCAGAAGTCATAAAAGCTGATGGGATGGATTGAGTTGGCTGTGTCCAAGTCTGGGTATCAAGAAGGCAATGAAACTCCTAAGGGAAAAAAGACATGATAACAAAAAATTAGACTGAACCACAAGCTTGTCTCCTGCCCCAAGATGGTCAGAGGGGGACACTGGTGTCAGATCCAAAGTTGGCTGGAACTTCCTAGACTTTACAGAGACAGCTTTTAATCCCCCTCCCCAAATGCTATGAGCAAGTAGGCAAGCTAGCAAGCTAAAAGACCAGTGTCACTGCAGAGCTGTACCTATGGAACACGGACCTTCTTCAGTGCCACGTGTTCATAAATGAACATAAAACCAATGGTGGAGGAACATCTTTTACACACCTAGCTTCTCCTTTCCCCTAGCCTCCCTCCTCACACATATCACTCCAATTCCTAGCATTTCCTGAGGCACCCAGGACTCCTCAACTCCAGGTTTTCCCACAAGGGGCAGTAGTGGTGGATTTGGTGGCAGTGGCATGCCTGGGATTGTGTCGCACTCTCAGCATCCAGGAATCCTTCAAAATTTCCATATCAAGGAAGCTTTTTTTTGACAGTGGAAAAGGTTTAGATTTGCTGGTCAGAGAAACCTAAGTCTGAATCCTAGCTACACCACAGGCAAGTTGTAAGACCCCAAGTAAGTTGATTTATCTCTAAAACCAATGGTGGAGGAACATTGGTTCTAAAACCTATATGAACTCAGTTCATTCATCTGTAAACTCAAGTTACTAAAGCCAAAAATCAAGTGAATTTGTCTCAAATATCAGCAGAACACTTGTTCAGTAAATATTGGTTCCGTTCCCTTGCACTCCTAAGAAATTCCCTGGCAATGTTTGGCCATCAAAAAGTTTTAATTTGTAGTATGGAATTAAATCGTGGTCAAAATAAGCCCTTAGTATCACTACCATCACCATCACTACAGGAATCCCCGTGGAAGCCATGGTCACACTCGCGTAGGGTGATGGGTGGAAAGTCCATGTTCATCAGAAACTAGCCTCACAGTTCAACACTGAATAAATATTGGTAAATGAGAAAAGAAAAGTAGTATCACTTGGCCTGGATAGGATGATACGACAAATCCCTCCAAAAAGTACGTATGGATAAAGTAGATCTGGATAAAAAATAAAATACATTTGGGATCAAATGACTAGGGCCTGAAGTCATTTGCTTTGTGGCATTCAAGAGGAAATTAAGGCATACTAGTGGCAAACTCCACTTCAAATAGCATTCACTCATCGTAAATTCCCTCCTCCTTACGTGTACAGGTTGGGCTGCTTCACCCTATATTTAGGGAGATAAAGCCTGAATGTGAACATAGATAAATGCAGAGTGAGACAGCCCCCTCCGGGAAAGAAATCATAGTTTCTTTTTTTTTTTTTCTAAATTCTGTTTGGGTAGGAACAGAGGAAAAAAAAAAGATGAGGAAAGGATAGGAGCAAGAAAGAGGGAAGGTGTAAGAAGAGACAAAAACAGAATGCTTGCTACAAAAAGAGGATTGTGGTGGAGTAGGAAGCTCCCAGAATTAGTCCCTCTACCATTCCAACAATTGAACTGGCAGGAACCATATGAATCAACTATTTTGAAACCCTGGATCTACTGGAACACTGTGCAGCATCCAGGGAAGAGCAGGAGGAAGAGGCTGGTAAATTGCAGTAAACATGAGTGAATGTCACTGTCTGAGCAGCAGCTACTATTTTCCATTCCCCCAGCCTTGTGGTATGCAACCATTAAATCTACAACTCCCACTCCTAGTACAGGCTGCCAGTGCAAGGACGGGTCATAAAGACCTAGTACCCCAAGTTCCAGGCATGCGTTCTGATGGCTGCTCACTGCTTTTGATCAGCTATTTCAGATTACTGGACACCCCACTCTGAGGGAGGCCATTGTTCCAACCCTGCTCTGCAAAAGAAGCAGAGTAGTGTTAAAGACACTTTGCTTCCTCAAAACTACAGAAAATAGCTAAAGTGCTGCGTTAACAGGGCAAGTGCTGAATCCAGAAAACACAGCTTCAATATACCATAGAAGAAGCTCCTGACACAGTTGCTAGACACTCCTTCACTCCCTCCCTAGAACAGTGTGGAACCAGCCTGTGCTCCCATGTAGGTGTCTGGCCCTGTTCTGCTTGGGAAAGACTGACCTAGGATACTGCTCTCAGGTTTTCTCCTCCACTCCAGAATATGTTCTCCAGGCAAAAGCAACAGGGCATAACCAGAACAATGTAACAAACAATTAAGTAAAATAGCCTGGAGCAAAGGTTTACCAGCTTTAAGACCTACGATAAAGCACCCTGGTGAGGAAGAAAGTCTATTTCATATGAAGTAGAGGGGGAACTTAAATCCCTGTTAATAAGGGAACTCCTAGGATCACTAGCAAGCACAAGCCCAGACAAGTCATGGGCCCAGAAAAGTCAGGGAGGACCCCTTCATATTACATTCACCTTGGGCTGACCATCCTGATAACAGGGCTAAACTCTGAGAGCACCAGCCAATGACAAGCCAATTAGCAAAGACTGGGAAAGTTGTTCGTGGAACTGGTTTGTTTGGCTTTATTAGCTCCTGGCACTCAAGGAAATCTCTTGTTGTGACACCAGCTGGATACAAAATCAAAAACAGACAACTCAGGGACTGAATTTCAGAGGTTATATTTTAACATATTAAAAGGTACAGAGTGCAACAATAGATTATAAGGCAAATAAAGAAATAGGAAATCATAGCCCATCCAAAGGAAATGGATAAAAATCCAGAAAACATCAATGAAAAAGAGCAAGCTGTGGATAAACTGGACAAAGACTTTTTAAAAATGATCCTCAGTATGCTAGAGGAGACAGAGGAAAATACAGAAAAATAACCAAAGGATGTCAGGAACACAATGAATGAACAATATTAGAAGCTGAATAAAGAGATAGAAAATTTTTAAAAGAATCAAGCAGAACTACTGGAGTAGAAGACCAAAATAATTGAAGTGGAAAATTCCCTAGAGGGTTCCAACAGCAGTTTGGAACTGGCAAAAGAAAGAATCAGTGAACTCAAAGACAAAACAATTGAAATGAGTCAGGCTAAGGATCAGAAAGAAAATAAATTAGGAAGAGTGAAAATAGCCTAAGATTGTGGGATACCATCAATCATACCAATATACATATTATAGGAATTTCAGAAGAAGAAAGAGAAAAGGGGGCTGAAGGAATATTCAAAGAAATAATGACAGAAAACTTCTCAAACTTAGCAAAAGACATGAATATTCATACGCAAGAAGCCCAACAAACAATAAAGAGGATGATACCCAGACACATACTAATCAATCTGTCAGATGCAAAGACAAAGAGTTCTGAAGGCTGAAAGAGAAAAGCAAAATCTATTGTGCAAGATTAAATGTTGATTTCTCATTGTACACCATGGAGGTAAGATGGCAATGGGATGAAATACTTAAAATACCAACAGAAAACAATTTCCAAGCAAGAATTTTATTTCAGGAGAAGCTGTCTTACAAAATGAGGGAATGATTAATACATTATCAGATAAATAAATGCTGAAGGAGTTTGCCACCATTGACCTGCCCTACAAGCAATACTAAAGGGAGTTCTTCAGACTGCAATAAAAAGACACTGGATAGTAGATTGAAACAACAGAATGACATGAAGAATTCCAATAAATGTAACCATGTGGTAATTATAAATGCCAATACTAGCATATTGTATTTTTTGGTATGTAACTCCACTTTCTACTTCTTATAGGATCAAAATGCAAATGCCTAAATAGTAATAATAAATCTATGGTTTGAGAAATGTAATGTATAAAGACAAAGTTTATAACAAGAATAACAAAAAGTGGGGGAGCGGAGAGTTATAGGAACACAATAGGCATATGCTGTTGAAATTAAGTTGGTATCAAATCAAATGTAATTGTTAAAGATTAAGGATGCTAAATTCTAATGCCATGGTAACCACAAAGAAAATATATGAAACATATGTACAGAAAGAAGTTAGAAACAGGTCAAAATGGTACAATACAAAATGAAATAGGAAAGCATATTAACACAAGGATTTGAAGGACAAGAAAGGTATGACTTAAAAAGAACATGCAAATAGTAACCAAAAGGGAAATCAAGTAGATATACTAATATCAGATCAAATAGATTTAAGTCAAAAATAGTTATGAAGGACAAGGGGGTCAAGTCAACAAAAGACATAACAATTATGAATATATGTACCTAACAGCAAAACCAAAAAATATATCAAGCAAACATTGTCAGACTGGAGAGAACAAGTAAACAGTTCTATGTTAATAGTAGGAGACTTCAATGTAGCAGTTTCAATAATGCACAGAACATCAAGACAGCAGATTTATAAGAAAATAGAAGACTTGAATGACACTATAAACCAACTAGACTTAAAAGACATAAATAGCCAACTAGACTTAAAAGACATAAATAGAACACATCACCCAACAAAAAGAGGATACACATTCTTCTCAAGTGTACATGGAACTTTCTCCAGAATAGACCATATGTGAGGTCAAAAAACAAATCTCAAGAAATTACAAAATATCAGAACCATATAATGGATATTCCATAACACAGCAGGATGAAGTTGAAATTCAGTAACAGAGGGAGAACTAGAAAATTTACAAATATATGAAAATTAAATACTCTTAAATACTGTCTAAACATCAAATGGGTCAAAGAAAAAATACACAAAGAAGTATCTTGAGGAAAATATAAATGATGTGCAACATACTAAAACATATAGGGTACAGCAAAGGCAGTGCTGTGAGGGAAATTTATAGCTTTAAATACTTACATTAAAAAAGAAAGATCTAGTCTCAAAACTAGAAAAAGAAGAATCAACTAAATCCAAATTGAGGAGAAGGAAGTAAATGACAAAGATGACAATGGAGATAAATGAAGTAGAGTTTAAAAAAACAATAGAGAGAATCCAACAAAACCAAATATTTTGGAAAAAATGAATAAAATTGACAAATTTTAGCTAGACTGACAGGCACAAAAGCAAGAGGATGCAAATAATTAAAATCTGAAATTAAAAGGGGAACATTCCTACTGACTCCACAGAAATAAAAAGGATTATAGAAGGATATTATTAACAACTATGTACCAACAAATTAGATAGCCTAGATGAAATGGAAAAATTCCTAGAAAAACATACAATTTACCTAAACTGACTTAAGAATAAACAGAAGATCTAAACAGATTAATAACAAGAAAAAATATTAAATCAGTAATTTAAAAACTCTCAACAAACAAAGTCCAGGACCAGATGGCTTCATTGCTGAATTTTACAAAATATTCCACAAAAAATAAAACCAATACTGTTCAAACTGTTTCAAAAAATTGAAGAGGAAGGAACACTTCCTAACTCACTCTATGAAGCTAACATCATTCTAATTACAAAGCAAGATAAAGATACCACAAGAAAAGAAAATTACAAACCAATATCACTTATAGACAAAAAATTCCTCAACAAAATACTAGCAATCCAAATCCAACACACATTAAAAGAATGATCAAGTAGGATTTATCCTAGACATGCAAGGATAGTTCAATATAAGAAAATCAATTAATATGCCATATCAATAAAGCAAAAGGAAAAAAACCACACATGGTCATCTCAATTGACTCAGATAAAACAATATCCAGTTTTATCTTCTTAATAAAAACACTTAGAAAACTAGGAATAGAAGGAAACTTCCTTGATATGATAAAAAGTGTAAATGAAAAAATGCACAACTAACAGAATACTCAAGGGTGAAAAACTGAAAGAACTCCCTCTAAGATCAGGAGCAAGAGAAGGATGCTCACTGTCACCATGACAGTTGATGTTGATAGTTCAGTACAATGTTGATGATGACAATGGAGATAAATGAAGTAGAGAGTTTAAAAAACAATAGAGAGAATCCAACAAAACCAAATATTTTGGAAAAAATCAATAAAATTGACAAACTTTAGCTAGACTGACAGGCACAAAAGCAAGAGGATGCAAATAATTAAAATCTGAAATTAAAAGGGGAACATTTCTACTGACTCCACAGAAATAAAAAGGATTATAGAAGGATATTATTCAACATCGTACTAAAAATTGTAGCCAGAGCAACTAGGCAAGAAAGAGAAATAAAAGGCATCCAAATTGGAAAGGAAGAAGAAAAATGTTCCCTATTTGTAGAGGATATGGTCCCATATAGACAACATCCAGAAAAACCTATAACAAAGCTACTAGGCTAATAAAGGAATTCAGCAATGTAGCAGGGTACAAGATCAACAGGTAAAAATCAGTACTGTTTCTATGCACTTGTAATAAACTGTTTGAAGAGGAAATTAAGAAAATAAGTCTATTTACAATAAAAACTAAAAACATCAAATAACTAGAAATAAATTTAAAGAAAGGATGTGAAGGATTTACACTCATAGAACTACAAAAATCCCTAAAAAAAAAAATAATAATAATAATAAGAAGGACATGCCATGCTCATGGGTTGGAAGACTAAATAATGTCAAGCTGTCAATTCTATCCCCCCCAAACAATGCAGAGTCAACATAATTCTAATAAAAATTCCCATATCCTTCTTTGCAGAAATGGACAAAGCAATTATCAAATTTATATGGAAGAGTAAGGGGTCCTGAATAGCCAAATCCATCCTATAAAACAAAATAAAAGGACAAAGTAGGAGGACTCACTTTTTGGTTTTTTGAACATATAAAAAACTAAAGTAATCAAACCATATAGACCGATGGAATCAATTTGAGGGTTCAGAAGTAAACACTTACTTACATCTATGGCAATTAATTTTTGACAATGGTGCCAAGTTCACTCCACTGGGAAAGAAAATTCTCTTCAACAAATAGTGCTGTGGACACTGGATATCCAAACGTGCAAAAGAATGAAGGTGGACCCCTACCTCATACCATATGCAAAACATTAACTCAAAATGGATCAAAGACCTGTATATAAGAACCAGGACTGCAAAACTCTGGAGGAAAATGTAAGGAGGCATCTTTAGGACCTTGTGTTACTAGACTTCACACCAAATTCATAAGCAACAAAAATAAAAATAGATTAGAGATTTTACGAAAATTAAAAACTGTGCATCAAAGGACTTTATCATAAAAGTAAAAAGACAACCTACAAAATTTGAGAAAATTTTTGAAAAATCGTATATCTGATAAAGGCTTAATATCCAGAATATATTAAAAAATCCTGCAACTCAACAATAAAAAGGCAAACAACCCAATTAATGATGGGCAAAGGGCATTTGTAGTGTTTCAGAACAGTATGTACCCCCAGAAGATCATGTTCTTAAAGCTAATGCATTCCTGGGTGTGAACCCATTGGAAACAGAAGCTTTTGATGAGGTTACTTCAGTCAAGGTGTGACCCACTTCAGGATTAAGACAAATCTGAGATTCAGGGTAGGTTTTAATTCTCTTACCAGAATCCTTTATAAAAGAATGAAATTCCAACAAAGGGAGAGAAAGCCAGGAAACTGAGATGCTGAAAGCAATGAAACTTAAAAGAGAAGGGAGAGACCAGCAGATGCTGCCATACAACTTGTCATGTGACAGAGAAGTCCAGGATCATTGGCAGCCAGTCCTCAGGAAGAAAGCTTCACCTTGAAGATGTCTTGAGTTGAAGATTTTCACAGCCTCAAAACTGTAAGCTTGAAGCTAATAAATTCTCATTGCTAAAAGCCAACCCATTAAAAAATTGGGTAGATTGAAATCCTAGTGGTCAATGAGAGGGAGGGGTAAGGAGTACGGGATGTAAGAGTTTTTTCTTTTTTTCTTTTATTTCCTTTTCTGGAGTGATGCAAATGATCACAGTGATGAACACACAACTATGTGATGATATTGTGAGCCATTCATTGTATACTACGATGGACTGTATATGTGTGAAGATTTCTCAATAAAAATATTTTTTAAATAATAAAAGCCAACCCATTTTCTAGGATCTGCTTCGAGCAGCTTAGTAAACTAAAAGAACTTGAGTAGACATTTCTCCAAAGAAGATACAGCATTTGGAAAGATGCTCAGTATCATTACCCATTAGGAAAATACATACCAAAACCATAAAGAGATACCATTTCACATCCACTAGAATGACTAATATTAAAAAAATAATAATAATAAAGGTAGTGTTAAGAGGATGTGGAGAAATAGAAATAGTCATTCATAGTAAGAGTGTGAAATGGTGCAGCTGTTGTAGAAGGCAGTTTGGCAGTTCTTCAGAAAATTAAGTATAGAATTACCATATGACTCAGCAATCTCAGTTCTAATATAAACCCCAAAGAATTGAAAGCAGGTACTCAAACAGATACTTGCACACAAATATTCATAGCAGCATTATTCACAACTGCCAAAAAATGGAAGCAACCCACATGCCCATCAATAGATGAATGGACAATAAATTGTGGTATATACAAACTGTGGAATACTATTCAGCTATGAAAAAGTACAAAGCTCTCATATATGCAACAACATGGATGAACCTTGAAGACATCATGTTGCATGCAATAAGTTAGACATCAAAGGAAAAATATTATATGATCTCACTGATATGAAATAATTAGAATAAGCAAATTTATAGAGTCATACTAGCATAAAGGTTATAGGGCTGGGGTAGCAGGAAGGTATGGGGAGTTCATGCTTAACTGATGCAGAAATTCTGTTTGGGTTGATGGAAAGGTTTGGTTATGTATAGTGCTGATGGTAAAACAACATTGTGAAGCTAACTAACTCCACAGAACTATATAACAGTTTGTGGTTAAAGGGGAAATTTGGGGTGGTGTGTATACATATATATACATACACATAGTGCTATAATAAAAATTTTTTTAAAAATAAATAACCATAGGAACATACAGCACAATCAATAAACCCTAATGTAACTATAGGTTATAGCTAAAAGTACAATTATATCAATATTCTCCACCAATTGGAACAAAGGTACCACACTAATGCAAAATGTTTTAAAAAGGAAGGGGGACAGATAGACAGTAACTCTGTATTTCCTACATGATCTTTCTGTAAGCTCACAATCTCCCTAATAAAATAAATATATAATAGAGATTAACTTTGCAGTTAAGTATCCTGTTAGCTATTGTTAGGACCTGAACATATGCAAACTCTGCTCTTCATCATTCTATTGAACTTGATACATCCATATACGTGGAATAGATGCTCGCTGGAGAATTCAGCATAAAGAGCCATGTGCCATGCTTTGACCTGAATCATCAACAGTAAAACAGTGAACTCAGTATAAGCTGTATTGTTCATTAGTGATTAACCAAGTGGAAAGCAAATGCAAGACTTTCCAGGACAGCTGTTACAGATAGAGACAAGGAGGCACAATAACTGCACACCTTGATTTATAAAAGGCTTTGTCTTTGAATTGAAATCCAGGTGTTTTCTTATTATGACAATACCTAAAACAAGATGCTGGAATGCAATATACCAGAAATGGATTGTGTTTTAAAAAGGGAATTTATTAAATTACAAGTTTACCATTCTAAGACCATAAAAAACGGCCAAACTAAATGTGATGGTTAGGTTCTGGTCAGGCAAGAACCTAACCAGTTGTCTGGTCAGGCAAGCAGTGGCCTAACCATTATGCAAGGATATTTTGTGGATTTTTTTTTTAAATCATCAGTCCATTGATTGAATCTGTGGCTGATTATATCTACGATCAACTAAGAGTGTGTCTCCCGAAAACAAGATATATCAATCAGCTGGATTTGATCCAATCAATTGAAGACTTTTAAGGGAGAAGAGAGAATTTTCTGTTTCTTCAGCCAGTGAGCCTCTCCTGTAAAGTTTGCCAAAATCCTTCATCAGAGTTTCCAGCCTCAGCCTGCCCTACTGATTTTGGACTCTTGTATTCCCATAGTTGCATGAGATACTTTTATAAATCTTATATTTACAGATATATCCTGTTGGTGCTTTTTCTCTAGAGACCCCTGACTAACACAGCTTGATGTCAACAGTGGTTCTTGAAAACAGAATCTTAAAAATGGGTTTTACAATTGGCTTTCTACTCTAATGACTTTGTTTACAATAATCAAGATGGCATTGACAGTCCATGGCATGAGTTGGCAATAGAGGTATGCAAAATATCACCATTTGATTCTGCTAATTGTACACTTATATGAGGCAAGGCTCTGGGTGGGAGTGTTTTTGACACGTTAATGGAGTTTCACGGAGTTAAGAGGTATAATGATGTTGGCTGGTTGATCTTAGATACCCTGAATACACTTATGAGGGATAGTGATGAACTGAAGGCTTCAAATTTTGCAACTTAAATGCCATATGAAAGATAAAAAGTTTCTATGTGTGCCCTGAAGAAAATCTTAATCCCTGTGGTCACAGCTTGCGATGTCTGAAAACCAGACCCAGAGTCTTATTGTGCAAGTAGCAGGTTTACAATGTAAACTGAATTCTCAATCTTACAGGGTATCTGCTGTTAAAGGAAGAGCTTTGACTGGAAGAGACTAGGATTCTGAAAGACATATGGGTTGATAATGATGGCAGTGGGAACATGGAAACCCTGGATTCTGCTGAATCATTGCTAGATAGACCTGCAATGGTCTGTCCTAAGGAGACAGCTACCCGATCTTGCCCAGCCTGCCCTGAAGAAAATGCTTCCCTACCCACAGCCTGCCTTAAGGAAGCAGCTTCCTGGCCTCCAGTCTCGTCAGAGGTGTCAGCCATCCAACCTCCATCTAAAGAGATTAACCCTTCAGTGTCTGCTAAACCTATAACCACCTTCCCTGGAGAAACAATCCTCACTCCTTTGTCTGGAGTGATTAATCTTGTTTCACCAGATGAAACTGCAGTGGAATGCCCTGAGGCAATTGACTTGAAAGACACTTATAATTCTTTACTGACTCACCCCAACCACCACCCCTCTTTTCTTTGAGACCTATAACTAGACTAAAGTCCCAACAGGCCCTGAAAGGTGAGGTACAAAGTGTGACCTATGAGGAGATATGCTATACTCCAAAAGAACTTCACTAGTTTTCCAATTTATATAAATAGAAATCAGGGAAATAAATGTGGGAATGGATATTAAGGGTACAGGATAAAGGCGGAAGGAATATTAAGTCATATCAAGCTGAAATTATTGATATGGGTCCACTAAGCAGAGACTCTTCATTCAGTGTTGTATCTCAAGGGGTTAGAAAGGGCATTAACAGCATGTTTGGATGATTGGAAAACATGGCTCAAAAGGTGGCTGACATTATCTGAGGTCAAAATGCCAGAACTGTCCTCGTATAATGAAATATATATATTATATATATAAGATAAGATATATATGAGAGGGTAGTATATATATTGAGGGGATCCAAAAGCTTAGAGAGCTTGGAATGTTAGAGTGGATTTATCGTGGAAAACCTGCTCACACTCCCTAGGAATGTCTAGAGGGCAAACCTTTTACCAGTACTTTGAGGAATAAATTTGTGAGTCTAGCTCCATTGTCCCTGAAGTGCTCTGTAGTCCCTCTTCTCTGTAGGTCAGATATTACTGTGGAAACTGCTATTAAGATGGAATCCTTAAATACAATGGGGATGATCAGATCCCAAGTTGGCAGAAGCCATGTGGCAAGAGTTAATTGCCATAGCAAGGTGGGCATGGTCACCATAATGGACAGCAGACTCAAAGCAGCAGTCAAAATAACCTGACTTACAGAGACTTATGGCTTTGGCTAATAAATTATTGGGTACTTAGAAGTAAAATAGTTGGTAGTGTACTAAATTCTTGCTTGAACTGTATAAGCAGAAGAGTTCTAGGTCAAGTGGACAGAAGTTTAACTTGAAGTACAAAAACAGAGAGTCATGGCCCCATAATCAATTCCCAGACTTGAGATAGTTTACAGACCCACAGTCCCTTGAATGAGGGGAAGATTGGGTACCTGTGGGGAAGGACACTACACTGCCCAAAATGTACACTCTTAAGCTTCCTCCAAGCCTTCCCCAAGGAGACCTACAGCTTTTTATCAGGGCAACTGCACTGGGGAAAAGGAAATGATCAGATCTTTTGTGGCCTACTAGACAGTGGCTCAGAAGTGACACTAATTCCAGGAGATGTAAAATGTCACTGTGGTCCACCACTCAGTGTAGGGGCTAATGGAGGGGAAGTGTCAGGTGATTGATGGAATTTTAACTCAGGTCCATCTCACAATGGGCCCAGTGGTCCCTGGACCCATTCTGTGGTTATTTCCCCAGTTCCAGAATGCATAATTGGAATTGACATACTCAGCAACTGGCAAAATCCCCACATTGGTTCCATGACTTATGGAGTGGGGGCTTTTATGGTAGGAAAGGCCAAGTGGAAGTCCCTAAAACTGTCCCCACTTAGCAAAATGGTACATCAGAAGCAATATCAGATTCCTGGAGCAATTGCAGAGATTAGTGCCACCCTTAATGACTTAAAGGATGCAGTGGTGGTGATTCCCACCACATCCCCATTCAACTCTCCTATTTGACCTGTGCAGAAGGCAGATGGGTCTTGGGGAATGACAGTGGATTACCATAAACTTAACCAGGAGGTGACTCCAATTGCAGCTGCTGTTTCAGATATGATATCATTGCTTGAACAAATCAACACATCCACTGGTACCCGGTAGGCAGTTATTCATCTGGCAAATGCTTTTTTCTCAATAGCTTTTAGTAAGGACCAACAGAAACAGTTTGCATTCAGCTGGTAAGGCCAGCAGTATACTTCACTGTCCTACCTTAGAAGTATATCAACTCTCCAGCCCTATGTCATAATCTTGTCTTCAGGGACCTTGATAACTTCTCCCTCCCACAAGACATTATATTGGTACATTATATTGATGATATCATGTTGATTGGACCTAGTAAGCAAGTAAAAACTACTCTAGACTTATTGATAAAGCATTTGCATGCCAGGGGATGGGAGATAAATCCAACAAAAATACAAGGCCTTCCACTTCAGTGAAATTTCTAGGTATCCACTGGTGTGGGGCACGTCAACTTATCCCTTCTAAGGTGAAGGATAAGCTGTTGCATCTTGTCCCTCCTATGAGCAAAAAAGAGGCACAGTACCTAGTTGGCCTCTTTGGATTTTGAAGACAACATATTCTTCATTTGGGTGTTCTACTCTGGCCCATTTACCAAGTAACCGGAAAAGCTGTAGTTTTGAGTGGGGACCAGAACAAGACGAGACTTTGTGACAGGTTGCTGTGCAAGCTGCTCTGCCACTTGGGCCATATGATCCAGTAGACCCAATGGTGCTGAAAGTGTTAGTGGCAAATAGAGATGCTGTCTGGAGCTTTTGGCAGGCCCCTGTAGGAGAATCAGAATGCAGGCCCTTAGGATTTTGGAGCAAAGCCTTACCATTCTCTGCAGATAACTACTCTCCTTTTGAGAAACAGCTTTTGGCCACTACTGGGTCTTAGTAGAGACTGAATGCTTAACTATGGGCCATCCAGGTTACCATGAGAACTGAGTTGCCAGTCATGAGCTGGATGTTGTCTGACCCACCAAGCCATAAAGTTGGGTATGCACAGCAGCACTCCATCATAAAATGGAAATAATATATAAGAGATAGGGCTCAAGCAGGTCCTGAAAGCACAAGTAAGTTACATGAGGAAGTGACCCAAATGCCCATGCCCCCACTCCTGCCTCATTACCTTCTCTTTCCAAACCCAGAACTATGGCCTCTTGGGGGTTCCTTACAATCAGTTAGACTGAGGAAGAGAAAACTCGAGCCTGGTTTATAGATGATTCTGCATGATATGCAGGTACAACCTGAAAGTGGACAGCTACAGCACTGCAGTCCATTTCCAGGAGATCTCTGAAGGACAGTGGTGAGGGGAAATCCTCCCAGTGGGCAGAACATTGAGCAATGCACCTGATCGTTCATTTTGCTTGGAAGGAGAACTGGTAGAAAGTACATTTGTATACTGACTCATGGGCTGTTGCTAATGGTTTGGCTGGATGGTCAGAAACTTGGAAGGAATATAATTGGAAAATTGGTGGCCAAGAGGTCTGGGAAAGAGGTATGTGTATAGACCTTTCTGAGTGGGCAAAGAGCCTGAAGATATTTGTGTCCCATGTGACTACTTAATGGAGGGAGACTTCAGCAGAGGAAGGTTTTAATTATCAAGTGGATAAGATGACCCATTCTGTGGATACGAGTCATCCTCTTTCCCCAGCCACTCCTGCCATTACCCAGTGGGCTCCTGAACAAAGTGGCCATGGTGGTAGGGGTAGAGGTTATTTATGGGCTCAGCAACATGAATTTTCACTCATCAAGGCCAACCTGGCTACAGCCACTGCCAGCAGCAGAGACCTACTACACTCAGCCCCCAATATGGCATCATTCCCTGAGATGATCGGCTAGCTATCTGGTGGCTGGCTGATTACATTGAACCACTTCCATCATGGAAGAGGCAGTAGTTTGTACTAACTGGAATAGACACATACACCAGATATGGGTTTGCCTTACCTGCATACAGTGCTTCTGCCAAAACTACCATCCATGGACTTATGGCATGCCTTATCCACTGTCATGGTATTCCATGCAGTATTGCCTCTGATCAAGGAACTCACTTCACAGCAAATGAAGTGTGTGAATGGACACATGCTCATGGAATTCTCTGATCTTACCATATTCCCCACCTTCCAGAAATAGCTGGTTGATAGAATGGTGGAATGGCCTTTGGGAGACCCAATTATGCTGCCAACTAGGTGGCAATATCTTGCAGGGCCGAGACAATGTTGTCCAGAAGGCTGTGTATGCTCTGAATCATCATCTACTCTATGGTGCTGTTTCTCCTATAGCCAGGATTTATGGGTCTAAGAACTAAGGCATGGATATGTGTGTGGCAGCAGTCACTATCACTCCTAGTGACCCACTAGGGAAATTGTTGCTTCCTGTCCCTAAAACCTTAAGTTCTGCTGGTCTACAGGTCCTGGTTCCAAAAGGAGGAGTTCTTCTACCATGAAACACAACAATGATTCCATTGAACTGGAAGTTAAGACTGCCACCTGGCTACTTTAAGCTTCTCATGCCTCTGAATCAACAGGCAATGAAGGGGATTACTGTTCTGACTGGGGTGATTGATCCTGACTATCAAGGAGAAATAAGATTACACTGACACAATGGAGGTAAAGGACAGTTTTTCTGGACTACAGGAGATCCCTTAGGGTGTCTCTCAGTACTACCATTCCCTGTGATTAAAGTCAATGGAAAACTGCAACAACCCAATCAAGGCAGGAATACCAATGGCCCAGAAACTTCAGGAATGAAGTTTTGGGTCATTACACCAAGCAAAGAACAATGGCCAGCTGAAGTGCTTGCTGAGGGTAAATGGAACATAGAATGGGTAGTGGAAGAAGGTAGTTATAAATATGAACTATGACTACATGACCAGTTACAAGAATGAAAATTATGATGGTATGAAACTAGGACTGTGATGCTATGAATATTTCCTCCTTGTTTTGAGTATGTTTCTATTTTTACATAAAACAAATATCTTGTTTTCTTCTTATCATATGATATAAGTTGTATTGTTCATGTTAAAGTATTTAAGTTACAGGATATCAAGTTTGAGTGAATGTTACCTAAGGACTTACATCCTATTTTGGAAAAATTTAGCGTGTTCCTGATTGTATGCAGGAGAGTTGAGTATTGTTAGGCAAAACATATGTCTGTTATTGTGTTCTATTTTGAAGTTATGGTGATGTGTATGGCTGCCAAGTTGACAAGGAGCGAACTGTGATGGTTAGATTCTGATTTCAACTTGGCCAAGTGATGGTGCCCAATTGTCTGGTCAGGCAAGCACTGGCCTAACCATTACTACAAGGATATTTTGTGGCTAGTTAATAAGCTAGAAGGATGGTTTATAAAATCATCTGTCAGTTGACTGCATCTGTGGCTGATTACAAGTATAGTCAATTAAGAGCACATCTCCCACAAATGAGATAATACAATCAGTTGGGTCTGACCCAATCAGTTGAAGACTTTTAAAGGGAAGAAAGAATTTTCACTGTTTCTTCAGCCAGCGAGGCTCTCCTGTGGCATTCACCAAGACCTTTCAATGGAATTACCAGTCTCGCAGACTGTGCTATAGATTTTGGACTCTTGCATTCCCACAATTGCATGAGACACTTCTTGTAAATCTTATATTTACAGATATCTCCTCTTGGTTCTGTTTCTCTAGATATACACTAATACACTAAGGCATCCAGAAACAGATACCTTGATTCAAGAAAGGCCAATGTCTGTCACATGAGAAGGCACATGGCTGGCGTCTGCTGGTCATTGCTCCCAGTTCTTTTCTTTCCATCTTCTTATGCCAGTGGCATCCTCTCTGTCTATGGACCTTCATTTAGTCTCTCTGAAACACAACTCTGGGTTATGGCTTGCTTAACATCTCATGAGAAGGCACACAATAATGTCTGCTGGGCTCTGCATCTCCAAACATCAATGTCTAGGTATCTGCTCTCTCTGTCAGCACTCCAAACATCTCCAAATGTCCATGTCTCAGTTGGCTATGAAACAACTGTTCTCCAAGAATCTGAACTCCATCCAAAATGTTTCCCCTTAAAACGGACTTCAGTAAACTAATCAAGACCCATCTTGAATAGGTGGAGTCACATCTCCATCTAGTCAAAAGGCCACAACCACAGTTAGGTGTGTCACATCTCCACAGAACAATATAATAAAAAGATCACACCCCCTATTGAATGGGTCAATCTCCATGAAAACAATCTAATCAAAGATATCAACCCTACAATATTGAATCAGGTTTAAAGGATATGGCTTTTCTGGGCTACACAACACTTTCAAACTAGCACACCACTTAAACTCATTATGATGGAGAGGATTATTACACCAGCCCAAACAAGCTAGCTCCTAGAAGTGACTCCTCCCACCTTCTCTAAATTCCCTTAGCGCTTTAACTGTGTTACCCATAAAGTTTTTAATATGCAGTCCACTGAATTCTAATCCTTTGGATTTATTTCTACCATATGTATCACATGTAGATTCCTTCAGGCAGTGACTCTGCCACATTCAACTCCGAAATTTACATAGCACCAAACCTAGTGCTTTTCACGAGTTTGCAAGGAAGAAATAAATTAATAAATTTGTTGCATAAATTAATAAAATTTGCATTGTCTTTTTGTCCAAAATGTGTTATCTTGTCTATTGCTTCATTTGGGCTTGAGCCCCAAGACCCAATAACTATGTATGAACTTTGTTAAACAAACACAATAGGGCAATGCAATGATTCAACAAACACAATTGCAGAATCACTGAGTAGAAGGTGAAGAGATACAGAGTCTAATCTTGGGGCTTTTACTGCATGTCAAGGTGAACTTCAGTAAGTTGAGTAACTTTTCTATACTTGTATTTTTTCATCCCTAATGTAAGGGGAAAAAATATCTTCCCTGCAAAGAAAGAAGGGAAGGAAGGGAGGACCCTTTACTGTGTACTTACTCTATGCAAGACAATGGGATAGGGGCAGGCACGTGAATCACCTCACATGATTCTCATAATAACCTTGCACTAGTGTCCCCATTTTACAGATGAGGACATTGAGACTCAAATAAACAACTGGCAGAAAGTCACTCAGCTAGTTATTGGCAAAACCAAGACACACACCTAGAGTGTCCAACTCCAAAGCAGTTCAGGTCAAGCTACTGAGCTGGCACCCAGACAGGTGCCAAAGATACTGAACTAAACAAACAAAAAGCTCACTCTCTAGGAGAGGATGAAGCCACACATAATTATATCAGACCATGATTTTAGGGCTCCTTCCCCCACCCTGTTGCTACTAAGGAGCTGTAAAAGATAATGTGTGTGAAAGTATGCCACTCAGTCAAAAGGCATATTTTAAGTATCTGTGCCTAATACAGTTGTAATTGAACTGGGAATATATTTACAAAAATAACTCTTGGTCCCTGTCCTCAAGGAGCTTACAATTGTATTGAAGAGAGCAGATGTATACTTATTTTGGAATATAAAGGTAATATTCCAGTCAACTTTGTATTAGAAGCAGTTCAAAGTTTAGAGGATGGCGGGAATAAGCCACTGTGGGGCGTGCCTCAATAAGCCCACCCACACCCATATGTCTAGAGGTCTGATTTTAAAGTTCAGTTCTTTGTAACACAGGGATAAGTCTTCTGAGCACATGAAAAACGTGATTCAAAGGCCCCATGCTAAGATGTCCTACTTTGTTCAATACAAAATAGACCAGGGTATCTTGGGCCATCTAAAATGTATCCAAGGTCAGGCAGGTAAAGTAAAGGAGTGAGGGAGTTAGTGAGACTTCAGTCAACAAGAAGATGTACATCCTGTCTACAGAATAAAGGCATGAGAGTAATTAAGAGACTTAAAAACTCTACAAAATGCAAGAGTGCATGTATCATGACAGAACCCAATTAATATTTATTTATTAATCTAGACCTTAAGAAGGTTAGAATTCAGTAAATTTTGTTTTAATTTGGCAAAGTTGGTGGATATCATACTTTTAAAATGGCTTAAATTAAGAAAATATCAGTGCTTGAAGTGAACTTCACTTATCTAGAACATTCACTTATATGGAACAATATATTCTCTTAAAATAAGGGGTAAAATTGACATTGCTATTTTTACTTTTGAGACTGCTTGACAACTATTACAATGAAGACCAAACAGTGTCTTTGCAGCATAATGAAGATGATGTCATCTCACATCAAAGGCTAATGTAATGTCACATAATCTAATCACACTTAATTAAAAATCTCCACATTCAGTAGGTTTATAGTAGAGAATATCCCATAATCCATTTTCTGGCTTTGGTTATATACTCCTCTCCAATTAGAGGCACTACTTACTGAAGTAATATTTAAAAATTTATAATAATGGTTCTTTTCCCTTGAAACAGTAATATTAACTTTTATTCACAAAATCTTCCCTCCTTGTCTTGTACTCTAGCATTGTGAACACTATGCAAGAAATTAAAACATCAAAATACATAAAGGAAGTTTCAAAAGAAAGTCAAGGCAAAAATTATGGCATCATTAACTAATAATTACAAGGCAAATGAGTTGTGGAAAGACTTTCTATCATATTGTTCCTTCAATACACTCCACTTTTGTATTACTGTGAGTACATTTTTTACAAGGAGGATTTTCTTGAATTTTCTTACCCTATTGTTGAAGGGTTTTTAGAACACATACACATAAGCCATAGGTTTAAATTCAATGATTCACTTTAATTTTATATTCACTGTGTTAAAACCAATATGCAATTTCAGGATATCTCTCCCTATGGCATACCGCAAAGGATTGATGTTTTTGTCCTCCTATACAAAATAAAAGCTTATGACTACTTTATTGTTCAAATAAGGTACTATTTTGAGGGAAAAGCCTTAAAAAACAATAGGTGCAAGCACACAAACATCACTTTTTGAAAAATTGATCAAAACATAAAACAGAATTCTATTTACTAGCACAGTGAGCAGAAAGAATGTGAGCTCATATTCAATATTTCATAATTGTCTAGTAAAGCACATATGCCCCTTCTGACTGCTTTGAAATCCCTTCAGATGTCAATTAACATTTAAATTAAAAAGAATTTATTTTGAAGTCCATAGCCTCATATTTTGGCTTTTGTTTAAGAAAGCTGATTGCCCATGGAAAGAATCACACACACACACACACACACAAAACAGGGCTAGGGATTTGAGGCACTAAATTAGGAAAGGCCACTTGTTAGAGGACGCAAAGATGAATCGGAGACCTATCTTTCCCAACAAAACCTCAGATGGCAACAGGTGGAGTTGGGTGCTGTCCCTTCTTCCATTTATCCATTTTGCTCTAAGTTACTTAGGGTTGAGAAGTTTCCTGGGAGTAAAAGGGCAAGGACTCAGATTCCTTCTATTGAGAGTCACTGGGTTTATTTCAAGACATGACGCTGATGTTTTAAGTGGAAATTCACCATGACATCACGGGTCTGAACAAGTCAATTTCAGAGTCGGTGGGCAGTACTGACATGGGTATAGAATACAGCTGATGCCAGAATTTGTTGAAAGTTACCCTATGTGCTGGTTTGAATCTATGGTGGACTCCAGAAAAGCCATGTCCTTTACTCCTCATTCAGTATTGCTGGGTGGGAGCATTTTGATTGTTCCCAAGGAGATGTGACCCACCCAATTGTGGGTGGTAACTTTTGATTAGATGATTCCCATGGAGGTGTGTCTCCACCCATTGAAGGTGGAGTTGCTTACTGGAATCCTTTAAAAATTTTGGAAACAGTCCATTTTTGTAGAGTTGGATAAAGCCAGCAGATGCTGCCTTGTTCACCCTGTGCCCTTCCAGCTGGGAGAGAAACATTGACCTTCTTGAACCAAGGTATCTTTCCCTGGATGCCTTAAATTGGACATTTCTATGGACTTGTTTTAATTGGGACATTTTCTCAGCTTTAGAACTGTAAACTTGTAACTTATTAAATTCCCCTTTTTAAAAGTCATTCAGTTTCTGATATATATTGCATTCTGGCAGCTAGCAAACTAGAACATCCTATATGTAAGTGCCTTGGGGGAAATGCCTGTGCTTATAAACTGAAAGATCTGTTCTATCAAAAAGCTCACTTGGGACACAGATATCATTGTTTGGTAATACTTCAAATGAGCATAATTTTCAGAGGAAACATGACCTTCCTTTCACCATGACACATGGGCAGAGTATACACCTGGTTCAGAGAGAACCTTTTTAGTCTCACCACCCTATCCATCCCCAGCAAGGTGATAGAAAAGAAGCATCAAAGAGCGCTAGTTCATGGCGACATCCATGCATCAAAGGAAGTTTAAAAATATTTAGAGTAATGTAATTTTCAGAGACAATGAGGCATTCTTGCTAATAAAGTAGATTGGGGGTATTGTAATTAGTATAATAAATAACAACCAAGAGTCATTGAGTACTTTTCATAAAGCATTGTATATATGTTTTTATATGTGTTTTACATATATTATAAAATTTAATCCTCAAAACAGGCCTATGAAGCAGATAATGATTCCATTCAACAGATGAAGAAAAATTGGCTTAGAACAATTAAGAGATGTACCCAAGATCACACAGCTAGCAAGAAGCAGATTCTAGAACCCATGCTTTTAACCTTATGCTCTCCAATACAGTAGCCACTAGCCACATATGACCATTTAAATTTACAATTAATTAAAATTAAAGTAAAAAATGCAGTTCCTTGTTTGCACCTAACACAATTCAAGCATAGCCATATGGGGCTAATGACTATTCTATCAGACAGTGCTGATTATAGAACATTTCTGTCATTACAGAAAGTTCTATTTGACAGCCCTACACACATCTCACAATGGTTAAAGAAAAACTAGTTTAAACACACATAGGCACTCACACGCACACACTCAAAGAAATTCTCCCTTCACCATTTCCCCAGCGGTTCTGGTGGAGGGGAGGATGTTCCTTTCATGGACTACGGGAGAAAACGAGAAAAAGGGTCAGCAATAGAGGAGCTCGGAGCATTGGAAAATTCCACAAGAGACTTCTGTGTGGATAACTCAAGAGATCTGTAAGACCAAGCCTCCTACTTAGCTCCCACATGCTAAAGGAGGGACCCACTGATGTAGAAGGGATTAGACATCCATGTAACAGGTGTAAATGTGACCCATTTACACTCACAAGCTGGGGAGACTGACATCACATTAGCCATACAAGTATCACAGATACAATCAAATTCAACAAGTAGATCTCAACAAGGATGAGTGCTTCCAAAACCATTTTGAATGATTCCAAAACATCTCTTAGAAAAATGTTAGTGATAAGAAATCAAAGTTATGTGCAATCTGGAATTTTTAAAGAAAATATTTTTCTTAGTCATGAAAAGAAATATATCGTAATGTTTCAAAATATTCCCATATACTTGCTCTCTGATTTTTTCAATAGTAATCTGCCACAGAACTGATGTTTCTTTAGAATTAACATTTATACAAAAAGAAAGATTATATCATAAAATATAGACCTTATTTATTTAAATAGTTGGAGCTGAAGGGTACAATGACAGAGAAGCAGAAGGATGAGCTGTGATAAATTTATATGATGGAATACAGTGCAGCCACCAAAAAAGGAAGGGCATTGAGGCACGCAATGAACTGAATAAATCTTGGGGACAATGTGTTGTACAAAATAAGCCAGAAATGAACAAGTATGCTAAGGCCTCTTTCAGAAAATACTTAAAAGACAATTGAAGCCTAGATCGTAAGCCCTTATGGAAGTCACACTTAGTCTGAAGTTGTAAGTTTATTTTTAGATTCTGAGACACTGAGCCGTATGTGTATCAGCTGGTATTTCCCTGGAACTTTGAGTAACTCTGTGACACCTAAGACCTAGAAATGGAGTACTACAGCCCTGAAAGTTAGCAAAGCTATGTACAATGACAGTTAAAGAATCCAAAAAAGGAGATAAGGCCTCAATCAAAGATAAAAACAAAGATATTCTGGCTAGGACTAAGGTATAAAAGAACATAGGGTAAAAGATGACAGTGTACGTACTCTAGACCTCCACCTACTGTGTGAGACCAAAGGCAGAGAGGTTTATTGTGTCTAGAACCTAAATTTTCTGTAACACATGATCTAAATCAACCTATGTTGATAACTCATTTAAACAACCCAAATTCCTGGGGTCCAGAATGGGAATGAGGCCTTATAATTTGGTATAGCTTAATGTACTACCCAGATACATCTCACACCATGTGAGCTGATTAAAAAAAAAAAAGGATTGGTTGAGTCCCTCAAAGGTCTGAAGAAAAAAAAAAATGGAACTATTAAGTTTTCCCATCTGGGAAACCTCAGGTACCCTCTCAAACATTGGAGACTCCCAAGAAAATAGGCCAAGCCCTTGATTTTGAGGCTTGTCCTTGTGAAACTTCTTTCTATAGTGGAGAAGCTGAGACTATCTATATTGAGATCTCAGAGCTGCTTCTAGGAAACCTCTTTTGTTGCTCAGATATTACCTCTCTCTAAGCCCATTACACTCCTCCCTTTGTGGGACATGATATTCAGGGGTGAAATATGACAGTGTGGGACATGACTACCAGGGATGAGCCTGGTCCTGGCACCATGGAATTGACAGTGACTTCCTGACCAAAAGGGGGAAAATAAGTGTGCTAAAATAAGTCAACAGTGGTGAAGAGAGATCAAATTTGAGTCATGAGGCTATTCTGGAGGCTACTCTTATGCAAGCTTCAGTTACATGTGCTAATTACCACGATTTGCTAAACCCCAACCAACAACAATTCTGCTAACTCTTGAGAGCACCTAGGACTTCAACTGAGACTCTTTAAAGTTCCATGCATTAATTTTAATCTTCTGGAATCTATAATTTCCAGAGGGTTCCTCAGCCAGATAAATCCTGAAACCCAGAGGGACCAGCCTCTCCAAGATTATCAATTAATTACATCCCCCTATCCTTTAGTGTCCACACCCCTCAACATGAAAAAGTCAGAATGGGCATTGCCTAAAGATCCCTAAATTTAAGAGAAGGATCAAAAGAGAAGGAGGAGTTATAACAGAGAAAATAGGTTTTAACAAAATGAGTATGACTGCTGAATCACTATATTGATATTTCTTTTAACCTGCAGTGTTTTGGAGCAACTAAAAGGAAAAATCTGAAATTGTGGAGTGGTTACCCATAACAAACTCTGAAATCTGTTCTGTAACTACTTGGTTTTTTGGTTGTTGTTTTTAAAATATTTTTACTGAGATATTTTCACACACACATAGTCCATCCAAAGTATATAATCAATGGCTTAAAATATCATCATGTAGTTGTATTATTTATCACCATGATCATTTTTAGAACATTTGCATCACTCCAGAAAAAGAAATAAAAAGAAAAAATTTATACATTCCATACCCCTTACCCACTCCTCTAATTGACCACTACTATTTCAATCTACCCAATTTATTTCACCCCTTGTCCCCCCTCCATTATTTATTTATTTATTATCCTTATTTTTTTACTCATCTTTCCATACCCTGGATGAAAAGTGCATCAGACACAAGGTTTTCACAATCACAGGGTCACATTGTAAAAGCTTTATAGTTATACAATCGTCTTCAAGAATCAAGTCTACTGTTTCAGGTACTTCCCTTCAGCCACTCCAATACAACATAAACTAAAGCAATATTTACATAATGCATAAGAATGACGTCAAGGATAACCTCTCGACTCTGTTTGAAATCTCTCAGCCACTGAGACTTTGTTTTGACTCATTTCTCTCTTCCCCTTTTTCGTCAAGAAAGCTTTCTCAATCCCATGATGCTGGGCCCCTTCTCATTCCTGGAAATCAGGCCCCACGTGGCCAGGGAGATTTGCACCCCTGCCTGTAACTGCTTGTTGAAGTGTACTTTGAAAATTATTGCTTTTTATTTCTTTTCTTTGTATATATGTTATATTTCTCAATAAAAAGTGTTTTATCACAAGTTTCAACAAGTAAAATTTTAATCCTTTTTGTATTTTAAAGGTAAATTAATCAGCTAGCTACAATTCTGGATTACAAAACCCAGTAGTTATGCTTTCAGGTAATATAATGAAGTCATCCCTGATTTTTATTTAAAGAAATGGCAAAATTATTTTTCCTAAGTAAAATGTAGCTTCCCTTCTGTACTAGTCAGGGTTCTCTAGGGAAATAAAATGGCAGGAGATATCTATAAATATTATGAGATTTTATAAAATTGTCTGACACAACTGTGGGTATGCACAAGTCCAAATTCCATATGGCAGCCTGCAAGCTGGGAACTCTGATGAAGGTTTTCAATGATTTTCACCAAGAAAAGCTGGTTGACTGAAGTTGAGATGAAAAGTCTCCCTTCTGACTGCTGAAGTCATCAGTTTTCCTTTTAAAGCTTTCAACTGATTGTATGTAACATCTCTCCTCGCTGAGGGCAATCTTCTCAGTTGATTGTAGATATAATCAGCTACAGATGAAATCAGTTTACTGATGATTTAAGTCCATGAATTGTCCCTTGGTAACAATTAGACCAGAGCTTGTTTGAACAAATGAGATCATCTGGCCAAGCTGACGCAGGAACCTAACCATCAGACCTTCTTACCCAGCAACTAGTTTTTGCCATAAATTTACTAATTTAGTAACAAAAGACATTCTTGTATCACTTGAAAAGATTATTTTATTTTTTAGTTCAACAAATTTTATCCCACCATTACCCCCTCACCATTTCATTAGATATGAACCTGGTAAATTCAGTGTGTAATAAGTTAATGTCATGTGTCAACTTGGCTAGGATATGCTAGAGTATGCTGTTTAGTTGTCTGGCCAAGGACTGACCCACTTGTAACTGTGGAGGTATTTTATAGATGGAATTTGCATCTACAATCAGTTAATTGCATCAATAATCAACAAAGGTGATAGCCCTCAGCAATGTGAGCAATCTTCTCACCTAATCAGTTGGAGCTGAAGGTTTCAGAGTCAGAAGAATTTCTGCCTCAGTTTCCACATTGGGTCTTCCTGGAATTTCCAGCCAACCAGCTTCCCCTGGAGAATTAGGACTAAGGACTTCAATTCACTTTTATCACAGTTTCTAACCTCTGGCCTGCCCTACAGAGTTCTGACTTGCTAGACCCATGGTTACCCGGACCAATTTCTTACAATGAATTTCTCCACACACACACGCACATACACACGCACACACACACACACATCCTGTCGGTTCTGTTTCTCTGGGGAACTCTGACTAAAACGTAATGCGTAAAAGGGATGGTGAAATGATGAAATGTCTTCCCTGACCTAAAAACCCTCTTCCCCATTTCCACTCTCAAGAACTAATCACTTTTTCCAATTTCTTTTATTTCAGGGATATTTTATGCAGATACAAGCATTTATGTGTATATCAGTGTTTTAAAACCAAAATGGAAACTCCACAGTAATAATTGTTGCAGGCAAAAATCATCAATGGCTGTTCGAATCAGTGGACAAAAAAGTCTGATGAGAAACAGAATATTTATATAGTTGCAAATGATCTCCCCGTAAGATACTTACTAATTGCAAAGGAAAATGCAGTTACTTGACAGTGGAGAACCTTGGCAGGCACCACCTTAACCAAGTGACCCAGTTAACATTGTCAGTAATAAGAAATTAGCACCATGTGCTTCCTGATATGCACTTTGAAGGGCACAACATCACTTCTGTGGCATTGTTGCCAAAAAAGGGGAAAAATCAGAGCCTGAACCTAATAATGAGGAAATATTAGAAAAGCATTAGAAAGATCCAATTGAGAACACTACAAAACACCTGGTGAATACACTTCAAAAGTGTGAAGTCATGAAAGATGGGTGAACTGGAGGAGATGGCCCAGATTGAAATAGGCTAAAGGATGTTAGTGGGGCAATTGCAAAAAAAGTTGAAAGAGTCTGTGGAACAGTAGAATTGTAACAAAGTTAAATTCCTGGTTTTGATCATTGTTCTGTGGTTATGTGAAATGTTAAAATTTGGGGAAATGGGTGAAGGGTAAACAGGAATTCTTTGTACTATTGCAATTTTTTCTAAGTGTAAAATAATTTCAAAATGAAAAGTAAAGATTTTTTCAATTAAAAACACAAAAGCTAGTGTTCAGTACAAACTCTGTCACTCAAAAACATGCTTCAGAATCATTCCATATAAGAATGGATATTATACTTCTAGAGGATGTGAGATGTTCTGTACTACAGATTTATGATATATTTAACCAGTTCTCTATTGATGAATATTTGAGTTGTTCCTAGCTTGTGCTATTACAGTGTTGCACTTATCATTCTTTTGCATCAGCCTTCTCATACACATGGTAAAGCCACTCCAGGGGTAGAGTAAACCAGTGGCCCTCTTTCTATATAACTTAGAATTCATGCTAGGGGAGATGGTCAGACTTGAGTAGTGGATATGACCAATCCATTCATCAAATCCACATTCAAGAAAAATAACATGTCTTCTTTGCTGATACTATCAATTCTCATTTGCAGTTAAAATGAGCCAATTTTTAATATTATCTTGTATACTAAATAAATATTCTTTATCTTTTCCTGTTTTAGAATATTTGATTTGAGGTTACATAAGAACAAAATTATCTCAAATTTTACCAATAAAACATTTTGGGGAAAAAAGAAGACATTATACCTCAAATTAGAAATGTAAATGTAATTAAGACTTTAACAAAATGTTTGGCATGCAAACAGGCTGTTATAAAGGTCTGTAACCCAGAGCATGTGCTAGAGTTTAACATCAACTTGACAGTTAAATGATATATCATCCACTTATCTGAGAAAATATTGTATTAATAACCAGAAAACTCTGACTTTGTAGAATGAGAATCAAAAGAATAAATTATCTCTCTCTTTCCTTCCCTGTACTAAAAACACAACCTTGTTTAATTTTCATTTGCCACTTTAACTTACTTTGGCAAGTGGAAGAGCACGGCATCTTGATTCCACGCCCATGCTTAATGAAAGAAGAGATCTTTGGACGTGTTAGCCTTGCCATTCTTGTCCTCTTTAAGTCACCTGTGATGGCTTGAAGCTGTGTGGACCCCCAGGACAGTCATGTTCTTAAAGCTAACCCATTCCTGTCGGTGTAAACCTATTGTAAGCAGGAGCTTTTATTAGGTTACTTCAATTAAGATGTGGCCTAGGATGTGACTTATTCTTCTTACTGGGGTCCTTTATAAGAGAATGAAATTCAAAGAGAGAGAAAGCCACAGAAGCAAGAAGCTGAAAGCAACAAAACTCAGAAGAGAACAGAGAAACCAGCCGCCGCCACCATGTGCCATGCCATGTGACAGAGGAGTCCAGGAACACTGGAAGCCAGACTTCAGGAAGAAGCATCACCAGATGATGCCTTGAATTGGACATTTTTCTCAGCCTTGAAACTGCAAGCTTTTAAGCAATTCCCACTGTGAAAAGCTGCCCCATTTTATGATATCTTCTTTGAGTGGTTTTAGCAAACTAGAACACACTAATATGTTCTCTATCACTAAAATTGCATCTATCAACCATTATGTTGGGTATTTTACAAAGCAAATGAATAATTCTTTCCTGCATTTTAGCATACAAGGAAAATGTAGTACAACAAACCAAGAAACATGAGGGTTTTGTGCTGAAGGACAAATAAATGGAGACTGGATGAGCTGTGGAAATTTTCTGGTCTTTTCCTTCTTTGAGGAGGATTTAATGGAGTTTTTAGGGGTCTTTGAAGGAAAAGTTAAGAGGCTGTATTGGTTTCCTGTGGCTGTTGTATCAAATTACCACAAGCTTATTGACTTAAAATGTCGTAGATTTTATTTCTCTCACAGTTCTGGAGGCCAGAAGTCCAAAATCATCATCACTGAGCCAAAATCAATCAAGGTGTCAGCAGCATCAAACTCCCTCAGGAGGCTCTAAGGGAGAATACCCCCCTTGCGTCTTCCAGCTTCTGGTGGCTGCCAGCATTCCTGGGCTTGTGGCCACATTATTCCATTCTGCCTCTGTGACCACATGGCCTTCTTTCTTTTTCTGTGTCAAATCTCCCTCTTTCTTATAAAGATGCTTGTGATTACATTTAAGGCCCACCCAGATAATCCAGGATAATCTCCCCATCTCAAAATGCTTAATTTAGGGTGCGTGAGTGGTTCAGTGGTTAAATGCTTGCCTTCCACGTGGGAGACCCAGGTTCAATTTCCAGGACCATGTACCGCTACCACCTATAATCATCTATAAAAATCCTTAATTTAATCACATCAGCAAAGACTCTTTGTCCATATAAGGTAGCATTTACAGGTTCCAGAGTTTATAACCTGATAGCTTTGGTGCCATCATTCAGCCTACTACAGAGGTTCCTCCCTTTTGTGGAGAGCAGCACAAAAAAGCCAACAATTAAAGTAAGGGATGCAGAATCTGTCACAGACAGGAATAATGAGTTTGGGTTGTTGTTGCCATTGGTTATCAGAGTATCTAAGTGAGGACCTGAAGGAGAAAGTACTTGCTGACATGTGAAGTTACATTGGCAGAAAATACAGAAGAGGGAAACAGTCAACAGCCTGGTCGGCAAGTGAAGCCCAGGAACGACAGATCCTTGGCTCACCAGGACATGGGGCTGAGGACTACCTAACTTTCTCCCATGTATGGCTTTTTATTTATTTATTTTTTATTGCAAGGCCAGGCTCCAGGAACTGAACCTGGGTCTCTGGCATGGCAGGTGAGAACCCTGCCACTGAGCCACCATTGCAGTGCCCCATGAATGGCTTTTGTAAGACTCACCTGCCACCAGGTGACCTGAGACTCAAGCAGAGACAGTCATGGCGATGCCCCCCAATTCCCACCCCGTGGCTTAGTTACTGGATTGCCTTTCCCTTCCCCAACTCTACATTTCCATCTTGTTCTGCTTTTCCTGCCAGGGTCTGCTTGTTCTTATTATATCTAAGTAGGATTTAGTCAGACCAAAATAAACCCCCACAGTCTTGACCTAAATTTTAGCTTTAAGTTTAATGCCTGTCTCTATACCAAGTTTTACATTTTTTGGTCTTCGTAAAATGTATTGAGGGGTGAGAGAGAGAGAGAGAGGAGTGAACAGGGTGACAAAGACAGACTGCTTTATATTTGCTATAAACTTTGAATAATTTTAAGCTCTTTTTACCACTATAACTTGGGTGCCAGCCCATATGTTCCCTGTGACAAACTGAGGGTGATGATAAAACACTGATCTCTCTCTAGGAAATGAAAGGGACCTGTCCCAAAGAGATGTTTCAGAGGAGAAATGCCTTTAGCTTTCTCTTCTACTGCATATTCCAGCAGGGCATATCATCCTCTGGGTCCAGAGTTAGACCACATGGGCTCAAACCCCCATTCCAACATTTGTCATTTCTGAGAACTGCTTCATGGGGATTATTTTGAAGGTTCAATGAGATAATATTTGTGTGATTGTCAGTTTTATGTGTCCAATTGGATAAGCTACAGCCCTCAGTTATTTAAGCAGACACTAATCTAGGTGTAGATGTGATGAAAATCCATAATCACTTTACTTTAAATAAGGTAAACTCCTTGATCCTTGATAATCTGAGTGGGCCTGACTCAATCAGTTGAAAGTTTTTTTTTTCAGAGCAGAGCTGTGACTTTCAAGAAGAAATTCTGACTATAGACGGCACTTCAGCTCATGCCTGAGAGTCCCAGGTGACTTCCTGATGGCCTGTCCTATCAAACCCCACAGGGTTTGGAATACATCTCTTAATTTTACCTACTGGTTCTGTGTCTCTGATTGAACCCTGATTAACACAATATGCAAAGCTCTTGGAATAGAGTGAACCCAGAGAATGGGCTCAGAAAGTTGTTGTTATTTATTTTTGTTGCTGCTGGTGGTGATGCTATTGTTACATAAATAAACTTCTGGAATTTTCCAGCACTGTTCTGATTTCCAGTATTCTGTCCCATTGACTGCTCAGATCATGTGATTCAATGCTCGGTTCAGAACATGCAGTGATTGAAAATACTCAAAACAACCTCACATTCCAAGCCATGTTATGACATTTCCACAGCCCGGTAACTAATGTACTTTCCAATAGCAATTCATTATTTAGGCAATCATTAGCCTAGAGAAATTCCTCACCCCTTCAGTATTCAGTACAAATTCTACATTTGCATTTTATTTTTTTTTAAATCCTGGAATTATATCATTTCTTTTAGTTTGCTTCCTTGTGTTTTCAAAACCCTTTCTAAGATATTACTTCTCACATCTTCTTCTGCTGCTATTTTCCACTTAACATGACAGAATTCCTTAAATTCCATAAAGCTATTTTTATATAGCAATTAAGACTCTACTAATAGCCTTGTTTTGTCTTTAACTGCTTCAAGGCTTTTTGTAGCAAGGGCCATACAAGCAATTCTTAAACCTTATAAATCACTTTTTCTACATACCTAAATGTGCTGAACAAATTTGAAGTACACAAAAATTTATTTTTCATTTTTCTTTGTAATATTTTCCATTTCCTCATTACTACTTTGTCCTCCAGAAGTATGTTTTACTTCATTCATTCAAAAGTCACTCACTGGGCACCTACTAATGAGTAAAAAGAATGTAGCACATTTCTCATGGCCACAGACTTTTTGACAAGGACGAGAGGTAAACATAGCTATCTCACTTGGAAGACTCTGTGAAATGCCATCAGGAGGGTACAGACAAGTTGTTACAGTGATTCCAAGAACAGGAAGGTCACATCTGGTTGGAATGAATTACTTAGACCGAGAAGTCCTAATAACAGAGATGGCTTCTGAAATGGCCCTTAAAGAATGGTCAGGATTTCAACAGACTGGCAGGGAAGCAGGCCCCAATTCAGAGAAAGAAAACAGTATGTAAGCACTATAAAGTGGCTGTCTTCATAGATAAGGAAAATGAGATAAGAATTTTCCTGGTGCCTCACAGCTAGTTAGCGGCAGTTAGAACCCGAAGAGAGACAAGACCCTCAAGGAAGACATCACAGCACTTTTAGCTCACTGTTCCCATTCCTTTTCCTTAAATATGAGACTGAGATCCGCACCACTGGGTCTTCCACTAAGAAGCCATTGGGGCTCATCTCCCCAAGCCTTTTATCTCTTTTTACTCAAGTCTAAGCCCCTCTCCCTCATCCATCCATCTCTCCCAATCCAGGTTCTCACACTCCCATGTCCATCCCACCCACCATTCTCTACCCTCCCCCCCCCCTTTTTTTTTACCAGGCCTTCTGGGACCCCCAGAATGGTTCCTTCACCTTCTCTCCCTAATTGAGACTTTGTTCCTCAGAAGGACACAAGCAAGGACTGCTTTATCTTTACAGCCTATGAACTCCAGAGCCTGGTCGGTGCTCTCCTAACTCCCAGTGCTACTTTCAAAGTTACTTCGCCAGCCTTCTTTAAAATATTCAGCTCATTTGAAAGAAATTTCATCTTCTCACCACCAAATCTACACATCTACCCTCTGTACCTATTTCTTCTACTTTCCTTTCTCCAGCTACTAAAGCTGGTGTGTCCCTTCTTCTAGAAAAGCCTACCTTGCTCACTTTGCCCTCTATATCCTCTCATCACCTTGCAATTATACCCTTTCTCTCCCATGTCATCTACTTCTCCTTCTCCTCTGAATAGGTCTCATCAAATACAGTCACTTCTCTCATCTTAAAAATCACCCTCTCTTGACCCAAAAGACTCTGTAGTTATCACCCATTTATTTCCTTCTCTCCAAGCTAAAACCTTAAAGAAGTTTACTATATTCCCTGTCTCTACTTTTTCTCCTCCCAATCTCACCTCAACCACTCTACCAGTTCCTGTCTCCTCCACGTTCTTGTTAAGGTAACCAATGACTCCAAGTTTTCAAATTCAATAGATACATTTACACCTTTGTCTTACTCAAACTTGTAACAACGTTATCATTGTTGACCATTCCTTGCTTCCTAAAACACTTTCTTTTCTTGACCTCAGTGTAACAACTCTCTCATAGTTTCCCTCATCCCTCACCAAACTTTCTTCTCAATCTCAAGCTCTTTTTTTTATTTCTGACCTCTGAACTTTGGACTAGTCTGGATTCTCTTCTTTTGCCTCACCTACATTTACTCACCAGTTGATCTCACCTACTCCCACAACTCAATAAAAAAAACTTTAAGTGAATTCATGACCTAGACTCCACAGGAAACTAAAATGTCCACTTTCCTAAATTAGGGTACAAATGCAATTTTCCTTGCATTTGCTTTCTTTTAACTTTTTTTTATTATGAAATATAACATATATACAAAAAAAAAGCAATACATTTCCAAGTACATTTTAACAAGTCATTATAGAACAGATTTTAAAGTTTAGTATGGGTTACAGTTCCACGATTTTCCTTTTTTTTTTCTAGCTGCTCCAAGATGCTGGAGACCAACAGAAATATCAATATAATGATTCAGCAGTCATACTCATTTCTTAAATCCTACCTTCTCTGTTATACTCCTTCTTCTTTTTAAATAACATATATACATAAAAGCAATAAATTTCAAAGTACATTGCAACAATCAGTTGTAGAACAGATACTTTGCATCAGCTTTCATTTGAATAAAACTCATTCCCACCTCTGTACCTTTACAATTTCTGTTCTTTCTGCCTAGAATGCTATTTCCCCATACCTTTATTCCTGGCAAGCTCCTTATCACATTCAGATATCTTTTTAAATATCACCACATAATGTAAAGGAGCCTCTCCTTCCATGCTTCATCTATGTCATCTCTTCATCTCCTTGCCTTGCCTTAGTTTCTTCATATTATTTGGAAATATTTAACTTATTTATTTGTTATTCATTTATTGCATGCCACATTCACTGGATATTTTAGTTTCCTAGCTGCTAAAACAAATACCATATAAACAACTTTTTTTTAACACATATTCCACTCATCAGAAAAACAAAACATAATAGTCCTCACTCACCAGAATCCATAGAAAGACCTACTTCTAGGATGAGACAGAATTGAGGCAATATCTCATATCTAATAATGAGGCCATAAATAAATGAATCATGACCCAAAGAACAGTATAGACTGTGTCATAAATCATTACTACCCATTGCACTAATCGTCAGGAGAACTCTCCTTGAGAAACATGAAACAAGATCTTTCTTTCATACAACCTCATACTAGTTTATGCTGTCACTTGAATCCTTCCAAACAGCTGAGAATCCAACCTGTTTTAAAATGGCTAGAGAAGGAAGTGTTACTCAGCTTTGCAAAGTATTGCAAAGGAAATGCATCCATGGTTCACACCACAAAGAGAGGATTGCTTTGTTTCATAGTTATATAGTTTTCTCTCCATAATAGTTTGAATTTCATATTCAGGATTAATAGTAGCATCACTAATCATCAATATCTTTGGAAAAATCTGTGTAAGATTTCAAATTCAACCCTTTGAAAACATTACTCTTTTTCCTCATGTTTTGATAGTCTGTTTTCCTTTCTATAGAAACTAACTTTCACTTTGAAATATGACATAGTTGTAGATTATTACAGAAGAAAATAAGAGAAAGAAATATGCTTTTTTACTGTTGCATATATGCATGTGTATTAAGTGTCTATTCTTCAGCCAAGCTTTTTGTTTTCCCTCTTTTGGAAAAAGAAATTTCTCTGTGCCTGAATGCATTCCCCTATTGGTATTTTACTGGTTCATGTATGGAGAGTTAATTCTCTTGGAGGAGGGATGGCGTGAAGAGTAAGAATCTCATATAAAAGACATGTATACAAAATAGCATAAAATGAAGTTTACCATATAGGTATGGGTCCCAGGGGCAGCCTAACATAGTGGGAAAAATCCTGGATGCAGAGTTTGGAGATCTTTGGAAATGAGAGGTGGCTGTAGAGGATTTTTCCCTGGAAGAATGTGACAGAAAGTAGACTTGGGACAGGAAGGAAGAGGAACTTCAGGAGTTTTGGAGTGGGTATGTGAGGATTAAACAGAAGGAATGGCTCTGGATAAGCTTGTGCGATCCAGCTTTCCTGGGGAAAGACAGCCATACGGGGTGAAGAGGGTATGTTAGTGAACCTCAAGGTGTGACCTCAGAAACCCAGTCCAGTTTTGGTGGGGAGGATACTTGGCTGAATGCAGCATAAATTTCTGGCTGGAGTCATCCTGGCTTGTCCCTTTAAGGACCATGAGGCTTAGTCAAGGGTCTGTACTCCAGAGTAACTGGAACCAGAGATTCAATCTTGTCACATATTTCTTACATGGCAGGCGGTGATGTGCCCCAGTGATGGCTGCCAGTCTTGCAGTCTGAGATGTGACATGAGCAGCAAGAAGGGAGGGACATCCTTTCCAATCAAGTTAACGTCCTGAGGTACTGATTTTCCTAAGATTACAATGGGAGGGTGACCTCAGGAAGGAGAGAAGGGCTCTTTTTTGCATTTGGTAAGATCCTGGCTGGAGCTTCTTGAATGGGACAAGAAAACGAAATTAATCCAAAAATACTTATCCCAACTGCTTTGTGGTTCATTCAGGCATTCACCTGACTAGTTACTTATATGCTGCTCCTTCGGAGACAAAAAGATTTCCAGGGTTTCGTTGCGCACTAGGAAATCTCCCTCTAATGACCCATTTCATGAAATACTCACATCTTACAAATGGTGTGGAACTAAAATAATTTTTAAAAAGTAAAACCTTTAGGCGGGTCACGGTGGCTCACGAGGCAGAGTTCTCGCTATGCCAGACCAGAGACCCGGGTTCAATTCCCGGTGCCTATCCATGCAAAAAAAAAGTAAAGCCTTTCTATAACAAAGTAAAGTTTGGCTAGATTTTTTCCTATCTAGACTTAGTCAGCTTGTAACACCCACCCAGCTCACAAAAGTAAATGTTCCAGAGCAAAGGGAAGGAAGTGGTTTCATCAAAACAAATTCCAGTTCTATCACGGTGTCCCTCTGACTTCCCTGATAAATATATGGCGAATTCACACTAGTCACAACAATGGCGTTTCCAGTCCAGGGTCTTGCTCTGATCAGTGCCCAGCTTTACTGCTCTCCTTGTCCTCAGTGTGAAAGCGCTGGAATAGAAGTCAATAAAGGGAGATCCTGGCTTGAATAATACCCAAAGATCAAGCTAAGAGGCTAACTGTTTAATCACACAAAATTAGTGGAAGATGATTGAGGTGACTTTATAATTTTGTAGCTGGTTTAACACCAAAGGCAACAATTTTATTATTTTTTAAATCATAGCTGGTTAAATTTGGATACACACAATTTTAAAATGTATGTATACCTAAAAGATAAAAATTGAAGACAAATGGCAAACTGGAAAAAAATATTTATAACATACGGAATCATGAATGTTAAAATATAACGCTCTCGGGCGGGCCACAGTGACTCACTGGCAGAGCTCTCACTTGCCATGCCAGAAACCTGGGTTTGATTCCTGGTGCCTACCCATGTAAAATTAAAAAATATAATGCTCTCATAAATATATAAGAAACAATGATCACATTAATAGAAATGTAGACAAAGGGTATACCCAGGAAATTCACAAAAGATAAATTAAAAGAGCCAGTGTTTATTTTTAAAAGTTAAATAATACCACTATTCAAATAAATGCAAATTAAAGCAATTAGATAACATTATGCCTTTTGAATTAGCTAAGATATTTTTTTAAAGATTAATACCCAGGGCAGACAAGAGTATAATGGCAACAAATTATATAAAAATATAATGTATATTGGCAACAATATTTCTGGTGGGAATTTGGCAACTTTATTAAAAGGTTAAAAATGTTACATGCTTGTGACCCAAAGAATCTATTTTAATAGTATGTTCCAATAAAATAAAATAGTATATTCTGCATAAAATTTCATCTCTTAAAAATGTACAAAATGGCAACTTATAATAATAAAAATTTGAAAAAAATACTCCAAAACATAAGATTGCTAACTAAATTATGTTACCTCTATTCCACAAGGTTATATGCAGCCATCAAAAATGTTGTAGAAGAATATTTAATAATATAGAAATGTGTTATTAATTGTTAAGTAAAAATAATTGTACACCTCAAAATCATAAGCCAATAAATTCCTGTTTTAAACTACCCCATTGTATGGTAGTTGTCATAACAATCTGGAAACTAAGACAATAACAGGTTATTTGTGCAAATTTAAAAACATACCTCCTCCAGGTTGATGGAAAAGGAACATGAAGGAGCTTTTCCCAATGATGGAAATGTTCTATATCTTGAAAGGAATTTAAATTTCACAGTTTTGCATTTGTTAAACTCACCAAAAATCACATCTACAATTTGTACATTTTGTGGTATGCAAATTTTATCTCAAAAGGAAAAAAAGAACTGTAAGCAAAACCAGTTAGAATACTGTGTTGAGAGCAACTCTGAAGCCACAGAGGGCTCAGAGTAGAGAGTATTGAAATCAATCAACATATCTGGTAATGTGGAGTTGTGATCACATCCATACAACATGGTGTATCCCTAAGATATCTTAAAGGTAGGTATTTATTTATCCATTCAACCATTTATTTAATGACTCCTTAGTGCTGGTTTGAAACTGTTATGTACCCCCAGAAAAGCCATGTTCTTTAAGCCTCATTCAATATTGCTGGGTGAGATCTTTTTATTAAATTGTTTCCATGCAGATGAGACCCACCCAATTATGGGTGGTACCTTTTGATTAGGTGGTTTCTATGGATCTGTGTCTCCACCCATTCAAGGTGGGTTTGCTTACTGGAGCCCTTTGAGAGGGAGCCATTTTGGAAAAAAGATTAGAACCAACATGAGACCCAAATGTTTAGAGATGCAGAAGGAAAACACCCCTGAGGAAGCTGTTTGACCCGAAAAGCCAAAGACTCCAACAGATGCCAGCCACATGCCTTTCCAGTTGACAGACATGTCCTGGACCCACTGGTCTTTCTTTGGAGTTAAGGTATCTTTCTCTGGATGCCTTAGTGTGGACATTTCTATGGCCTTAGAACTGTAAATTTGCAACTTAATAAACTCCCTTTTCAAGAGCCATTCCTCTGGTATATTGCATTCTGGCAGCTTTAGCAAACCAAAACAACTACTTATACAGGTTTTCCAGAAGCTCAGGGGAAAAGGGTGCTGCATTCATTCAGTCATGTCAGGAGTTGTGGAGTTATGTTTACACAATAAACTGTAATAACTTGAGGGTGGAGGAAAACATTTGTTTATTTGTTCCCTCATTAATTTAACAACTACTCATGTAGAGTTTCCTACATGCCAAGCACTGTTCTATGTGCTTTAAAAAACTTAAATCATTTTTTTCTCATAGCAATCATATAAGACAGATATGTTATTATCTCCTTGTTCCGATTTGTTAAAGCTGCCAAAATGCAATATACCAAAAATGGGTTGGCTTTTTACAATAGGGATTTATTAACTTACAATTTACAGTTGTTAGGCCATGAAAATGTCCAAATTTAGGCATCAACAGGATGATACCTGGACTCTGAAGGAAGGCTGCCAGCACCTGGGACACCTCAGTCACATGGGGTGGCACATGGCCGGTGACTGCTGATCCTTCAGTCCCATGTTCGTTGCTCTCAGCTTCTGGTTCCAGTGGCTTCCTCTCTGTGTCCTGCGGGTCCTTTCTTAGCTTCTCCAGAGTTTTTTTTTTTTTTTCTCTTAGTCTTCTCAGTGTTTCTCTCAGAGCTTTCTGGGCCTTTTCTATGTCCTTTATCTTCTCATAAAGGACTCCAGTAAAATGATTAGGACCCACCTTGAAAGGGGTGGGTCACATCTCAATTGAAATAATCTAACCAAAAGGCCCTACCTACATAGGTCTACACCCACAAGAGTGGGTTAAAAGAACATGGCCTTTCTGAGGTACATAATGGCCTGCTCAATCCTCTTCAGAGAGGAGAGGTTAGGTAACTCACCCAAGGCCACTAGTAAGTGGTATAGCCAGGATTCAAGCCCAGGCAGTCTGTTTCCCAAGTGTGTTCCCCTAACCAGAACACTATTATGCATAACGTCTAGCAATATATAATTATTGTACACAGAATACATTTTACAAGGTAAACTTAAAATCCTAAAATTAGTTCCAGAAAATACACAATATTACACATAATCAGAACTCAATAGACATATTTATACAAAAAATTCTGGGATTTCATTCAGGATTAGAATAATAATATAGCAGCTAAGAAACTAATAAACTTCTAGACTTCACCAATAGAGAGAAAGTAAGGGAGGGGAAGAAGGAAAAGAACTAGTATTTATTGATTGCCTACTGGGTGCCAGGAACTTTATATATGATATCTTATTTACTGTTTGTTATCAAACTCCTGGAGGTATTTGTGGTAGATCAATTGCAATATTGGCCCCAACAGCCTCCCTCTGTTCATGTCTTTTGCAATGTGATTCTGTAATTCCATGAAGTAGGTGATGGAAATTGTTTCCTCACCCCTTAAATCTTGTCTGGACTTCTTTGGGCTAAAGAATGCAAAATAAGTGATGTTTTAAGCCTAGGTCCTAAGAGAACTTGTACAATTCTACTTTCCCTCTCTTAAACACCCCTAGCCTCTATATGAACAAGCCCAGACTAACTTGCTGGAAAATTTAAGTTATCCTAACTAAAGTTATCCTATATCAGACTAGCCCCAGCCAACCTACTGATTTCAGATACATGAGAGGGATGAGCCAAGATCAGCCAATTCTCCTACAGTCTCAAGAAATATGATATGGTTGTCATTTCAAGCCATTAAGTTTTGGGGTTTTTTGTTTGTTACACAGCAATAGCTATTTGGTACCATATTATTTTTTCTTTTATAGATTTAGAAACTGAGTTTCAGTGATGTTTCTTCCACAAATCACTAGTTTGTAAGTGGCAAGACCAAAAGACAAACCAATCCATTTCATTTCTAACCTCAACCTCTTAACATTCTACCCTGTGTGTAACATTCAGCTATCAAAAAAAAAAATTATCTCAATAAGCTCTGCACTGACCCAGTCACATATGAAATACTGCCTTAGTTTTCAGGCTGCTCTATACAGATACTACACCTGGATTGGTATTAACAGTGAGAATTTATAGTTTACAGTTTTGAGAATAAGAGAAGTCCAAAATCAAGACATCATCAAGATGCTTTCTCCCCAAAGTCCGTAACATTCTAGTGCTGGCTGCCAGCATCCCTTGGGATTCCTTGGCTTATAGCTCTGTTTCCCATCATCACCTGGTGATAGCCTCCCCTTTCTCTTCTGAGTTCCATTGACTTCCAGCTTCCAGCTCCTCACCGTGGCTTTTCTTATCCTTATGTCTGAATTTGTTCTGTTTTATACAGGAATCTAGTAATTCAGAGTAAGGCCCAATTTCATCCCATTTGGCCACACATCAACTAAAGTAGCTTCTTCAAGAGATCCCACCTACAATGGGTTCACATCCCCAGGAATACAGATCAAGACAAAGAACTTGTTTAAATTGGAGAACATTATTCAATTTGTCACAAATACTATATTTAATTTTATAAAAACTAAAATGAGTCCAGAGAAACATAAAAATAATTTTTGAAGTTTATAAATGAATAAAAACAAGAGAAGTAAAAGGTATGTCAAAGTTGGTAAGATACAGGGGTAGCTACACTAATATCCGACAAATTAGACTTCAAATGCAAAACAATTAAAAGAGGCAAAGAAGGACACTACATACTAATAAAAGGAACAATACAACAAGAAGACATAACAAGCCTAAATCTTTATGCACCAAGTCAGAGTGCTCTAAAATACGTGAGGCAAACACTGAAAAGAGAAATATCTACCATAATCGTTGGACACATCAATTCCCCACTCTCATCAATGGACAGAATATCTAGACAGTGGATCAATAAGAAACAGAGAATTTGAATAATAAAATAAATAAACTAGACTTAACAGACATTTATAGAATATTACACCCCACAACAGCAGGATACAACTTTTTCTCAAGTCCTCATGGATCATTCTCAAGGATAGACCATATGCTGGGTCAAAAAGGAAGTCTCCATAAATTTAAAAAAATTGAAATCATACAAAACACTTCCTCAGATCATAAAGGAATGAAATTGGAAATCAATAATAGGCAGAGGGCCAGAAAAGACACAAATATATGGAAGCGCAACAACACACTCTTAAACAACCAGTAGGTCAATGAAGAAATTACAAGAGAAATCAGTAAATATCTCAAGGTGTGGTAGTTAGATTCAGTTGTCAACTTGGGCCATGTGAAGGCACCTAGTTCTCTTGCTGTGGACATGAACCAATGGTACACGAACCTCATCTGTTGCTCATTACATCTGCAGTCATTTACGAGGTATGCCTGCTGTAATGAATGATGTTTGATTTAATTGGCTGGTGCTTAAATGAGAGACCTCAATGTAGCACAGCCTAAGCAGCTCAGCATACCTCATCTCAGCACTCACAGCTTAACCCAGGCCTTTGGAGATACAGAAAGGAATCACCCCATGGAAAGTTGTTGGAACCCAGAGGCCTGGAGAGAAGGCCAGCAGACATCACCCTGTGCCTTCCCAAGTAAGAAAGAACCTCAGTTGAAAGTTAGCTGCCTTTCCTCTGAAGAACTAATGAATAAATCCCCTTTTATTAAAAGCCAATCCATCTCTGGTGTGTTGCATTCCGGCAGCTAACAAACTAGAACACGAGGCAAATGAAAATGAAAACACAACATATCAAAATTTATGGAATGCAGCAAAGGCAGTGCTAAGAGGGAAATTTATTGCCCTAAAAGCCTATATCAAAAAAGAAGAAAGAACAAAAATCAAGGAATTAACTGCCCACTTGGAAGATCTAGAGAAAGAACAGCAAACTAACCCCAAAGCAAGCAAAAGGAAAGAAATAACAAAGATTAGAGCAGAAATAAATGAAGTTGAGAACATGAAAACAATTAAGAAAATCAACAAAACCAGAAGTTGGTTCTATGAGAAAATCAATAAGATTGATGGACCCTTAGTGAAGTTTACAAAAAGAAGAAGAGAGAGGATGCAAATAAATAGAATCAGAAATGGAAGAGGAGATATAACCACTGACCCTGCAAAAATATAGGAGGTAATGAGAGGATACTATGAGTAACATTATGCTAATAAACTAGACAATGTAGATGAAATGGACAACTTCCTAGAAAGATATGAACAACCAACATTGACTCAAGAAGAAATAGATGACCTCATGAGACCAATACAAGTAAAAAAGTTTAATTAGTCATTAAGAAGCTCCCCCCGCCCCCCCCCAAAAAAAGTTCAGGACCAGATGGCTTCACATGTGAATTCTACCAAACATTCAAGAAAGAATTAGTACTAATCCTCCTCAAACTTTTCAAAAAAATTTAAAATAAGGGAAGCCTACCTAATTCATTCCATGAAGCCAACATTATTCTCAGACCAAAACCAGACAAGGATATTACATAAAAGAAAATGACAGACCAATCTCTCTAATGAATATAGGTGCAAAAGTCCTCCACAAAATTCTTGCAAATAGAATCCAGCAGCACATTAAAAGAATTATACACCATGGCAAAGTAGAATTCATCCCAGATATGCAAGGATGGTTCAACATAAGAAAATCAATTAGTGTAATACATCATATCAACATATCAAAGCCGAAAAACCACGATCATCTTGATTGATGCAGAAAAGGCATTTGACAAAATTCAACATCCTTTCTTGTTGAAAACACTTCAAAGGATAGGAATATAAGGAAATTATCAACATGATAAAGGAAATATATGAAAAACCCACAGCTAACATCATCCTCAATGGGAAAAACTGAAAACTTTCCCCCTAAGCTCAGGAACAAGACAAGGATGTCCACTATCATTATTGTTATTCAACATTGTGTTGGAAGTTCTACCAGAGCAATTAGACAAGAAAAAAGAAATATGAGACATCAAAATTGGAAAGGAAGAAGTAAAACTCTTGCTGTATGCAGATGATATGATACTATATGTCAAAAACCCAAAAATCTCCATAGCAAAACTACTAGAGCTAATAAATGAGTACAGCAAAGTGGCAGGTTACAAGATCAACACTCAAAAATCTGTAGTGCTTCTATACACTAATAGTGAACAACCTGAGGGGGAAATCAAGAAAAAAATTCCATTTATAATTGCAACTAAAAGAATAAAATATATTTAGGAATAAATTTAACTAAGGATACAAAAGACCTATACAAATAACACTACAAGAAATTGCCAAAAGAAATCACAGAAGATCTAAATAAATGGAAGGGCATACTGTGTTCATGGATTGGAAAAGTAGATACAATGAAGATGTCAATTCTACCTAAATTGATTTATAGATTCAATTCAATACCAATTAAAATCCCAAAAGCTTACCTTTCAGAAATATAATAACAAATAAACAAGTTTATCTGGAAGGGCAGCGTGCCCCAAATAGCTAAAAATAACCTGAGAACGAAAAATGAAGTTGGAGCACACTACCTGATTTTAAGGCATTTTACGAAGCTACAGTGGTCAAAACAGCATGGTATTGATGTAAAGACAGACATACTGACCAATGGAATTGAATAGAGTATTCAGATATAGACTCTCTCATCTATGAACAATTGATCTTTAATAAGGCAGTCAAGTCAATTTACCTGGGATAAAACAGTCTCTTCAATAAATGGTGCCTAGAGAACTGGATATCCACATGCAAAAGAATGAAAGAGGATCCATATCTCACATCCTATACAAAAATTAACTCAAAATGGATCAAAGACCTAAACATTAGATCTAAGATCATAAAGCTTTTAGAAGAAAATTAGGGAAATATCTTATAAATTTTATAATAGGAGGTGGTTTCCTAGATCTTACTCCCAAAGCATGAGCATTGAAGAAAGAAAGAAACTAGAACTCCTCAAAATTAAACACTTTTGTGCATCAAAGAACTTTGTCAAGAAAGTAAAAAGACAGCCTACACAATGGGAGACAATATTTGAAAACAATATATCAGATAAGGGTCTGGTAGCCAGAATATATAGAGAGATTGTTCAACTCAACAACAAAAAGACAAACAACCCAATTACAAAATGGGCAAAAGACATGCACAGATACTTCTCAGAAGAAATACAAATGGCCAAAAGGCACATGAAAATGTGCTCAACTTCCCTGGCTATTAGGGAAATGCAAATCAAAACCACAATGAGATATCATCTCACATCTAGCAGAATGGCCATTATCAATAAAACAGAAAACAAGTGCTGGAGAGGATGTGGAGAAAGAGGCACACTTATCCACTGTTAGTGGGAATGTAAAATGGTACAACTGCTGTGGAAGGCAGTTTCATGGTTCCTCAGGAAGCTAAGTATAGAATTGCCATATCATCCAGCAGTACCATTCCTAGGTATCTACTCAGAGGACACGAGGGCAAGGACACAAACGGACATTTGCACACCAATGTTCACAGCAGCATTATTTACAATTGCCAAGAGATGGAAACAGCCCAAATGTCCACCAACAGATGAGTGGCTAAACAAGCTGTGGTATAGACATACAATGGAATATTATGCAGCTCCAAGACAGAATAAAGTTATGAAGTATGTAACTACGTGGATGGACCTTGAGGACTTTATGCTGAGTGAGATTAGCCAGAAACAAAAGAACAAATACTGTATCGTGTCACTGATATGAACTAATATTAATGAAGGAACTTGGAGAATTTCGGTTAAGAATAGAGACCATCAGGAAATAGAAATGGGGTAGATATTGGGTAATTGGAGCTAAAGGGATACAGATTGTGCAAGAGGATTGATTGTAAAAATTCAGAAATGGATAGCACAATACTATCTAACTGAAATACAACAATATTGGTACACTGAATGAAGCTGAATGTGAGAATGATTGAGGGAGGAGGGCTGGAGGCACAAATGAAATCAGAAAGAAAGATAGACGATAAAGACTGAGATGGTATAATCTAGGAATGCCTAGAGTGTACAATGATAGTGACTAAATGTACAAATTAAAAACTGTTTTTGCATGAGGAAGAACAAAGGAATGTCAATATTGCAGGGTGTTGAAAATAGATGGTAACTCATATTTTAAAACTTTAACTTATGCGTGAGACTAAAGTAAAAAATGTTTATTTGGTACAAAAAAAGTTGGCAAGATAAAACTTATGGAGGACATGAAAGTGGGCGTAATGGTTTGAATGGATGTATGTTCCCTAGAAATGTCATGTTTTAATCAAAATTCCATTTCATAAAGGCAGAGTAATCCTTATTCAATACTATATGTTTGAAACTGTAATCAGATCATCTCCCTGGATGATGTGATTTAATCAAGAGTGGTTTATTAAACTGGATTAGATGACAACATGTCTGTACCCATTTGGGTGGGTCTTCATTAGTTTCTGCAGTCCTACAAAAGAGGAAACATTTTGGAGAATGAAAGAGATGCGGAGAGAGCAGAGAATGCTCAGCAACATGAAGCAGAGAGTCCACTAGCCAGCGCTTTGGAGATGAAGAAGGAAAACTCCTCCCACAGAGCATCATGGAACCGGAAGCCAGGAGAGAAAAGCTAGCAGATGACGCTTTGCTTGCCTGCCATGTGCCCTTCCAGCCGAGAGAGAAACTGTGACTGTGTTTGCCATGTGCCTTCTCACTTGAGAGAGAAACCCTGAACTTCATTGGCCTTCTTGAACCAAGGTATCTTTCTCTGTATGCCTTTGATTGGACATTTCTATAGATTTGGTTTCATTGGGACATTTTCTTAGCCTTAGAACTGTAAACTACCAACTTATTAAGTTCCCCCTTTTAAAAGCCATTCCGTTTCTGGTATATTGCATTCTGGCAGCTAGCAAATTAGAACTGTGGGCAATAGATCATCTTGTCTTCCTCCTGTCCATCTACTCTAATTCCTTTATGGAACAGCTCTCTGCTCCATCACTCATAGAAAGATATATCTAGCCCTCATTGCATATTATTTGCTTTAGATTTTGAACTCTCAGTCCTCATGGTCTTCATCACATGAAGGCCTTCTTGACCTTAGTAGACACAGCTTGCATTTTGAGATAGCCCATTCCAAGTCCATCTCTGCCTCTGACCATAACTGTCTATAGCAGGATGATTCCTTAAATTTCTCTCCAGGTGACATCTCCCAGTATGCTTGGCCCATGAAACTTGCCCCTTTCCTCTATGATGCCTGTTCTAGTTTGCTAGTTGCTGGAATGCAATATACCAGAAACAGAATAGCTTTTAAAAAGGGGAATTTAATGAGTTGCTAGTTTATAGTTCTAAGGCTGAGATAATGTTCCAATTACAACAAGTCTATAGAAATGTCCAATCAAAGGTATCCAGGGAAAGATACCTTGGTTCAAAAAGGTCAATGAAGTTCAGGGTCTCTCGCATCTGAGAAAGCACACGGCAAACACAGTCATGGTTTCTTTCTCAGCTGGAAGGGCACACGGTGAGCAAGGAATCATCTACTAGCTTTCCCTCCTGGCTTCCTGGTTCATGAAGCTTCCCGGGAGGCATTTTCCTTCCTCATCTCCAAAGGTCACCAGCTTATGGACACTCTGCTTCTCATGGCTATGTCGTTCTTCTCGGCTCTCTCTGAATCTCTTTCTCCAAAATGTTCCTTCTTTTATAGGACTCCAGTAAACCAATCAAGACCCACCCAAATAGATGGAGACATGTCGTCACCTAATCCAGTTTAACAACCACTCTTGACTAAATCATATCACCAGGGAGATGGTCTGATTACAGTTTCAAACATACAGTATTGAATAGGGATTATTCTACCTTTATGAAATGGGATTTTGATTAAAACATAGCTTTTCTAGGGGGCATACTTCCTTTTAAACAAGCACAATGCCACAAACACATTTTCTTATCTGGTCTTGCTCCAGAGATCAGTGGCTAAAACTGACAGAATTTCATCAGATTTTAGATCAATAAACAGGTGATATATCTCACAATTAGATGTGACAAATAAAAGCATTGGTCTTTCATGACCCCAAAAAGACCCCATGCCAGGAAGCATGGTATGTTTCATAAGGGAATCCGTATTATATTTGCTGCTGTAACAAATAAAGGCCAACATTTTAGTGACCCAATCTAATATTATACTCTGGTATCAATCCAATGAGAGTGTTTCTAATTAACAATTAGGTTTTCTCCATGTGGTGATTAAAGGATAAGCATTGAGGCTACACTAATTTGTGGCTGACCACATTGAGTCTTGTTTTGTTTTGTTTTCAATCCTACCAGAAAGTAGGAGATTAAAGAGATGGAGAAAGCACCTGCTTCTTAACCACTTTGGCCAGAAAGTTATGTGTGCCAGATTCCATTAGTGAGAATTAATCATAAGTCCCTAGCTAGGTGGAAGAAGAATTGGGAAAAGCTGGCAATTCACTTCCCAGAAATGACTTCTCAGTGTGGTAAGGGTATACAAATCTTTGGTAGAGAGCCTACCCTCTCTACTAGTTGAGGGTTAACCATAAGAGATACTCACTAGTTGAAGACATTAATCAAAAGCTCCTACATTAGACCCTAAGTACTTCGAGGGCAATAATTTACTCTTTTGAAAATTGTATGCCTAACACTGTCTACTGCACAAAGAAGTTGTCCATAAAATATTATTGAATACATGAACTGGGCATTATATTATCCAAGATTCCTTGCAAAAAATAAAGAATCTGAATTCAACCTTGAATTCAATGTCAAGTATATTTGTTTCTCAAGATAAATTTCTGTGCCTGTATGCTCCTGCCAGATTAAGCTAGTTATGCTTCAGTGACCATGTAGTAAATTTCCACATAAAGTTTCTTCTGACTGGATTCCTCTACCCCCACATTCACCTGGAAAATACCTTCCACTTCCTTGAGAGTTGGCTTAAGAAAGACCACCTGTCCTTCAGACAGCCTTACAGAATTCTCCAAGCAGACTTAAGTATTATACTTCTCCTGTGAGTTCATCACACGTTACAATTCTAATCTTAATTTATGGGAATTGTCTGAATCTCCATCAGATTATAAACCATCGAAGAGTAGGAATCATAGCCTTTCTTCTTTTTATTTTCAACATCTTTGCCACTGCCTGATATATAAGAGATGTTCAATTGATTAAGTAAACAAATTATCATTGTTTTAATTTATTCATACCTAAATTAAAGACATACCATTCTCTTTAAGAATGATATGCCTCCTTTTCACCCCTTTTTTTCAAGTACATAATGTTCTGAGTTGTATCAACAAATCTGAGTAAATATTGAAAGTAGAAAATCCTCAATACTTTATGCAAGCTGGATATCCTTAAATGGATATTTATTGTATTTTGTCTATGTGCTAATCACATCATCAGAAGCATTTTTAGAAAACTGTACCTCAGACCAAAAATACTTTATAAGCATATTATTTTGTATTTGTTCTGCAATATTTAAAAAGCTCAAAATTTCACTTACCTTCAGACTGAAATATTTAATTTTATCAGATATCATGAAAGGAGAAAAGAAAATGGAAATTAATATTAACTCAATATCTACTAGATCATTGATACTAAGTGCTTTACATGATTCACTCTTCCAAATTTTACAACAACCTTTTAAGAGGTAGACATTATTTTCACCATTCAGAGATGAGCAATGTAGGCTTAGAAAGTTTATACTACTTGACAAAAAAAAATTATTAGAGGAAAGCATTAGATCAATATGGCAGTGCAAGATGCTCCATTGTACCATCGACCCATAAAATCTTTGAACAACTAGCAAAAATTGGGAAAGCTATCTTCCTCAAAATTACAGAAAACAGTTAGGGATTACAGTAACTGGGCTGAGTGCCAAATCAAGAAAATATAGATAAGGAAAAAAAATGGTAAGGGACGCTCACAACACCCTTGTGGCCCCTTATCCACCTCTTCCCTGGCATGGTGTAGAGCCAGCCTGTGTTCCCACTAATTATGGGTTCCTGGTCCTGTTCCAGAGAAAGCAGAGCAACACCTATGAGCCCACATGTCAGCACCGATCTATCAGGCGGCAGCCTAAAAGATTGGAACAGGACATTCATCTCTGGCTCACCCTAGCAGTATTTACATTGCAGACAGAAGAAGCTATACAGCTAGAGCACTATAAGAAACAATTAAGGGTGCATGGGTGGTTCAGTGGTAGAAATGCTCACCTTCTATGAGGGAGACCTGAGTTTGATTCTCGGACCATGCACGCTCCCAAAAAATTAAGTCAAGATTGCAGCAGGGGCAAGGAGTGGTGGCAAGAAGGCAAAAGATTACTGGCTTTAAGATATATAATACAGCATGCAGGCAGTATGTGGGGAGAGTTTAGTTCATGGGGATATGAGAGGACATTTGGATTTCAGAATCCTATAAACAGGGGAAATCCTAAGGCCATAAGCAAGTGCAAACCCAGGACAAGAACTCAGACTCTGAAAAAGACAGAGAGGACCATGCACTTCACTTTTGACAGGGGTTAAACTTACTGATAGGAGGGCTAAGCCTGGAAGGAGACCACCAGCCAATACAGAGCCTGTTTGCAAAGATTGTGAAAGGTGTTTGTTGTTGCTTTTGTGGTTTTTGTATTGGTTTATCTGTTTTGTTAGCTCCTGGCACTCAGGGAAATCTCTGTCCTATCACTAGCTGGATACAAAATTAAGGAACAGACAGCTCAGAGTCTAAATCCCAGACTTAACATTTTAAATTATTAAAATGTACAGTGTGCAATGAAAGATTATAAAACAAACAAAGAAACTGGAAATAATGGCTTATCCAAAGTATCAAGGTAAAAATTCAGAAATCTTTAATGAAGAAAATCAGACTTTGGACATGGCAGACAAAGAGTTTAAAAAAATAATCTTCAGTATGCTCAAAGAGATAAAGGAAAACATGGAAAAAGAACTAAAGGATGTCCATAAAATGATGAATGAACAATATGAGAATCTCAATAAAGAGCTTGAAAATTCAAAATAGAACCAAGCAGAACTACTGAAGTTGAAGGCCACAATAATTGAAATGAAAAATATCCTAGAGGATTTCAGCAACTGGTTGAAGCTGGAAGAAAGAATGAGTGAACTCATAGACAAGACAACTGAAATAACATAAACAAAACTGCTGAGGAGAAAAAAGAACAAAGAATGAAAAAAAACAAATGTGGGCAGGGTCTTAAAAACCTGTGCCACCTTCAAACATACCTATATATCATCTAGGGATCCCAAAAGGAGAAGAAAGATGGAAAGGGATAGAAGGAATACTCAAAGAAATAATGGTAGAAAACTTTCCAAAATTAATGAAACATATAAATACATACATTTGGAACCCTATAAATCCCAAACTGGATAAACTCAAAGGGAACCATGCCAAGACACAGAGTGTTCAAACTGTTGAATGCCAAGGACAAGGAGAGAGTTCTGAAAGCTGCAAGATAAAAGCAACATATTATATATATATATATATTTTAAAGAGCCCTAATAAGATTAAATGCCAAATTCTCATCAGAAAGATGAGAGACAAGAAGACAGTAGGAGGAAAGTTAAAGTTCTGAAAGAAAACAATAGCAAACCAAGAATTCTACATCTGGCAATTGTCTTTTTAAAATGAGGAAAAGATTATGACAAAGCCAGATAAAAAAATTTTAAAAAGTAGAGGGGGGTTGTCACCATGAGTGCAACCTCCATAAGCAATGCTAAAGGGAGTTCATCAGATTTAAAGGAAAGCACACTAGACGGTAGATCAAAGTGGAATAAAGAAATAAAGATTTCTAGTAAAGGTAACCATTTGGATATTTATAAATATATATAGAGAGAAGGAAATGACAAAGGACTTAAAAATGGTACACGACAGAAAAATAAAATAAATATGAAATTAGACATTAATGGAAGAGGTGAGGAACAAAAAATGGTGTAAGACTTACAAGGACCAAATGGCAAAAAAGGCAGGAGAAAGCCCTGCATTATAAATAGTAACTTTAAATTTAATGGACTAAGTTTTACAGCCAAAAGTCAACCACTGGCAGAGTGGATAAAAAAAATCATGACCGAACTATATACTGTTTACAAAAGACACATCTAGAATTCAAAGACATAAGTAGGTTGAAAGTGAAAGAATTGAAAAATATATATACCATGCAAATGCCAAAAGAGAGCTGAGGTAGCTATAGTAATATCAGATAAAAGAGACTTTAAGTTGAAAATTGTTATCAAGGACAAAGAAGGTCACTTCTTTATGTATTTACATATAAAGGGCACATTTGAACATGAGTGCATAATTATTATAAATACATATGCACCTAATGGCCATATATATGAAGCAAATATTGACAGATTTGAGGGGAGAAACAGATGACTCTATATTAATAGTAAATATATTCAATACAGCACTTTCAATAATGGATAACATCTGGACAGAAGAACAATAAGGAAATAGAAGCCTTGAACAATACTAAAATCCTGTTAGTTCTAACTAACAGATATAAATAAAACACTTCACTCAACAGCAGCAGAATTCACATTCTTCCCTTGTATACATGTGTCATTCTCCAGGATAGACCATATGTTGGGTCATAAAAAAAAATCACAAGAATTTCCAAAATATTGAAATAATACAACGGATCATCTTCGAACACAGTGGAATGAAGCTAGAAAATAGTAACAGAGGGACAACTGGAAAATTCACAAATATGTGGAAATCAAGCAATATACTCACAAATATGTGAAAATTAAACAACACACTCTTAAGCTAACAATGGGTCAAAGAAGAAATCATGAGAGAAAATAGGAAATACCTTGAGATAAACGAAAATGAAAATGTAATATACCAAAACTTATAAGATGAAGCAAAGCTGTGAGGGATATTTCTGGCTCTAAATGCTTGTATTTGATAAGAAGATATTTAGACAATCCATACACAGGGAGCCCAGAATAAGAATGAGGGCCTTTAATCCTGTGTATTTCAGTGTAATGCCTGGATACATCCCAGAGTGTATTATGCAGGTGATGAAAAAGTATTGGCAAAGTCCCTTGAGGGATGGGAGAAAAAATATGGAACTATTAAACTTTACCACCGGGGAAACCCCTGAAGCTGTGTCAAGCATTAGGGACAACCAAATTAATAGGCCAAACCCTTGATATTGAGGCTTGCTTTTGTGAAACTTATGTATGTAGCAGAGAAGCTTAGCCTACCTATAGGTATGCCTAAGAGTTACTTCTGGAGGACCTCTTTTGTTGCTCTGATGTGGCCTCACTCTCTCTAAGACCAGCTCTGCAAGTGAAATCATTGCCCTGCCCACTACATGGGACATGACATCCAGGGGTGAAAGTCTCCCTGGTGGGGTGAGAGATGACTCCCAGGGATGAACCTGGCCCAGGTATCATGGAATCAACAATGCCATCCTGACCAAAAAGGGGAAAAGAAGTGTAACAAATAAAGTATCAGTAGTTGAGAGTTCAAGCAGAATTGAGAAACTACTCTGGAGGCCACTCTCATGAAAGCTCAGTTAGACATTGCTACCTATCATTACTTGCCAAACCCCAACCAAAACCATTCCTGCCAATCCAAAAGATCTCCTAGGACATTATTTGGATTCTACAAAAATTCCATGCCCTAGAGTAACTTTCCAGAAAACTGCAACCTCCAGAGGGGTCCCTGGACCAGGTAAGTCCTGAAATGCAGAGGGGCCAGTCTCTCCAGATCATCAACTAGTTCCATTCCGACATCCTATATTATCGACAACCCCCTTCCAACCTGAAAAAGTTAGAATGGGCATAGCCCAAATATCCCTAAAAAGTAAGAGAGCGATCACAGGTGATGATGGAGTTATACAGAGAGGTTAGGGTTTGGCAAAAGAGTGTGATTGCTTAAACATTATATTGATATTTCTTTTAGTCTCCAGTATCTTAGAGCAACTAGGAGTAAAAACCTAAAATTGTGGAGTTGTAGCCCATACCAAATTCTGAAATCTGTTCTACAACTAATTGTTGTGTGCTTTGAAATTTATTGCTTTTTTTGTATATATGTTATTTTTCACACATAAAAAAAAACTTTAAAAGTCAATTGTGATGATAAATGCACAGCTATATGATGATATTGTGAAAAATATATATATTTAATTCCTTTTACCATGTATATAATAAATACAAAAAACTGAAAAAAATAATGAGCAGAAAGAAAAAAAGTGCTGGAAAAAATGTGGAGAGACATACCTATTCACTGTGGGTAGGGAAACAGGTGCAACCCCTTGGAGGGCAGTGTGGTGGCTCCACAGGAACTAGGGGTGGGGTTGCCATATGATTCTGAAACCCCATTGCTCAGTGTACACCTGGAGCTGCTGAGAGTGGGGACAGGAATGAACAGTTGCACCCTGGTGTTTATGGTGGCAGCCTTAAGATTCACAATGGATGGAAGTGGCCTAAGGTACAAAGACTGAGGGAAGGAAGGGGGAGCTATGGGATATACATACAATGGACTGCTGAGTAGCTGCAAGAAGGAATGAAGTTGTGAGGCATGCAATTAGTTGAATGAACCTTAAGGACTGTATGTTGAATAAAATGTCAGAAACAAAAAGACAAATATTATCATACCTCACTCATATGGACTAAGTATAATGTATAAATTCAATGAACTGAAAGTTGATAGCACAAGTTATCAGGTTGAGGTATATAGTAAAGGGTCCTAGATTGCAAGCTCTTACAGCAGTCACATACATTCAGGAGTTATAACTATTATTTCTAAATTCTGAGATACTGAGCTGTTTTTATATAATGTGGTCATTCCCAGAAACTTCGGGTATTTATGTGACACCTGAGACTCAAAGTTAGAGCTCTGAAACTATAAAAGTCAGCATTAGCTCATACAGTAACTGTTTAAAAAGCTAAAAAAGTGGTCAGACTTTGAGCTGGATAGGACCTAGGTAAATCAGAACACAGGGTAAAGGATGATATGGTCCATATTTTAAAACTTCAACTTCTGTGTGTGCTCAAAAGAAGAGATGTTTGATAGGTACAAATTTATATTTTGGGTAGTATATGACCTAATTTGACTTATATGATCAGTTTATTTGAACACCATAAATACATGGAATCTTGAATACAGCATGAGATCTTGTTGGTTTGTACAAGATAATGTGATGTCCCAATATATCCTAGAGTGAATAGGACAGTGAACAAAAACTACTTGCAAAGTCCCCTTGGGGGTCTGAGGAGAAAGGAGGAAATATTCAACTTCCCCACCTGGGGAATTCCTGATAGTCTCACAAGCAGTAAGGACAACCAATTCAATAGGCTGAGCCTATTCCCCTAGGTTTGCCCCTATGAAACTTATTCCTACAAAGGAGAAGCTAAGCCTACTTATAATTATGTCTAAGAGTCAATCCCAGAGAACCTCTTTTGTTGCTCAGATGTGGCCTTTCTAAGCCAACTGGCAGGTGAACTCATTGCCTTCCCCACTATTTGGGACATGACTCTCAGGTGTGTAAATCTCCCTCACAATGTGGGACAGAGCTCCCAGGATGAACCAGGACCCAGCATCATGGGATTGAGAAAGTCTTTCTAACCAAAATAGGGAAGAGAAAAAATGAAACAAAACAAAGTTTCAGTGGTTAGGAGATTCCAAACAGAGTCAAGAGTTTATCCTGGAAGTTATTCTTATGCATTATATAGATATCCCTTTTTAGTTTATGGTGCATTGGAGTGGCTTAAGAGAAGTACCTGAAACTGTTGAGCTGTATTCCAGTAGCCTTGATTCTTGAAGAAGATTATATAACTATATTGCTTTTACAGTGTGACTATGTGATTGTGAAAACCTTGTGTCAGATGCTCCCTTTATTCAGAATATGGATATATGAATAAAAAATAAAGACAATAAATAAATAATAGGAGGGACTAAGGATAAAAAATTGGGTAGATTGAAATACTGGTGGTCAATGAGAGGGAGGGGTAAGCAGTATGGGATGTATGAATTTTTTCTTTTTTCTTCTTTTTCTGGAGTGATGCAAATGTTCTAAAAATGATCATGTTGATGAATACACAACTATGCAATGATATTGTGATCCATTGATTGAGAACCACATATAGACTGTAAGTGTGTGAAGATTTCTTAATAAAAATATTTTCAAAAAAAGAAAGAAAAGAAGAAATACTTCAAATCAGAGACCTAACCTCATACCTGGGGAATTTAGAAAAAGAAGAGCAAACTAAGTCCAACACAAGCAGAAGGAAAGAATTAACAAAGATTAGAACAGACATGAAAAAATAGAGAATAAAAAGAAAATGAAAGAATAAACAGAACCAAAATCAGTTCATTGAAAAGATCAATACAATTGACAAAACTTTAGCTAGACTAGCAAAGATTAAAAAAAAGAGTGAGGACACAAATAACTAAAATCAGAAATGAAAGGGGGAACATAATGATTGACCCCACAGAAATAAAAAGATTGTAAGAGGATATGAATAACATCTGTACACCAACAAATTTAAAAACCTAGATGAAATGGACAAATTCTTAAAAACACATAAACTACCTATACTGACTCCAGGAAAAAATATAGAAAATATCAACAGGCCAATAATAAGAAGAAAGATTAAATTACTAATCTAAAGCTTCCCAACAAAGACAAGTTCAGGACCAGAAGACTTCATGAATTTTACCAAACATTCCAAGAATGATTAATACCTATCCTGCTGAAAATCTTCCAAAAATTGAAGAGACGGGAACAATTTTTGCTAGTTTTCCATGTAAGTAAATGAATAGTCTTTGAACAAATAGTGCTGGGAAAAGTGGGTATCCGTATACAGAGGAATGAAGGTAGACCCCTACTTAATTTGCAAAAATTAACTCAAAATGGATCAAAGACATAGATATAAGAACCATTACTATAAAACTCTTAGAAGAAAATATAAATAAGCATTTTCAGAACCTTTTGTTCTTGTTCTCCAAGAAAGATATACAAATGGCCAATAAGCACATGAAAAGATGCTCAACATCATCAGCATGTGAAATGCACATCGAAACCACAGTGAGATATCATTTTTACACTCACTAAAATGACTCCTGTCACGAATTTCTAAAAAAACACAAGAACAGAAAATTACGTGTTGGAGAGGATGTGGAGAAATAGGAACACCAATTCATTGAGCCCTAAGTGTAATCACAAGTGTCCTCATAAGAGGGAGGCAAAGGAAGATCTGACCTCGGTAGATGGGAATGTGATGTGACCACAAAAGCAGAGGTTGAGCTGGTGCAACAAGGAGCCAAGGAATGCCAGCAGCCTTCAGAAGTAAAAGAGACAAAGAACAGATTCTCCCCTGGTAACTCCAAGAAGAACCAGCCCTACTGACACTTGATTTTTAGCCCTTAAGACTCATTTTGGACTTCTGACTTCCACAATTATCAGAGATTAAATTTGTGCTGTTTCTAGTCACTAAGTCTATAGTGTCGTGTTTCAGCAGCAGCACAAAACTGAAATGGGCTCCAGACTTAGGAAAACCCTTGATTTAATCAATTCAGTGCAGCAAACACCAAGTGTGATCTTAAGGCAGAGTACTTAAACCTCTTCCCGACAGCCAACAGCTGGAGCCATGTCAGAACAGATAGGGAAGTTGCAAATATGAAAACCCTCCAAGAACACTTGAACCATCATCATAACTATTCCAAAGTAAAATTTAGTCATCTTTAGGCAAATGCACCAGTGGATCTTCCCAGCTGAGAGGAAGGAACAGTGTGAGTGCCAGTCCCTTAGGTAGCCAAGTCTTAAAACCCTGCAGAGCTAAATCAAAACTTTGTACTGAACCCAGGAGCCTGAGGTGGCCAATATAAACCTCAGTAGAACTAGTTGTACTTCCAGTAGCAAAGTACTCTTAAACAAGTGCCATATTACGTTTCCAACTCTTGCAGCAAAGCTTTGCGTATGAACTACAGTAGCCCAAGATGGAATTTACCAAGGAGTGAGTAACTGAAAAAACAGATTGCAAACTCTATGCCTAGCCCAGATGGAAAAACAAGCTACTGGCTTTGATGCAGTACAAACTCCAGACCTTGTGCCAGCCGTGGCCTCCTCCAGGAATACATTTGGCATGATACCGGGAAATATAGTAGTTTTAACTACACCTACTCTCCAATGCAAAGTAAGTACTCCCATGAAACGGAAAGCAAGTTTGTTTATACCTCCTGTTGTTTACTGAGACAATTTTCATTGGCTTGTGGTTCCTCTGTCTGTTACCCTCTCAGAGAAAGTGCTGCAAGCAAGAAATCACCACCAAGGTAGGAGAAAACAGAATCTTCCGAATGAAATTAGCTTTTGTTTTCCTGCTCCCTTTTGACCTTCATGGATATTTCTGCCTGGAAATTTTCGAATATTAGCCTTCAGAAAAATTCTGAAAGGTAAGTCTCAGAGGCATAAAGAGCAAGGTTATCTGTGTGGTTAGGGGAGTCTGCCTGGTGGCAGCTGACTATAATCCAATTGAGGATGAAACATAAACATTATGGTAATGCTGATGGAACTCGAGAGGTATTTTAGTGGAAAACATTAAAAGTAAATAAAATATATATTGAAATCCTGAATGATAGAACTCTTCTCAAAATTTAAAGCCCCATTATTTCCCACCAATCTCCCTGAATCCCTGATGTTATGCATGAAAGAATTGTCAAGATTTATGAACGATACTGTCAATGCTTTACAATGGTTTTGACTATGACTTTTCTATCAGATCAGCTATTTCAAAAATTTTCTACCTAATACTAACTAAAATCAAATAGACAGTAATAGGCATCAGTTTTTTGCAAAGTCCTGGGGGAGATGCAGCAGTTTGTTAAAGTCAGTCCCCTCTCAGGGCTGGTTATCTAGAGAAAAAAGACAAAGGACATAAACATGTAAACATTAAATAACAGTTTTCAATATTGGTTTAAAGAAACAAATGCATCACAAAGTACCACACAGTCCACAAATGGATTCTATAGGTGGCAGCTGCTGTGGGAATTGAAGTCACAGTTGCAAGGTGAGAAGGAGACTATAGAATTTAGTCATTTCCACTGTGTCACAGTGTGGCCAAAGTATGGTGGGTAACTGGTGTGATGGGGCGGTGCACCAACCTTGGTCTCCTACTGGTCATGTGTCAAACTGCTTACCAGGTATCAGACCTTTGCAATTACTTCAACATCCTGAGCTCTTATCCTCCTCTATCAAATATGAATAATCTATCTTCCAGGGTTGCACTGATAAAGTGAGAGATGTATGTAAAGTTCTCAGCACATCCTAGATGCCCAGGATATATTAAAACCTTGCCATTGGCAGTGGTTATTTAGTCTTCAATAACATTTTGGGAGCAAATGTTGTGAAACCCTGTTATTCTTCACAAACCCAAGCATATACTTTATTTCAGAGGTCTCCTGAAGCATTAGCTCTCTGTAAATATTCTGTCAGCTATTTCATTGTGATTTTCAGATTCCCCAAAATGAAAACATAGAGAATCCTGCTTAAATTTATCAATGTACTTTTAAGCTAAGAGAAAAGTTACCAAGTGCTACTCCTAGTTAAAGAGACCAAAAGTTTTCATGGATTTTATCTGAAAGAATTCTGTTTCATGTTTCTGATTTTTACTAATTCTTAGATTTAGTTCTGTTCTTACAGGCACTGGTCTTTCCCCGTGTTTGTTGTGACACACTAATGACCTTCTACAGTGTCAGCTGAATCACAGAGAACTGAGTGTTAAGACCACAGGTTCTCTCACAGGCTTCCTGTAGGTTCATGAGTTTTACTTGTTTCCATTGTCCCAGAGCATATGGATAAAGCTAACTGTCTGTGGTAGTTAGATTCAGTTGTCAACTTGGCCAGGTGAAGGCACCTAGTTCTGTTGCTGTGGACTTGAGCCAATGGTACGTGAACCTCATCTGTTGCTAATTATATGTGCAGTCGGCTAGGAGGTATGCCTGCTGCAATGAAAGACATTTGACTTAATTGGCTGGTGCTTAAATGAGAGAGCACAACGTAGCACAGCCTAAGCAGCTGGGCATTCCTCATCTCAGCACTCGCAGCTCAGCCCAGGCCTTTGGAGATGTGGAAAGAAATCACCCCAGGGAAAGTTGTTGGAACCCAGAGGCCTGGAGTAAAGGCCAGCAGAGACCATCCTGTGCCTTGCCACATAAGAAAGAACCTCAGTGGAAAGTTAGCTGGCTTTCCTGTGAAGAACTAACAAAATAAATCCCCTTTTATTAAAAGCCAATCCATTTCTGGTGTGTTGCATTCTGCCAGCTAGCAAACTAGAACACCGTCTGTCTCAGAATTTGTTGCCCATAATTATGATAGTGAATAGGTAGGAAAGCACAGATAAAATTAACACAAATCTATCACCAAATAACAGCCATTTGCTCAAGGACTCCTTCCCTCCCGGTAGAGTGTTGACTCAAGGCTGAAAACAGTGACGAAAAAAGAGAAAATGGTTCTCTAAAGCCAAAATTTAAATAAAAAGGAGATGTCCTTAAGTCAATCTGCATCCAACCAGTATAAAGTCTCCCCCAGTTACCAAGCCAAACAACAGAACTGACCCTCCAGGCTTTATTCTACCCTCATCATCAGGCTGACATTTTGTAACTTCTTTTCTCCTTCAGTCTCAAGGTTGCCTTTGCTGTTCCTTTTAATATGAATGTCACTTAGTGGGGAAAATGTCTTTCCAGTTTCAAAATGTCTACATTCCTTTCATGCAGCCTATCATCTTTACAGTAATTCTGGTAGCTTTTGTCCATTTTTTACAAGATTGTCCACTTTTTACAAGATATTTGACAAAATGTCATATAGAAAGGAAATAAGGCATGCAAAGCATCAAGCATTGACCATCCTCAGGCAGAAAGATGATTAATGGTGTTGAAGAGGCAATATTGTGGTTCTCCTGTGGCTGCCCAAGAAGGCATGAGTTTCCATCATGATCATCACAAACACAATGTGGAAAGTGACTCTTCCTTCAGACACATTTTTTCAAACTCCTTTCACTGCCATGGGACACAAGAACCTGAGTATTTCCTCAGTTCTGTGATGCATATTTTTCACATTTAATACTTTTGAACTAGGAATGTGGCTTACAATTGAAATAAAAATAAATCTGCCAGGGATGTCCTTTTTTTATGAAAATGCTGCCATTAATATAGTAGGTTTGTTTTTGTTCTTGTTTTTTTTTTTTTTTCAATTACTGGCATTTTCAAATAGAGGAAATATCCTCATGGCACTATAGAAAATGTGGCTTTTGTATAGAACTGGAGATGGGCTCAAGATTAGAGGCAAAGAGCCACAGATTTTGTAATTTCTGTAACCACCCCCTGAATTTGCAAATCAACATCATGCAATTGAACAAGCATTGTGCAGAGCCTTCCATACGAACCAACTGGTTCTCTGTCCTCCAAAACTGTTCTACGAACAAGAGCATAGGCATAGCCTAAAACATCTCTGCAATTAGCCACCCCTGCTCTATAGCAAGTCATAATTGTGTAGGCCTGAACAGGAGTGACCAGAGACCCATTGGAAATGATGGTGAACATTTCTCTTAGCCACAGGAGTCAAGAGCTCCTAACTACAAAAGGGTTATCTTAAGGGTTATAAATTCCTTAAAGCAGAAGACCTAGAGGATGGTGTTTGGACCTGCCATGGATTCTTCACAATGCTTTGGTGCTTTGTGGATGGCCCAGTGGAGCAGAATTAATCAGGGCACTAGATACTTCCTTCTAGAGAGCCAAGCTCCACCATTCACTGAACCTGGCTATTGTTTCCAACAAGCAGCATAGGTCATAGCAGTTCACCTAGACTAGGACTCTCAGGAGTAGCTAATTCTTCCAAGGACTCCTGTATTGTCACTCCCTTTCTTCCTCCTCTCCGTTCTCCATGACTCACCACTCTTTACTCTTTAGGGACTGTTGCTATTGCCCATGTATGTATTAGTTCAGAACCAAATTATTTGGAAACTCTGAGTCTGGTTTGTTCCATCTAGTTTCAAATCCTTTAATATTTGGTTACTATACCACATTATCTTTATATTTGGTTACTGTACCATCACCTTTCCTCCCCTGTATTCTTGTTATCACCCAGCACCATCGGTCTGTAGTAGATTGTTGTCAATATGGTGTCACTGCCAAAACCTGCTTCTAGTCATGATCTCAGAGAAGCTGGAAACTACTCTTCCCAGAATCCTCTTCACCATGTGATTCTGGGTTAATTTCCAGCACTCACTGGATTTGGAAGGTGGAGGAGGGAAAGCCATCATTCTAGAAGTAGTTGTAGGCTGACACAGTGCCAACAGCAGACATGAGGTTCGTAGCACCTCTGGGCAAGCACTTGAGAATCATTTGCCCCTTGCCTCAGGATGAGATAATCAGTGTTTGACTCTCAGAGTTCTTAGAATTCAGAGAAGCTTCTAAGTAAGTTTCTGAGACCACCAGCTTTGTAGCTACATGTTCCCCCAACTCTTTTAACACTTATGGCAGCCTCTAATCTGTACTTGGAACTCATGGAATGGATTCAGTTTTCCTGACATAGATATGACCATTAAAGATTCTCTCCTTTGACCCAAATTCCCAGTAAATCCATCCACCCTAAACTGTTTCAAATGTGGAATTCCTGCTTCTTGGTAAATAAACTTTCTGGCTTTTTCACTCATGTTACAGATGCCCTTTCTCCCTCCATCTTGGCCTTCACTGAAATTGTGTGATGCCCAAGGGCAGAGCACAATTGTGCTGCACGTTCTCCCACACCATCAGGTAAAAACTCCAGATGCTGTGGGTCTCATGTCATTTAACTCTTGCCTCTTTTCCATTATTGCCCCTTTACATTATTGTCATTTACCAACTGCCCAGTCACTGGTCACCTGTTCAGGAAACATAGTTCATCCCAACATGCACTATATTCCCATGTTTGCAAGAAGTTATCTTCCATCCTTGGAAACTTAAATAAGGCTTCAGTGGGCCAATCCTCAATTGTAGAAAGGCAAGCTTTCCTGGGACGTGGGGTAAACAATTAAGACCAGGGATGCTTATGTACATAGATCCTTTCTCTCACTCCTTTCACTAAGAAGTAAGCCCTCCTGGTCAAAAGCAATGTTGTGTGAATTATCACACTGGTACATTAGGAACTCATTAGTCCACAGTTGTTGCTGCTGTTAGAAGCACAATGGATAGGAATTATAAATTAAAATTCAATTTAAACTAGCTCCATATCAGTAGGGGTCTAAATATGTGCCTAGCCCCTCTACTCTTCACTTGGAAGATGATACTATATGAAATATTCAGGTTAGGGCATTGCTAGCCAAATTTAGCACTCAGTGGAGTCAATGACCAAATCAATGTTTGTAAGAGAAATTTTGTTGTTCAATGCATGTACAGCTTGCAACTCTGACCCCTACTTTGTTCATAGACATGAGGAAAGCACTGGGGTAGCTGGGACAAGGCTAAGTGGCATCCACAAAGCAGCTCAATACATTCATCCTTTTATTGAGAGTCTTCTCTGCGTTAGATGTTCTTTGGTCAAGACTCTGTGTAACATACCCAGGGCGCATTCCAGAGGATCACACACATGTCTCTTCCCAAACCTCCCTCCCACCAATCCTTGGTCTTCTCTCCTCCAGACAAAATGGACCATAAGGTGTACTGCTCAAAATGCTGCCCATTGGGAGGATTCCTTTCCTTCCCTAACCTCCAGAAAGATGTCTCTGCTTGCACTCAGCAGGTTCCAGCAGAGTGGTCTGTAAGCCAGACTCCAGCTTTTCCCTTTTACCTGAAGGAAGCAAATGCCCCATGGTGCCATGGGTATGGGGGCTACCAGCATAATGGTAAAAATAGTGAGAAGAACAGAAATTTTCAGAAATGGGGGGGTTGGTTAAATAAAATATAATGTATAGAATGAAATCACACACATTGATTTTAAATGATTCTATGAATACTCAATGAGATTTAAATACTGTTGCTATTTGGTGAAGTGAGAAAATGCAGGTTAAAAAACTGACTATCTCTGAGATGTAGAATTATGGAACATTATTTTTCTTCTTTTTGCTTATTTGAATATCTTAATTTTTATATGATGAACATGAATTAGTTGTGTAATATACCTTTAAAATAAAAATCCTTTGGTAGACAAAACACTACTGTTAGAAAGGAGGAAATATGGGGAATTCCTGATAGTCTTGCAAGCAGAGGGGACATCCAATTCCATAGGCTGAGCCCTCATTCTTGGGGTTCACCCTTATGAGCTTATTCCTGCAAGGAGAAGCTAAGCCTACTTATAATTATGCCTAAGAGTCAACTCCAGAGAACCTCTTTTGTTGCTCAGATATGGCCTCTCTCTAAGCTAACTTGGCAGATCCACTCACTGACCTCCCCACCCATGTGGGAAATGACTCCCAGCGGTGTAAATCTCCCTGGCAATGTGGGACAACTCCTGGTATGTGCTGGGACCTGGCATAATGGGAATGAGAAAGACTTTTAGACCGAAAGGGGGAAGAGAGAAATCAGACAAAATAAAGTCTCATGGCTGAGAGATTTCAAACAGTTGAGACATTATCTTGGAGGTTATTCTTACACATTATATAGATATCCCTTTTTAGCTTATGGTATATTGGAGTAGCTAGAAGGAAGTTCCTGAAACTGTTGAACTGTGTTCCAATAGCCTTGATTCTTGAAGAAGACTGTATAACTATATAGCTTTTACAATGTGACTGAGTGATTGTGAAAAACTTGTGTCGATGCTCTTTTTATCCAGGGTATGGACAGATAAGTAAAAATATGAGGCTAAAAAATAAATAAATAATAGGGGGAGATAAAGGGTAAAAATCGGGTAGGTTGAAATACTGGTGGTCAACGAGAGGGAGGGGTAAGGGATATGAGATGGATGTGTTCTTTTTCTCTCTTTTTATTTCTTTTTCTGGAGTGATGCAAATGTTTCAAAATGATCATGGTGAAGAACACACAACTATGCGACAATATTGTGAACCAGTGATTGTGTAATATGGTTGGACTGTATGTATGTGGATATTTTTCAATAAAACCATTTTTTAAAAAACACCACTGTTAACATGCATATTTTGAGTATTTGCTGAAGGATAGTGCTAAGGTCAGTGGAATGATTTAAATGCTTTTACTTGTTGCAGGGAGTATATTAAGCAGGAAAAAAAATAGTCATTTTCTATAAATTGCTTAGTTTTTTTTTTTTTAGAGATCCAAGACATCCTAAAGGAACTTTCTAAATTTCTAGACAACAAATTCCATTCTTAAAAAAATGTTTAATTCTAGTTAGGAAATCATTCTTTGGGTCAGATACAGTAGAGGCATATCTTTGGGAGGGGGTTATCTATACCCTTTTCTATAATCAACATGTATACTACATTTATTCCAATTTTATTAAGATTTAGAGAGATTTACTTATTTGTTAAGATTTACTTATTTGAATACTATACATTTGCTTTTATAACATACTATTATTATATATTGACTATATCAATGTCTCACTTGACTCCAAGTTTAATTCTAACATCGTTTCTATAGAAAACACAATCCACTCTGCATTGACCTACTTTATGATTGTGTCCAAGAGCTTGCTGCAAAGGAAACTGTCTAAAGAAATACACACAAGGATCTTTCCTTGGTCTGGACCCTCTAAGGATAGACTTGGCTTGATACTCCTGTCTGAGAAGATTATCTGCAATTCTCTACCTCTGTCCGACTCAGACAGCTTCTCCAACAAATTGACTGCCAATGATAGGCCAAAATAAATGCATTGATAAAGTTCATTTGGACGAGAGACTGAAAGGAAGAGATTCTGAAAAGATGTTCTTCAAAAGTGTTGATATTTGGTTTGTTTGTTTAATCCAAGTTCCTAATTATCCTTCACAGATATACATACAGTTTCTTTGGGGAAAGTGTTGAAATTATATATTTAAAGAGAAACGCAATAGAAGGAATGACATAGAAACTTCATCCCGGCATTTGTTTCCCACCATTTACTAATAGCCATTTGTCTCCCTTCCATAAGCACACATGCCAACTGAGGAGAGTAGGCATGCTCATACCTGGGCTTGTGACCCTTCCGCTTCTAAGAGTCCACTGATTGCCAGATGGTTATTCCACCTCCTTACCTAGAAGGAAAGAAAAAGAAATGACTTTATCATTCAACTAAAATGATACATTTTTTAATGAAATGATAGAAAAATAATTAACTAGATAATCTTTCCTGTAATATGTAGCATCTTATTTACCCCAGAATAAAGTGTGTTATATGCTTCTTATTTTCCTAGAAGGCTATGGTGATTTCCATTCATCTGTATACTGGGAGGAATCATCCTGAGTCTTCTCTTGCCCAGCATTCTCCATTTACTTCATGGGAAGAACTCTCATCCATTACATAAAACTTTGACAATGTCATTGGAGAGAGTCCCCAGTCTGACAATTTCTTTTCTCCCTGATCTGAATTTCTATTCTTAGAAATTCATTCTGGGGATCTTAAAAGCCTTGTTTTTCAGTTGCCAGCTTTCTCTTGAGAAGAGAGTAAACCCTGTGTCCTGGAAAGCGCCAACACTCTGAGGGTGTAGGGATGGGCCATGTAGTATTGGGGGATGGGTCCCAGGGGAAAGACAGAGCTGACAGGACTGGGGCAGACATCTCAATGGAGGCCAAATTTATATCACACTTCAAGTACAACAACATTTCTTCTACAAACCACTCTATTTCTTTTACTGTTGTGTTAATTTTTAGGTCCAAATGATGACAAGTCAAAATACCAAAGTTATAGACCACACTACACCAGTAAGAAAAAGGGGCAAAAGTTAAACACTTTGGGGAAGAGCAGAAATATGCTGTAAATGCTGAACTGTGGTGAGGGTGTTCTGCACACTTCCTTCCCCAATTACACCACATCCCTTACACTTAAAGCAGAAATTCCTGACCAAAATGTTGCAGAACCCTAAAGGTCAAAAGAAACGGTCTCAAGGGACAGCTGTTTGAACCATCAAACTGTGAGGCCCACCCCTCAGCCCTCGCTCACAGCCTGGAGAGCCTCCTGGAAGGGGTAGCCCGGGGGAAGGGCCACAACTCCACATGGTCCCTGCAACCCGTCAGAGGCTTTGCAAGTCTGGCCACAGACAGAGTCGGAAGAGAAAGGATCTGATCTGAGCCTCTCCAGCCTCTCCTTTCACTGCTCCTTTCCTGCAATCCTTGCCCCAAAACTAGAGCCTTTACCACATCCACATAATATTACCAGAGTCCCTGTGAACTGAAGACTATAAAAAGGCGGCAAGACCCCCAAATGAATTCCCAATGATATCATTTCAGACCTATGGAGAAAAATATTTTAAGACAAATGACCCCCTCAAGTAATGAGTTGCCTTCAAAGCTCCCAAAGCTATGGTCCGCCACTGAGCCCCACAAACCTGAGACTGTCAGTGACCCCAGCAGTGACGGACCCTCCCTCAGGCTTCTCCAGACAGCTCCCCGAGCACAGTACCCCTGCTTCAGGCCACCTGGGCCCCACTCTCCTCTTCCATCTTCAGAAAAGATGCACAGAGACACAGAAGGGTAGCACTGTGGTTCTGTGATTTAGATGGGACTGGTGAATGCAGATTTACTTTAAAGGAGAAAAGGCCTTAGTATCTACAGTATGGTAAAGATGTTTCAAAAAGTAGAAACCTATTGGGAATTTCCCTGCTGGAGTTGGCTCAGGGTGGATTGACATGCACAAAGACAGGAAGCTATCCTGGTAATGAACCTGGAAAGACACCACCCAGAGTAAATGGGCAGGTTTCATTCGTTGTCCCCAGATGGTGCAGAGTGGGGAGCACCATACTGCCCAATGCAACTTTCAACAGCAGGCCATGAGTGTGACAAGCGAGGGTCACCCAGGCTTGACAACTCCACAGAATAAATCATCTGCTATTTTCTGAGACCCAGCAAGAACATCTGGCATTACTTTAGGGAGCTTTGTCATCTAAAGCAGCCACACCAGTCTTTTCTCCTTTGGTTTACTTTCAATAATGATAACAATAAATAGCAATAATAATAACAACTATAACACTCATTGAACTCCCACTGCATTGCAGGCATTGGATTAATTTCTTGGCATACATTATCCCTTGTAATGCTCACGTTATTATCTCTATTTTATATAAGAAAAAAGTGAGCGGCACAGAGATGTGAGATTAATTATCCAAGGTCAAACACCTAGTAAGAAGGGATAGTATTTGAAGCAATACACTGACTCCAGAGCACTTAGCAATCTTTCTTCTTTAATCCACTTTCATGAGGCAACATCATTCTACTAAAATAACATAGCAGGATAAACACAAGCCTCGGCCTAAAAAGATGAGTGTTCAAATCCTGGTTCTGCCAGCAACCAAGGCAAGTTATTTAATCTCTCATCCAGTTGCCTACTATATCACATGAGGGTAATTAAAAAGCCCAATCAAACTAATATAAATTGTATCTATTATTATTATTACTATTATTTTCTTTGCTGGTTCTGTTATATATATATTTATGTTTATATAAGACAATAAAATTGTACTAAAATACAAAATAATAATCTAACAATATTATTATTGCTATTATTTTCTTTTCTGGTTCTGTTATATATATATATATATGTATACAAGACAATAAAATCATACTAAAATACAAAGTAATGTTTCTCAATGCAGTTTGTGTTTGTATTACTAATTCAAAGTTATGCTTTTAGCTAGTTTTTCAAAAAAGATGAGATTTAGATTGAGCCTTTTTTTCACCTCCTTTTTAAAAATCACTGATTGTTTAACACTGCATCTTCATTATCCCAATAGCATCTCAAAATCTTAGGAAGACTCTTTGAATAATTTAAAAATCATGTTTAATTTATTATACATGCTCATAGCAACTATTTTCACAGACTGAACCTTGTTAAATGTCTCAGAGGCCTTTAGGAACAGGTGGCTCCATTAAAAATGTATTTTTAGTTTTCTTGAGAGTCTTTTTAAAAGTGTTGTGATGGGCACATCCATAGTTAATTGACAGATTACATGCTACCATATTCACATTTGAAGAAACAATGCTTTTTTTGTCTGAAAATTAGTTATGTACCAATACTTTCCACTTCTGGATTTCCTACTTTTTGGATTACAATTAAAGCATATGACATAAGACAACCTGACTGATTCAATGCTTTCCTGGAAACTAGTTGAAGATAGAATTACAGGGGAGAGCTGGGAGTGGGAAAGAGAGAGAGATATGAAGAGTGGGGAATGTATGTTTCCAAAGTCGAGCAATACACAGTGGAGGTGGAATGCAGTGGGGAAGCTAGGATCTTTCCTAAGCATTTTCCAAATGCTCTAAATGAAATAATCTGGAAGATGTGGAACATTTTTCTCTGGTGGTGACCCTCACTCTTCTAAAGCCAACATGCATTCCCAGCTAGATTGTACTCACTAGTACTTACTTGGAACAGAACTGAGGTCAGTACATGGCATATTTTTCTGTTGAATCTAGGTGTGTTATCCATCAAATGCTTTAAGTTTCATTTACATTTAGCCTAAGATTGCAATCACCTAATTGGGCCCTCTTCTAAGTGACCATGATGCTTTCTATGTTCTAAGCCAATAGGAGCTACTCAATTGTAGTGGTGAGAAAAACATGAATATAATCAAGGATAAGTCAGTTCCAATTAGCATGGTCTTGGAGATATTGATTCCACTTGGGTTGATGCAGATTGATTTTATAGAATGTATCTGAGGTTAACAGTATTTCTTAACTGATGTTGTTATACCACAAAAACTATAAGGAGTTCAGGTTTAGGGAAAATGTCTCTTTCCATAACTGAGGAACTCAGGAGACCCTACACTACAAAACAATGTGATATTCACTCTACATTCCTGACAGACAGACCAGGCTTACGGTTGGCTCCAGAAGTATCTGTAAACATAATTGCTAGTTTTGTGGGGTTTTTTCGAAACAGACTAAATTATTTCTATTAAGGTAATATGAAAAAAGTGGCCCAGGATTCAGGACAAAATATTAAGTGATCTATTTGAGAATGTTCGCTGAATCATGTACATTTTTACTTCAGCCTTTTGTTTAACGCAGAATGTCAAAAGCAGCTGTTGAGGGCAAACGCGGACTTCACTCGTCATTGTATGTTTGATAAAATGCTAGAGCATAGGAACTAGGACACAGTACGAGGTTAAAAGTATTTGTTAATTGATTTACAGATTCAATGCAATACCAATCAAAATCCCAACAACTTATTTTTCAGAAATAGAAAAACCAATAAGCAAATTTATCTGGAAGGGCAGGGTGCCCCGAATTGCTAAAAGTATCTTGAGGAAAAATAACGAAGCTGGAGGTCTCACGCTGCCGGACTTTAAGGCATATTATGAAGCCACAGTGGTCAAAACAGCATGGTATTGGCATAAAGATAGATATATCGACCAATGGAATCGAATAGAGTGCTCAGATATAGACCCTCTCATCTATGGATATTTGATCTTTGATAAGGCAGTCAAGCCAACTCACCTGGGACAGAACAGTCTCTTCAATAAATGGTGCCTAGAGAACTGGATATCCACATGCAAAAGAATGAAAGAGGACCCGTATCTCACACCCTATACAAAAGTTAACTCAAAATGGATCAAAGATCTAAACATTAGGTCTAAGACCATAAAACAGTTAGAGGAAAACGTAGGGAGATATCTTATGAAACTTACAATTGGAGGCGGTTTTATGGACCTTAAACCTAAAGCAAGAGCAGTGAAGAAAGAAAGAAATAAATGGGAGCTCTTCAAAATTAAACACTTTTGTGCATCAAAGAACTTCATCAAGAAAGTAGAAAGATAGCCTACACAATGGGAGACAATATTTGGAAACGACATATCAGATAAAGGTCTAGTATCCAGAATTTATAAAGAGATTGTTCAACTCAACAACAAAAAGACAGCCAACCCAATTACAAAATGGGAAAAAGACTTGAACAGACACCTCTCAGAAGAGGAAATACAAATGGCCAAAAGGCACATGAAGAGATGCTCAATGTCCCTGGCCATTAGAGAAATGCAAATCAAAACCACAATGAGATATCATCTCACACCCACCAGAATGGCCATTATCAACAAAACAGAAAATGACAAGTGCTGCAGAGGATGTGGAGAAGGAGGCACACTTATCCACTGTTGGTGGGAATGTCAAATGGTGCAACCACTGTGGAAGGCAGTTTGGCGGTTCCTCAAAAAACTGAATATAGAATTGCCATATGACCCAGCAATACCATTGCTAGGTATCTACTCAGAGGACTTAAGGGCAAAGACACAAACGGACATTTGCACACCAATGTTTATAGCAGCATTATTTACAATTGCAAAGAGATGGAAACAACCAAAATGTCCATCAACAGACGAGTGGCTAAACAAACTGTGGTATATACACACGATGGAATATTATGCAGCTTTAAGACAGAATAAACTTATGAAGCATGTAATAACATGGATGGACCTAGAGAACATTATGCTGAGTGAGTCTAGCCAAAAACTAAAGGACAAATACTGTATGGTCCCACTGATGTGAACCGACATTCGAGAATAAACTTGGAATATGTCATTGGTGACAGAGACCAGCAGGAGTTAGAAACAGGGTAAGATAATGGGTAATTGGAGCTGAAGGGATACAGACTGTGCAACAGGACTAGATACAAAAACTCAAAAATGGACAACACAATAATACCTAATTGTAATGTAATTATGTTAAAACACTGAATGAAGCTGCATCTGAGCTATAGTTTTTTTTTTGTTTGTTTGTTTGTTTGTCTTTTGTTTTTTTTCTTTTTCCTTTTCTTTTTTTATTATTATTATTATTTTTACTTTTTTCTCTATATTAACATTCTATATCTTTTTCTGTTGTTTTGCTAGTTCTTTTCCTAAATCGATGCAAATGTACTAAGAAATGATGATCATGCATCGATGTGATGATGTTAAGAATTACTGATTGCATATGTAGAATGGAATGATTTCTAAATGTTGTGTTAATTTCTTTTTTTCTTTAATTAATAAAAAAAGTATTTGTTAAATAAGAAAAAGATGTGTACTTAATAGTGAGCAGACTCCAGCATCCAGATTCATCTTATGTAATACGTTCAGAGAAAGAATAAATACATACAGCGTCAACTCAGTACAACATCTGCTTGCCATGAGGTCAGTTTTCTCTCAGGGGAGGGAAGAAATTCATTTAGAAACAGATCTTCTTTGGATACAGATTACAAGAAAGAATACTATCATTGGGAATGGGCATAGTCCTTTATAGTTGTACATTCCACAATACTCAATTTGATTAGCTTTGTTAAGATAAAGACCCTGGAATTTCAGGATTAGTACCTATTTTACAGATGGATAATGAAAGGCAAAGGTAATAAGGATAGCTAACATTGATTGAGTACTGACTTATCTTCTTCTTAAGGGTTAAGATCCTAAGATAAATGGTTAAGTATATTATCTAATTCTCACAGCCATCCTGTGAGTTAGGAATGATTTTTAGTAAAACTGAGGTTCAAAGATGTTAAGTGATTTGTTAGCTTCACATGGCTGCCAAGTGGTAAAAGGAGGTGTTTTAGTTTGCTAAAGCTTCCAGAATACAATAAACCAGAAATGAAACAGTTTTAAAAGGCAATTTAATAGGTTACAAATTTACAGTTCTAAGGCTATAAATACGTCCAAACTGAGGCATCCAGAGAAAGATACCTTGGCTCAAGGAGGGCCGATCTGGGAAGGCACCGGCTGGCATTTAATGGTCCCTTACTCCTAAGTCTGTTTTGGTTTGCTAAAGCCCACCAAGAATGGTGGATGCTGTCTGGAACACCTCTGTCAGCTGGGTAGTCACATAGCTGGCATCTGCTGGCCCCTTGCTCCTGGGCTCCATGGTTTTCAGCCTCTGTTCCTGCAGGGGTTCCTCACTTTGCTAATTAGGGGCTAGATTTCATCTCTTGGCTTCCACTGTCTCTCTCCAGGTTCTGGCTTGCTTAGCATCTCATGGGAAGGCACATGGCGATGTCTGCTGGGCCCCTCTATCTCCAAACGTCTGAGTCTTGAGTGGATTCTATCTGATCTGTTGCTTCTGTTCTCCAAGTATCTGCATCTGAGGTTTCTCCAAAATGTTTCCCCTTTTAAAGGACTCTAGTAAACTAATTAAGACCCATCTTGATTGGGTGGACTCACATCTCCACCTAATCAAAAGGCTATATGCACAGCTGGGTGTGTCACATCTCCATGGGGGAGATTTGAACCAAGGTCTGCCTGACTCCAGAGTTCATGCACTTAAACAGTGTCCTTTACTGCCCGCATGCTCACCTACCATAAAGGCTCTGATAAACTCAGTAACTGGACACGGTACTTTAATGAGACAGGATTTTCTAAGATCTCAGAGCAAATATCCTTTAAGAAAATATAAACAATAATTTGGATGGATTACATAGAACCTTGGAGGCAATGGTCTGGGTACCTACATGCTGAGGTTTTCTAATCCTTACTTCAAAGTTCTAGTTCCAAGTTTATAGCAGGCACCTGGGCCTCTCAGCCTGCCCACCCAGTTTCATTTTGAGCTGCTCAGCACCAAACAGACCTCTTCCATTTTAATCAGGCTTGTGTCTGTAAAATTCATACCATACATTTTATGTTTTCCTGTCTCTATTTTCTTCTAGAAGTTCTTCTCCCAAACTAAAATGCCCATGCTAAGTTAAATATGGCTATGAACTCTTTGCCCACCAGGAGGTAGAATTTATTTCCCTACTGCCTTGAATCTATGTTGACTTTGTGAGTTTCTTTGACCAAAAGAATGCAACAGAAGCATTATACGAAATTCCAAACTTTGACTTGAAAAGGCCCCACAGCTTCTGTTTTCAACCTCTTGAGCACTTTTGCCCTGTGAGCAGCCCATTGATGAGGGTGAGAGGGCCCATGAGGAGAAAGAGGCACGACCGTCCCAGCCATTACAGGAATCTCAGAATCTCAGCCAAGGCCCCAGATTGTGAGTAAGGCTGTCCATGACTAAATGCTCTCCAGCTGAACCACTGTCAGCCGTGCACATGAATAAGCTCAGCAGGCAGAGTAGAGATGAGCTGTCCTAGCTGACCTCTGCCCAAAGTTCCAAGCCAAAGAACAATTACAAATAAATGGTTGGTTTTTGAAGCCCCTAAGTTTTGGGGTGTTTTCATTGCAGCAGGAGATCACTAATGCATGCCCTTTTATTATTTTCTTTCCTATATGTCCATTTCCTACTTGTAGACTGAGCTTCAAAAATCACTCCTCCAAGAAAGTTTCCCTGACCAAAATTTCCTTGTAAGGCCAGTCTCCCTCTGGCTTAACTAGATGCCACTTCCTGACATGATTCTAAGGGCACAGAGACTTCACTTCTTTCCTAAATATCTTCTCCATCCACTGGCTGATGCTTGGAATTTCTCCATTAAAATTTAATTCCTTACATAAAAGCATAGATGCCTATTAAATTTTAAGAGTTCCTGCAAGGGATAATATGTTTTTGCTTTTGATTTTATTTACTTCTATTAAATAATAACATAGGACTAGAAAATGACCCTACATAAGATCTCTTTTCTAATAAAAAATTTAAAAAAAAAAAATGGGGGCTGTTCTAGTTTGCCAGCTGCCAGAACGCGATATACCGGAAATGGAATGGCTTTTAAAAGGGGAAATTTATTAAGCTGCAAGTTTACAGTTCTAGGCTGTGAAAATGTCCAAATTAAAGTAAGGCTATAGAAATGTCCAATCTAAGGCATCCAGGGAGAGATACCTTTGTTCAAGAAGGCCAGTGACATTCAGGGTTTCTCTCTCAACTGAAAAGGCCATGACAAACATGGCAACATCTGCTAGCTTTCTCTCTAGGTTTCTTGTTTCATGAAGCTCCCCCAGGTGAATTTTCCTTCTTCATCTCCAAAGGTCTCTGGCTGTGTGGGCTCTAAAGCTTTTTCCAAAATGGTTCCCTTTTAAAGGGCTCCAGTAAGCAACCTCACCTTGAATAGGTCGAGATACATCTCCATGGAAACCCTCTAATCAAAAGTTACCACCCATAGTTGGGTGGGTCACCTCCATGGATAATCTAAAATCTCCCACCCAGCAATATTGAATGAGGATTTAAGGACATGGCTTTTCTGGAGTCCACAACAGATTCAAACCAGCAGAGGGGCCAACTTGAATATAAACCTTTAGAGATGTAGATGAAATACTTACATATCTAATATCAATATTTAACTTATTAATTTAACTAAATATACATATTTAAAAGCACATCATATAAAATAACATCAATTTAGAAATATTTCCTTTTTCCACTCATGCATTCCATAAAGCTAGTTCACTCAAAGTTGCCATATGTGTCTTCAGTGGCAAGTGTCTTCCTTATTGCCAAAGATATTTTTGAGTCATCTGACAGTTTTACAAATATCATCCTCTCTTCTACCTAATTTGCGTTTCTTTTTTTAGCCATGATGCTACCATTTGGAATTTTTTATCCAAGCTACAAGTTCACGAAACACTCAGACAATTTTTTTCCACTCATCATGGAAGTGTATATTCATAATCTTCACAATGCAATATTGCTTTTTAAAGGGACCTTCCAAAGTTTGCTCAATATCTTTTAATTTAAAGAATTTAACCCAAAGAAAGGATTCATTAAATCCATCTTTAAAATTTCTTTGTTCCCACTTTTTTTCCTTTTTTTTAACCAGAGACACCATAGCTATGTAAGAGTTTAGGATATTTTAAAGTCATTTCAGGCCAATGTGCATTCCTCAAATGTAACTTTGTGGTTCAAAAACAGTCATTGAGATACTGATTGCATATGTAGAATGGAATGATTTCTAAATGTTGTGTTAGTTCATTTTTTTTTAATTAATAAAAAAACAGTCATTGAGAGAGCATCACATAATACAAAAGACTTTATGGAAGGACTCTAAAGTAAGGCAAAACCTTCTTTTCTGAGCAATAATTTTATTGGGGGGAGCCAAACCTTTTTGTTTGGTTTGTGTAGTAATACATGTTTGCTCTAGAAACGTCAAACAATACAGAAAATTAGAGAGGTGAAAACAAAAATCATCAATAATGCCACCAATCAGAGATAATTATGAACCAAAGTTCATTTCCTTCCAGACCTTCTTCCTATGCATTATTACATATAACATCAAATCATCAAAACATCAATCAGCTCTGTGTCTATTTAATTGTATAACATGAGCATTTCCCTTATTAGGAATTCCTTGTAAAAAAAAGGCACGTCACCATTCACTTCATCATTTTCCCGTTACTGTACATTTAGATTGTCTTGGGTGGAGGCCTTTGGTACTTTGGTGTGGATACATTTTTTTGAGTACTTACATGGGTAAAACAGACTAAAAATGAATGAAAGACAGTCCCCGCCCTCAAAAGAGACAGACCTATAAAAACTTAATGGCATAAATAATGAGCAGTGCTTTTGTTTCTATTGTAACACAAGAATGAGACGGTCAACCGCACAGGGGAATGGTCAGGGGAGGTTCCAGGAAGGAGTCAATATCTGAGGATTTGGAGGCTTTTTTGCATGTTTGTTAGTTGCTTTGTTTTTGCACATCAAGACTTAGTTCTGAGAACATCTGCAAAGTCAGAAGAAATTTACAGGCATCTTTCCCCATCTACCCTGGGGAAACAGAGCACCTAGCTGGCTTAACTATACCTTTTGATGTAACAGTTGAAGGCTTCCTGGACCAGAGACTTTTCCCCATGAGCAGGTTTGGATGGGGGAAATAGATCATGGGGCACCTGCGCCTGAAGGGATGGAACAAAAAAGAAGTGAAGGACAAGTGCAAGCACGAACACCCAGAACAAGCCCAGCCTCTTCCTTGTGTTGCTAGAAACAGTCCTGCCTCTCCCACGCTCTTCGGCACTTTGCTTGGCACGTCTGTGTCCCACATGCACTGCAGTGACTTGCATTGCCTGTGCTTGCTAGTCCTTTAAAACATGCATGTCTCGTCTCCCTCCACTAAATAGTAAGTTCCTAGAGTTTAGTGGCGGTCATACTGTAATCACACAGAGCCCACAGCCTGCATTTGAAGCCTGACTGTACTACTCACCATGGGATCTCTGTGACCATCAGTCATTCCTGGCTTCCTTCGCACTCTTGTTTCTGCCCAAACACCTAATAATCTCCCTCTCAGTTTACAGACAGAGCCAGAAGCAGACTTCAGCCTGCACTGCACTTGATCTCAGCCAAAAGGCCGAGAAGCAATCTTCTTCAGGCCACACTGACCCTGCAGAGTCTCCATGCCAGATCTATCCTGCCCATACATGGCACCTTGGATTTGACATTTTCAGACTGTACTAAGCCCATCACAACCAGAACTCAAAGGTCTGTTTCCCTCTATTCCATGTGAGGGCTCTGGGGCTGTCCCAGACGTCAAGCCAGACCAGATAAGAAAAGATCCACAGATTTAAGTCACGCCAAGTAAAGGAGGTCACTAAAAACAATCACATTCTAATTAAAATGTCCCCTCCTCTGAGGAGTACTCTCTGACCACCCCACCTAAAATGGGCACCCCCCCACACTTCCAACCCCATCACTCACTGTGTTTATTTTCCTCATAGCAGGTAATGCTGTCTCAGATGATCATGTTGGTTTTCTTGTTTATTGTGTCTCCATATTAATATGTACCACAAGAGCAGTAATCCTGCTAGCAATGTGTGACATGAATGAATAAAAGAGCAAAGATATAATAAATGTGGCACTGAAAGCACTCACTTCCATCTAGCACAGCCCGGTGCTAGATGCTCAGATAAAGTGCTATCAACCTAGCCATCCAAGTCACATTCTAATAAGAAGAAAGAATAATAAAAATAGTAAATGAAATAATTGCAATACAATGTGAAAAAGGTTAATAGCAGATGTATAAATAGATACTGAGACAGTACAGAGGAAGAGGCCTAGAAATTTGCTGAAGGAAATGATTTCTAAACTTAGTTTTGAATACTTGGAAATTTGCCCTGTAGATGTTGAGGGAAATTCCTTTCAAGAAGGCCACTTAAATCTTTATTCTGGCCTAAGCGTTTAATCTCATTTGCTTTCACCATGGAAACTCAGGGTTTTAAATACCCTTTACAATCATCTAGTACATTAGTTCTCAAAAAGGACTGTGGGGGTTTTAAAATATACCTCACATTCTTTGACTCTCTTCCCTTCTGAGGACCCTAATTCCTCTCCCTTTGAGTGTGGGTTGTATTTACTGATTTATTTCTACTGAATAACATGTGGTAAAATGATGCAGTGTGACTTCTGAGGCTAGGTCATAAAAAGACATTTGTGGTTTGCTTTTTATTCCACCCCACCCCACCCCCATCACTCACTTTGGGGAAACCAGCTGCCATGTTGTGAGGACACTCAACAAACTGAGACCTCCGGCCAGCGGTCACATGAGCGACCACCCCGGAAGCAGTCCTGTAAGCCCAGGTAAAGTTTGAGATGGCGGCAGTCCTTGTCAACGTCGCACCTGCAAGATCGTGAGAGACCCTGAGGCAGAAGCACCAGCTAAGCTGCTGAATTCCAGACCAACAGAAACTGTGAAATAGGAAATGTTTGTTGGTTAAGTCCCTAAGTTTGGGGGTGGTTTGTTACACAGCAATAACTAACAAACACAAGGAGCTCAAACAGTTTCTGTTTATGTGCATTAAAACTGACATTTACCATATTAGAAATTAAAACTGAGAAAATTTTAAATACTTATGTTTTAATTTGTTAAAAATAATTAACTGTAATATATATATTACATGTTTTACAAAAATAATACTTTGGTTAAGTTTTCCAGGACAAAAAGTATTTAATGAGAAGAATGGTTGTTTTACATTTTTACAAATCTTGTTACTGTTGGGTTTAATAGAAGATAGCTAGATTCGTATATCCACTTTTGCATTTAATCTGTTGTGAAATCACAGATCCTGTAGCCTCTAGAAAGCTCCACTGTATATTTTATGAAAGGGTGAGAGTGAAAAAGTCCACCAGTCTAGTCAAGGGTCTTTCTAACACTCATGGCAAGTGGACACACAGGTCAGGCCATCTTGAACATGCTCAATAA